>NW_017728950.1:69720624-69748124 GCF_001723895.1 Crocodylus porosus
GCACTACCCCCACAACCCCAGCATTGTGGGGGCTGAGGGATTGGGTGGGGCCATTGGACCCCCCATGATCCCCTCCCCCCTCCTCCAGCCCCCCCGACCCCTTATTCACCAGCACCGGAGCCCTGGTACTGAAACACATGGCCTCGCTGGCCGTGTGTTTCAGCACCAGGGCAAGGGGAAAAACATAGATGCTGTGGCAGCTAGAGTGTCTCTATGGAGGACCAAGCCTCCGGTTGCCTCAGGGTACAGTCAGGGACCGTGCCCTGCCCTGCTTTTTTATACTTCGCTTTTTTTAGACCCCTATATCCAGGGGTCAAATTTTCTCCCCAGGCTGCAAGTCTGCAGCATGGGGAATATTTTTTTGTACTCACACATGCCTGTTGCCCTGCCTCAAAGGGGTTTGAGACAGGGCAAGAGACACGTGCATACTCGTGTGGACATGCCCTATGAATCTATGAATCAATTCAGGCTCAGGCTTTTTGAATGTCTGTCCCTAGCCTTAGAGTAAGGTGGAAATAAGGAGAAAGGGAGGCACCGGAGTGGTGGAATGCATAAAGAGGCACTTGCTCCAAACCATTAGAATTAGCTGGTAGAATTAAGCTGATTGCACTTACAAAGAAAATGAGATAGGGATTAGTAGAGGTATTTGCGGAAGAAAAAAACCGGGCCTCTGTATAAAAGAAGCATGGGAGGAAACAGGGGGATTGAAGGCTCAAATAAGTTCCAGCAATGTTACGGTTTAGGTTGAAAACTTACTTCTGCTTAAAAGATAACTTTTCTAAATGTTCAGCCACATACTTGTTCAGGTTGCTTTAAAATTTAGCATACTGCATGGAAGCAGACACCATGGTCACCATTCTAAGTGTGAAGTCATTCAACTGGTGGTATTGAGAATGCCCTTCATAACAAAACAGTATTTTTTTAAGGTGGAACTGTGTGTGTGCATGCGTGAAAGAGAGAGATCAAACCATTGTCCTGATGGTGTCCCAAATGGTCTAAAGCTTTACCACAATTAGTGCACAGAATTCACTGGCCCTTTGGGAAGCGAAATGAAAGACAATATTAAGACAAAAGAATTTGGCAAGCTTAATGCTCAAGAGCCAAACTGATCATGTTGCACATGTGCAGACTAAGTAGCCCAGTGATTGATTCCCAAAGAGTGTGTTGCAGCACATTAGTGTGTCACAAGAGTGATGAGAGTGTGCCATGAGATCCCTGTATGAGGAGATAAATGCTCTTCTTCTCCAGCCAGCACCCTGCACCTTGCCCCAGGTACTCCTGCAGTGCCTGGAGCTGCTCATGTGGGGACTGCTGCTGTCTCCCCCTACCCTTCCCTGACCCCAGGCAGCCCCTGTGCCAGGCCCCTCACACTTCCAGGGGTGTCCTCTGCTGCAACCAGGGTGGCAGGAAAATGCAAAGAGACTCTTTTTACAGTCCTGCTTGTCCCCTCCACTCCTCCCATGCTCCCAGGGCCAACAGGAGAGGCCACAGGAGGGGCAAGTGCCAGTGTGTGAGACCCTGAAGAAGTGGCCTCAGCAGTGAGGACTGCCCTAGACCCCTATGCCCTAGATCCTTGCAGTACAGACCAGTACAGACTGAGGATTAGGAGGGGGAAGACAACAGAAAGAGCAGGGTGCAGCAAAGTACGGTCCTGCTGCCTTGAAGTGGCACCAGCTAGATCAGTGGTTCTCAACTTTTTAGCATCAACACCCCCCCACCCCCCAAATATCTCTTCTGAATTTATAGTTGAATTTATAGGGATAGCAGGGATGGGGAGCCAGAGGAGGATTGTGTGGCTCTTAAGGAGAGTGAATGCAGCTTGTGTTTTTGGATGCAGGTCCCACTAGTTGCAGGCTGGCAGTTCCAGAGTTAAGGCTGCCTCATCTGTAGCCTGTCTCAGGAACAAGAAACAATCAGGTGTGTGTATGTAAGGGACTAATTTTGTGTGTTGTGTTAGATGGTTTTCTAACACTGTACATGAAGATACAGTGGTTGTAAAATTCAACAGAAATTGTGGTTTTTTCCTGTATATCAGGCTATTTGACTGAACGGCAGGTGTCAGTAGGTCCGTTCCGCATAGTTCAAAGGCAAAGCGAGAGCATCTGTGTTATGGATGTACTGTGGCAGCTCTCAAAAAGGACAGAGTTAACATTATCTGAGTGTGTACCTGAATCTCTCTTTTCCTAATTTCCAGAAATCTGAGCTGTACTGAATTGAGCATTCGGAAAGGGCACTATATACCTCCACTCTGTATTAGCAATAATTTTTTTTTTTTTTTATCATTGAATAAACTTTTTGGAACATGTGTAAATGGAACCTTTGAGGTTAACTCACAGTCACCACTGACCCACTTGCAACTAATATTGCACTTGAGTTGTTCATAGCAATATGTGCTCAGTGGTCCTTTCATGTACTTGTATTTTCTCTATAAAGTAGAGGTGCTGAATAACTGAAATTATAACTGCTATAACATAAAGATCAAATGATTTTCCATTTATCACAACAGTATCAAACAGGACCAAAAACTGATGGGTTAAAGTATTCAATAGCATATAAAGGTGAATGGAAGTTTTGGCTGTGATTGCTTGCTTACACAGTTAAAAACAGAAATCAATATAGCGCACATAATCTTTGCTGTATCTATGCTTCTCCTAAAGGGATGATTTCCAAAACTGGTTCTTCTAGGACTTTATTTAGCCTAATTTTTACTTCTGACTGGAAATTTCCTAGTGATAAAGCCTGCCTTTATCTGACATCATTCAAAGCTAGATTCCTCCAAGAGCTGAAAAACCCAGGCAATAGCTTTAAAAACACAGATGAAATACATACTTATACTTACCAGCACTTGTGAACAGTTGATTTACTGCCAAAGAAAAAAATATATTAACAGCTACAGTTCGCTTCATTATATGTGTAATAAAGTGGCTAATGTTCTTTTCCTCCCTTTTGTAGCAATAGTAAATGAAGATTTGCATTCTGGGTAGAGCTTTCTCTTGGGTAAGCAATAGAAGCCCAGACTGACAATCCCTAAGCCCCAAACCTTGTTAAATGTAGTTTCAGTCCTGGGGACCTAATGCACTGATTGCCTTCCTGAGAAGGAGTCTCATTGCCTGCTCCATTCAGTCCTATTACTGAAGGTCTAATTACATCTATTATGCTGTTCAGTTTCACAGAAGGTTGTCGGGAGGTGTGAGGAGGGGAGAAAAAACCCCCAAAAGGGTAGGGCAGGAAAAAAAAAACCCACAGGCTGCAGCTACTGAGAAATGAACTGATGACCAAACTAGAGTACTTTGTGAGATTATATCTAAACCATCAAGTGTGTTACTGTAACAAGACAAAATGGAGATGGTGCCAATTTTGTATTATTGCCCAGGCAACAGGGAACCAATTACTCTGTCAAAATCTGAGGTACTGGAGCTTAAAAGCTTCACAAGGCCTCAGCTCAACCAAACAAATTTTAGCCAGAGAGGGGGAAAAAAAGGGAAGAAAAGAGGGAGAGGGGAGGGGGAGGCAAGTGAAGCATTTTTGACCAAGTTGTGAAGGCTCATTTACATTCCAGGCTGCCAAAAGCCTTTCTCAGTCTTCTTTTACTCTATATAATGCAAACATCACATGCCATGTTATGCTTTTGTGTAGCCTAGATTAAGACTGTTATCATGGCCTAATAGAGCTCAAAATGGGAGGGGGGAGGGAGGGGGGAAAGAGACTCATTATTTTTAGATGACTTTGCTTTTCCCATAGGGTTCCCATAGATCCTACTTAGCAGCAACTCATTCCAGCACTGATTAAGTGGGAAATACACAGAATCTCAAAAGGTCAAACCTATAATCAGCTGCCCTAAGGGGTTGACATGGAAAACTTCTTAATCCAAGTTGGGTTTATTGCAGTCCTATAACAAGGTGCAGCAAGTGATGTGATACACTGGAAAAAAAATCCATACAGCCACTTTTAGTAGAACTGTATATGGCAGTACATTTCTTATAGCCATGTGCCTTACCTAGGACTCTTTTTGTTAGGATTAGCAAGTATGTTCAGTGTGATTTTAGTTTGGCAGACTGTTCATGTTTCCTCTGTTGTGTAGTGTTTTTGCACATGGAAGGTACATGGGAAGATCATATTGTTTACTGATGAAAAATGACTTCAAATGGAAGTTAAAAAAAAGAGGAATAAAAATGAGAGAGAAATTAAAACAATTATTTAATTTAAAAGAAAGTTGGTAAGTAAAAGCTTCTAAATAAATACACAATGTGATGGCTGAGATTTTAAACACAATTAGAGTTACTTCCTGGAAATACAGGAAATAATTTTCCATTTTCTTAGATGTTGTGAGCCATTTACTTACCTAGGCATAGTGAGGGCCTGATCCAAAGCTTATTGAACTCAATGAAAAAACTGAGTGCCTAGTGGGATTAATTTATTTCTAAACCAAAATGACACCACTTGTTTGTGTTATTGTTAACACGCTGCAATCACTTTAAGTTGGAATAATTACCTAAAAATTGTGGTGGAAAATGAGTTTCATAGTTTAAACTATTTGCAAATGTGTGCTTGTTGGTAATGGGTGGTCCAGTTCTGAACAGTGGGGAAAGCACTGCCTGCCCTGAATAATGCCAAGAATTCCCAGACCCCAGAGGTTCAGGGGCCAAACACTTTTCAGGACCAGGCTTTTCCTGAGTAGCAGCTGAACACAAGCTGATCCTGCAACACAAAGGACCAATGCAACCAATTGAGCTTCTATGTGGCTGCCGCTGTCCACCCCGAGGCAAGAAATTATCCATTCAGGTCATAAACTAAATGGAAGGTGATTAGCACATTCAGTTTGTGGATGAATGGCTAAGATTTGGTGCAAAAATAATTAGGAAATTATTTTACATTATAACGTGATTTAAACAGTCACTCACCTTTAACTCTACACCTTTGATATTACTATTATTATTTTTTTAATTAATACACTTAGACCAGCACCCAGGTCCCAGAAATAATCAACTCCCAACACAACAGCATACAAGAAACTTTCCATAGAAAGGAGGAATGCTACTGCTCCTCACAAACAGTAATCCATATCAAGCTCCAAAAGTATAAGCCAAAAAGCTGGTCTTGAAGCAAGCTTTACAGTATTTTAGTCAAAGTGAATTAGATGTAGCTGTTATATTCTATGTATAATGCATCTAAAACAAAAGCACATGTCAAAAGATAGAGAGAAAAAAACAATATTCAAAATGTAGTAGACCCATTTGAACAAAGGATTGGTGTTTTAAAAGGTGTGCTTTCTGAAAGTGGGGTAAGAAGAGTCATGCGAAATATCCCTTTGCAAACATGTCTCAGGATTTGTATATATAGAGCGTGCTTTTATGCGTACAATAAATTCAGGGTACATGCATGCAATTTATTGCTATAGGGTGAGCTATACCTTCACCTTTTAGGAGTTTGGTCCTAAGAGTGTATATGTTCCTGTACATCTATATGAGATGCAGAAACAGTGGGCGCATCTACACAAGATGCTATGTTGCTGCAGTGATAAGCTACGTTGCTGTAGCTCATTGCTATGGTGACGTAGCATCCAAAAATAACCATGCACCTCCAGGACTGCGCAGTACCATCAGGTACTGCAAAAGCAAGTACCAAAGGACTGCATAGTACCAAATGAACAGTCAGGGGCACATGTAGACAAGCCTGGTTTTCATCAGACACCACTCTTTGTTTCTGGCACCACAATTTCCTGCTACAGAAATGATCAGAAGGCCACAAATAGAGGGAACTTGTGAACCTGGTCTTCAATGTAATGACACTTTCATCTTAGTTTTATTTTCCTTTAAGATTCAAGAAAATTCAACAATAGAAAAGCTGAGACACAGAAATAGAAACCTGTGTTTTGTTTCAAGCTCTTCTGTGCAGCCTCAGCTATTTTTAAAGACTGTATATTTTCTCCAGTTTGCTCAGCAGGGCTGGAGTTTAAGGATCTATAGGGATATATCTTGATGGGAATAAATTACTACCATTCAATTGACTTCAGTGTACCTATGATAATTTATACCAGCTAAGAATCGCGCCTAATGTAACTGAGAACCATCTAAGAGCTTGTGTATACACAAAACTTTGCAGCACCGTAGGAAATATGAAAACAAGCAATAACGTTCTGCTAAATCAGAGTGAAACTTCATAGGCAGGACTAGGGGAATACTGAAATGAAATCAAGGGGAATGTTTAAGACAAGACCACTGCATCCTGATTTCACACTGGTTTTGGTTTAGTGAACAGTAAACCTGGCACAATGAGACATCTATGTGACAGAAAAAATAACAGTCTGTCTACACTACTGTTTGCAGCATTGTATAGAACAGTGTTTCCCACACTTTTGATACCTGTGGCATACTTTTTTTCCTAGCTGGGGCCTTATCCCAGTGCACAGAGCTGGCTCAGCTGGGGCCCAATTGTGTACATGGAGCCCACCCAGCCAAGGTTTGATCCCTCCTCCATGTAAGGCAACATAGCCAGGGCCTGATCTTGCATTTGAGCAGGGCCAGCACAGCCAGGGATCAATCCTTCCACAGAGAACCAAACTGGTGGGGAAGCCAGGCAGAGCTGGCACATTTTTGCAGCTCCAACAGTGCACTAGTGTGTCCTGGCACACCACTGGGGAATCACTGGTATAGATCCACTCATGCTCGCTGTAAATGAGAATGCTTTTTTGAGTTATTTCTTCTGAAATATTGGCTAGATTTGAATCTTGCAAGAAAGCTTGCCCCCCACTGTATTTTCCAAATACAACAAGCTCAAATCTCCTCCCTTGCATGTGGAGTAGTCCATTACACATTCAGAGTGCCTGTATAATTCTGACAAAGCATCATCACAATTTGCATAGGTTTCAACAGCATAAGGGACCTGATTCTCATTTCAATTTACAACCACTTTCCATTGCTCTGGAAGCATAAAGAAGCATTAAAGTGAAGGCAAAGAACAAGTATGTTACTAGCTAAGGCCCCTAGGCATTATCAGAGCAACACAAATTGGCCTTACTGCAAAGAAGAAATAGGTCTACAAGTCTTGAAAGGTAAAAGAGAATTACACTTGGACACATAAGTATCTGAGCATTTGGGGCTTGATTCCCATTTCCACTAAAACTCCCCTTATATCACGCTGACAGTGCAAAGGGACCGGAAAGTGAGAGTAAATATAATTAAAAAACCACATTTTAATGCAAATTACATTTACACCCACTTTAAAGCCTCTATGCTCAGCCTCAAAGTAAATGAGAATGAGGTCCTTGGGGTCTTTTACAGTTTGATCTCAATCACTAAACTTCTTGAAGAGCCTGGCAAACTTAGATAACCCTTTATTTCTTTCTCTCAGTAAAATTTTCTTAAGTCCCTCTTGAAATATAGTTTCTTCCTCAGGATTGTAGACTACAAAGGTCTCTAAAGCACTGCCAGTACTGTGCAATAATCAGGTAGATACAGTAACAAATAAAGAAATAATTTGATCTTTTCACACTATACAGTTTCAGATATCTGAAATTTTTTCACCATGCCCAGTTCTTATTTAGCATTTCAAGCTGCTGGTAGAGTCTCCTATTGAAAGCAGATATTTCAGCACATTCCAGCTGAACAGCACACTTCAGGTAGCATCCAAAGGTGCCAACACTCAAAGAAAGCAATCAATGCCATTAGTATCTATTTGCATAGCAAATCTGAAAATAAGTGTACAAAGAACCTCTAATAAATAGATTGGAAACTAACAATCATTCAGTAAAACAGCAAACACAAACTTAGGAAATGTATATACTATTCACCAACATATAGCTGGCAACATATGCACCAAACATATGCATAACTATTCACTAGACAAAGGAGTTATATAAAACTGAAACAGAAGCTGGAAACAGACATTGCCTTTGTGCTGCCATAAAAAATGTTATGGTGGCAAAATGCCCAAAGTCCATGCCCATTGTCACACCTCAAACAGCCAAAGTTGTTGCTGCAACAATAGGTGGTAAACATTTATTTCGCTTTTTAGCTGTGGATGTCTGGTTGCTTTATGGACGGACAGTGTGCGCAACTTGGAGGTGCCCATATTCTCCAGCCACCCCAGGCAGGCACTCCTGGGTCTTCAGAGAACTGATCCTTCACAGACTGAGAACTCCCCTGTAGGATTAGGTCCCTGAATCCCCAAGAGCACCTGCTCAAGTTTCCCTGCTTGCAAAGGTGTGCCCTGAAATCCCCTGGCAGGGGATTCCCTAGGTGTGCATACTGCATTGCAGCACCGCAACTCAGGACAATGGAAAATGTCTCTGTCGCCCAATGTCTGGAGATGTCTATGTCACTGGGACACATATCAGAACAGCTGATCCTGCTCCAGTGACAATGTCTATTTATAGCCTGAATGATAGCAGGAACACGTAAGTTCTTTCTTCTGCTATCTACTATCCTCAAGACTAAGGTCAAGTCCTGGGGACTTAGATCTTAATCTTAGAATGAAGTCAAGACACTAATTCCCTGTAACCTTTCTGCCTGTCAAAGGCAACAACAAGAGGCAGGTGTCTATGGGTGCTTTGCTGGAATAAATGAACTATCGTTCAAGCTCCCCAAAAGCCATGCTCTGATAGCTGGCTCTGGAAAAATCAAAAAACACGCTACTCAATTTTTAAAGTGGTTCTTCCTTACTTGCAACTAACCAGGACACTTTAAGATCTTGACACAGCCACCTTTTATCTGGGGATAAAGAGAAAAAAAGACAAAAGAAGCACAATAACCGTACATATATTTATATAATGTGAACAAAACCTAATAGGTGTTTTATTACCATAGCCAAACCCACAGTATTCATGGTTTGATATGGTGAGGTTCACCATAAAGGTGGTCAGAATCAGCAGCATAATTTTTTTTTAACAAACATCTTTTTTGTTAAGAAATTCTGCTTTACCAAATCAAAACTTTTGGGTGGGGAAACACAATGGTTTCAGCAGGAAGGCTGAACAGGTTCAGGATGAAATATCAAGCAAGTACAAGCTTAGAGGATGGCTGCATATAGTACTTACTCAGCATGTAGCGCTTACAGTTCAGTTACATGTCAGGTAGAGAGGAAGAATTTGACAAATTAAATATCCATTGGGAAAGCAGAGCAAAGTCTTCAGCCTAGGCTTACATATCCCAGGTAAAAGTCCTGCCTGCAATTCCCTGTACCTTTCTGCCTAACTGTCAACAACAGAAGAACAGAAGTGGATGGGTCTTGGCAAATGTCAATGGGTCTTAGTCAATAGCCCTGCCTTTATTTTGTGCTCTTGACTTTCTAAGCTGGGTTTTTCTGGAAGATTCATTTCTTTAGGAAACAATATCCTTTCTTCTAGCTAGGCCTAGTCCAGAAACTTTAGTTATGCACCCCAACTCACAATTCATTTTGGCTCATGGGTAATCAGGGAGCCATCAAGAGATGTTTTTTTCAAGTCCTCCTCCAGACTAGAAAAGTCCAAGCCCTGCTCCAAAGTACAGCTTCTTGCTACAGGCCTATGGCAAAACAGGACTCTGGATCAGAATCCCTGCTTCCTAAAGACCTTGTTATGGTAATTTTGGGTGGTTTCTGGAGCTCTTTACACTTGGATTGTCCATGCATTAACCCCTGAAATTAGCTTTAAGCACTCATTATGCGGCTCAAAGTTATGCCACTCCAGGGCAGAATATCTCTGTTCTGTGTTATCTAGCTCTTGTTACACTAAGGTGTAGCCACTCTAGGCTACACTTCAGTGTAAACACTCCACCTGCCCCCCTTCACCTCTACTGGCCCAGATCAGGCCCACTACCTGCCCCCGCCAGCACCCCAGATCTCTGCTCCCATCCCCTCTCTCTCCCCCCTACACGTACTTGTGACGGCCTCACTGTTTGTCCCAGCGCAGGAGGCAGAGAGGGTTAACTAAGTGGAGGAGGGGGGGAGCTCTGGGGGTGGGATAGGGGCAGGGAAGCTCTGGAAGGTAGGAGGGGACCTGGAGTGGGGGGGAGAGGAGAGATTCTTACCTTTCAGTCCTCTGGGTCCCTGCTGACCTGAATGTATGACTGCTCCAATCGCGAGCTAGTACTAACATTGAACCACATTTGTGTGGCTGACTGTACAAGGTGTAACCATGCCCTACAACAGCCCTCTGTTTGCTCCTTAAATCCTCCTTAAAGTTGAATTCTCTTCCCAAACAAGAGATAACTGCATCAAAAGTCAGGGTAACCCATTTAACTGCAGGCATATCCCACAGCATTCCTACGCCTTTCCACAGGTGCCATTACAGTAATGATCTCTTCTTGAACTAGCAAAGTCTAGTCAACTTCCAAAACAGAGTAGCAAAACATAGGAAGTATAACTATGGGATGGAAGCCACCAGGAGCAGAGCAGTAGCTAAAATGAAGGGCCATGGTGAGAGCATCCTCTTATCCATCGTCAGGTCACATAGCAGGGACAGCATGTCCTTTAGAGGCAAGAGATTGACCTATACAAAATGTGAAGTCCTTCAGGTGAAAGCAATACACTGTGAGTGAAGTATAACAAAGGGAAGAGGGCAGTGGCTACCTCATGAGTCTCTCATAGCCATGGTAGGATGTCTGGATTTAAGGTTAGTGCCAACATGCCCTGAGATGATGGTAATCTTACATACTGTTAATTTTTTATTTGGATCTTTCTAGATTGCTGTTTGGCCAAACCCCAAGGAATTATTGCCTATAAGTAGGGAACTATTGGTCATTATGAGCCCCCAGATGGTATAATTTAATTTCCCCAAGCTTAAGGGTAGTGGCTAAAGCCAGTTTTTTTGGTATTTTTTTTGGCGGGGGGGGTTGTTTGTTTGTTTGTCTTTTATTTTGCTAGTAGAAACACCTAGAAATTGAACTGCCAAAAATACTATCTCTCCCCCTTTGCTGAGGTCTTTTTCTGTTTTGGGCATATGTATGTTTACACTGCACATTGGCTACTGTACAGTATAAAAAACATACCCAAGTGAGGTTTTAACTAGCTACCTGGGATACAGCTAGCATTTTAACCTTAACCATGACAGCCTGGGACTCAGCACAAGCTGCAAAACCTGCAAAACCTGCCTATAGAGCTGAGTAACAAAGCTAACTTAGCTTGTGTTACTGTAGCTAGACCGCTACTACTATCTGAGCTAGGTAGTTGTGTCCAGTTATGCCATGCTGCCCATTCCTGGTGCAGTCTAGACATACCCTTACTTGACTAATACCATAGACTAGGTAGGAATTTAAGCACTGAACTTACACTGATTTCAGCACCTTTGAGGATATGGAGCTATGTATTTGTACAATGCAAGACCCTAGAAACCAGGATTGGTGCCTGTAGGTATAACTGTCACAAGTAGGCCCAGGATTTCTTAAAGGGGGGTGCAGCACAATGCCCATAGGACCATGGTGGGGATTGGGAAAAGTGCAGCTGCAGTGTCCAGCTCAGCAAGGGACAGTGGGGAGCAGAACAAGAAGCAGGTACTGAAAGGAGGAACCTGCATGATGCTGCTGCTGTTCCCTGCTGAGTCCAGATCTCCACATAGCTTCTCCATGCAACCCACAATTAGAGGAAGGCAGGAGTGGCTCTGAGGCTCCCCTTTTGCTTGTCAACTAGGGGGAGTGGTGACAGAAGTGGCAAAAGGGGAGTGTACCCATACTGCTCCACCCCTCCTGGACCCAACCTTAATGATAATAGTACTACAGTTCAGTAATACAATGGAGATGTCTATTTCTTTTGTCTTTAGAGTCATTTCTTTCCTAGAAAATCTAAGACAAAGATGAAGATTGAGACTATTGGGAATTTCATTAATGTGACAGAATGGATGCACTAAGGTCTCAGCGAGCTTATTTTTGACATGCTACCAAGAGTTGTGAAGGCATGTTTGTCAGGTCACTCTTTTTAATAGAGGAAATGCACACACATTTTCTTTCAAATGTCAAGCATACTGAAGAATGGCATAATTTGAGGGCTAGCTGGCTGAAACTTAATTCAGATGAACTACAAGTAATGCAGGCAAGTTGGTGGAAGCAAAAGAAATGACACAGCTTATTCCTCCTTTGATTTAAAGCAACTGTGTGTGCATACACACAGGCATGCACACAACACACTCTATTTGTTATTGATTTTCCTCCTAGTCTGCAGATCTGCCCACATCCTATTTTTTCTTAAGTGGCCAGCTAGCACTGACTTGGTCCTTGTTAATATCATCAATGCTTTTCTCATCTCACTGCCAGACTATTTATACCGTATCTGTTTTTAAACTGAAACTAGTGCAAAATGTTTCTGCTCACTCATTAAGTGTCATTATCCCCATGACAGCCAACATCCTATAAGCAACACTGATAGACTAATGGCATCAGAAGATGTTTAAGATGTTGGTTTTTTTCTTCTATCCAGACTACTATGTTCTGTTTTGGGCTTCACTCTTCAAGAAGAACATGAAGAGTTTAGAAAGAGTCCAGTGCAGGGCAAAAAAAAATGACTGGAGGGCTGGGAAGCAAGTTTTATGAAGAAAGGCTGAAAGGACCACGGTTATTTAGTCTAGAAAACAGAAGACTTGGGAGGGAGGGAGGATTGATAACAGTGTTCAAATACCTGAAGGGCAATTACAGAGAGGATGAAAATGGGCTGTCCCCTGTAACTCTAGGGGCCAGGACTAGGAGCAATGGTTTCAAGCATCAGCAGTGGAAATTTATGTCTGAGATTAGGAAAAACTTTGTGACTATGAGGATGGTCAAACATTGGAACAGGCTACCTAGAGAAATTGTAGAATACCCATCCTTTGAAATTTTCAAGAGCAGATTAGATAGCTACTTGGCTGGGATGCTTTAGTCAAATATGATCTGGCCTTAAGCAGGGGGCTGGACTAGATGACCTCATGAGGTCCCTTCCAACCCTAACTTTCTCAGGATCCTTTGATCCTATTTTATCCTTCCAGTTGTCTTGATAGTTGGCTACTCAAGTCTAAGACTTTTAAGAGGAGGGAAGAATTGGTGGAGGTGATGAATTTTATTCTTTTCTGGTAACAGGACTGATGAATAGATTTAGGTAGCTTTTATTACCTGTAATTGAAATCCTTTTTTCAGGTGTGGTTTCAAGCTTCTACATGCTTTTGAGGGTGTCTATATAGGGGTGCTACAGAAAAATTACAGTTAGGCATAGACATGTTTAGGGAAGGTGGAAGAGCTGGTTGTGAAAGCTTCTCAATCACTTTGAAATCAGTCAGGAGACAAAGAAAAACTGTAGCATAAGGCAGGGACCCTCAGTGAAATATTCAATGCTGTTCTGCTCATCTGCTTTGTTTTAGGTTGATGATGCAAAACCATGATTCCAGTCTTAGGGTATACTATAGGCTGAAGTGTACTGTAGAGGTATCTGAGCTAGCATTTAAGGTTGTTTCTTGGCAGGGTAAATTAGCCCTCATGGAATTACATGCTGTCTTGGCTAGACTGGTAAGCAAGCTGGCTTGTTTAAAGCTAGCTCAGGTATCTCTGCACTGCGTAGGATCATAGTGATGGTTTAACAGCAGTGATCAATAAAAGGCAACACCCAGACTGAACACCAATAGCCAAAATATGGCCTGATGATAAGAAGGCTACTTTTGACACAGCTGGCTCTAAGTATATGCATGGCACAACTGGGAGAAAAAAAGAATGGGGGATGAAGAATATTGTTGTGCAGTTTATATCTGAGCTGTGATACAGGAGGTTTCAGGCCCCAGAGGCTGATGTGCAGGAAGGTGGGGATGCTTTCTGACTCTCTGTAACATGTACCTGAGCAGGATACAGACATAGGAGAATATCACTCAGTGAGGGAAGGATTTGAAAAACAATCCAGGAAAGCAAAACAAACAAAAGAAAAGGCAGGAAGCTCTACAAAAAACCTGTATCTGAAACAATTCCTATGGGCAAATGCACAGTTGTGTGAGATGACTCTGGAAAAGCAATTGGAAATTCCCTGCAGCCCTGGTATAAATCCCTTTCATTCAGAGGTCAGCGGTTAGTGTTTGCCGCTAAGAAGCATCTTCCACTGGCTACTCAGTGTGCTTCTGTTTATATGACAGTTTTTATCCTGATGCTGAGAGAGCCCTGTCAGATGAAGTGTAAGCCACATTTACCTGTAAGTGCCCCACACTAGCTTGTGATGCCTAATCTCTTTTATTGATCCTACTAGCTGGTTTTTGGTGCCATTGATTTTCCTTGCTGTCAGTTTGTGGCCTTGACTCCTTAATGTTTATTTAGACTGGTCTCCATAAATTGCTTCTGGCGCTGAGGGCATGGGAGGCAGAGGGAGGTCAGGGGTGTGTGTATACCTGTCCATAAATATAAATCAGAGCTTTTGTTCTTCACGGCTGTTTGTGAACACTGTTTGCTAGGTGAATAAAAAGGAAGTGTTCTACTAAAACATGGAGAAGCTATTACTAATTCCCCTGTGTCTGCAATTTTATTGCAGTCTAGGTTTTCAATTTTCCGTATCCTAATGGTACCTCTTGTTATCTGCTCAAACATGTAATGTTTCTTTTTGTTAAAGAGAGAGAGGAAGAGACAGAAGTATTGTTTGTTTGCCAGCACAGAACTGTACTTTTGAAGGAAACGGTGTGGGGGGCGGAGGGGAGGGGGAATTGTTGGCTGTGTGTTTTCTTTTTAAACATGTGTTCATAAATTTCAGTTTTTGGGAAGAACAGTAAGGCTTGGCAGCAGTGGAGGTAAAGACACTTGTTTGAACAACTGAACAGGACCTCTGTCTCTGTGACGATGACCAAAAGTCTCCCCATTTCAAGCAAGAACTGAGCCGCCTTTGATCAGAAATGGCAGTGCATACCGTAGCGGCGGGTCCTATGCTGGGGTAAGTGTCCACCACACCTGTAACATCACTGACAGAGCTGACAGAATGGGAAACAGTTAGAAGAAGTGCCTGCTCTAGATATAAATAATTCAAGGATACATCCTGAAGATTCCAAGGGAAAAACCCCACAGCTCATTATAGCCGTGGTTGCTCGAATGCTATAGCCTTAAATCACTGGAAAATGTTTTGCAACAGCCAAGATTTTTTTTTTCCACTGCAGCAGTAAACATCATAGCCTGTACAAGGTGACAAGTGGTTCTCCTGAGGCTAGGAGGACAGTAATCAATACAGGTGCAGTCTGGGCCACTGTTCTAGCTCTTGATGCAGAAACATTGTGCACAGATCTGATCCCCAGAATAAATCATCTGAAGAAAGAGAAGCCTTGTCAAGACAGGTAAAGAAGTACCTGACAGGAAATACCTTATTGAAAAGAATATCTGATTCAGTATTTCCTATTTGATCTCTCCTGGTCATTCACTATCCTTTTCTGTAGCAAGTTCAAATAATTGCAGAGGGAACTCTGGCAGTGTTGATGGATCAAATATTTGACATAACTTTTTTCGCCTTTCTTACGAAGCCCGTAATTCTTTATACATTCTTTCTAAAACTAAATAAAACTATCTGTACCTGGAGTCCAGCCACTCACAAGCAAAGTCACAACAATTGTCATTTGTGTCCTAGGTAGCAGCAGTTGCTGGGCTGGCTGCAGTGATGCAACCCTTCTTATGCCTCTCTAAGTGGGTGTCTGGGGCTGGTACCATGGTTGTCCAACTCTGGTTATACTACTGCTCAGGAAAAAAAACTTCACAGCCAAATCTGCCTTCAGATTTAAGGGGCAGAGTGGGGAATAGTGGAAGTAGCAAGAAAACATTTTATGGTTTCAGCTTTCCAAAGGATTAATGGCCATTAATTGTCTTTGAAAACATATTAAATATATAACAGGGACTAAATTCTGCTGTCTCTCACATCCCATAGGGTGGCTTAAAGGACTTGACCCTAGGGAGCTGCACTTCATATATATATATATCTTTATATATCTTTATATATCATATTATATCTATTACCCCAAATCCATATTTTTCAGTCTAACAGCTTTTTGATTCTAGGCTCTACAAACTAGAGGAAGAAGATTTTATCAAATCTGGCTTGGAGAAGAATCTGTTTGGAAACAAAAATGTCAGAGGTCTGTTTCCTGGGAAAGCAGAGAACATTTAGACATGGGAGCACTCATGAAAATAGGACTCTCAAATGAAGCAATGGATAGAAATGTTTGGGTAGGCTAATAAAGAAGAGTGTGAGCAAAACATAACTCATATGAATAAGGACTGAAGGATTAAGCCCTGCATGTTGACAAGCCTCAGGGTATAGATTCATGAACAATCTGCCGCTGAGCAAGAGAGTATGGGAGTTTACCATGTAGCAACTGTTCTTTGCCTGGATACATGCAATTACCATATAGTAAGTGCAAGCTAAACCACAGTGGCTTAACCTTCAAGGAAAGAGTGGAAAGTTTCTGCTAGCCAAATAATACCCTATAATACAAACAATGAAGGTGACCAAATCTAGGCCCCAATGAATTCCTTGTGATGTTTCCATGACGTTCAATGGCAACGTCCAGACGAGCACGGACGTGCAGCATGTGGCACTGCAGACCCACCTGCACACCACACACCACACCCCGCACAGCTACCTTGCAGTGTAGGGGGGGAGGTTGGACCCCAAAAGATTCCAGGGTCAAAAATGCCATGCTGAAAAGGAGCAGGGAGGCACACATAGTAGCAGTGAATGCTGCTGGCCAGCTGGAGCCATGGTTTGGCTGCCGGCCAAGCTTCTTGCCACGGCTGCAACCCCAAGAGGCTCCCAGAACCCCAGGTAAGGCTGCTGGGGCCAGCACAGTTACTGGCTGCAGCCTCCCCTAACACACCTGGGGTAACCTGCTATGCGCCAGAGTTTGTGTGGCACGGGTGTTCCCCGGGGACAAGTAGCACAAAGTATGCCCCTGCTACTTGCTACCAGGGAAACAAATGTCCACACTCATCTGGACATGCCCAATATGTCCAAATCTTAGAAACTGATCCTACATCTATTGAAGTCAATGGCAAAATGCTCTTTGGCTTTCTTCGCTGCTGAATAGGGACCTTCATCCCTTCACATTTAGTAAAAAAATGCACCCAGACTTGAGCAAATCTGAATGATCCAGGTGCTTCCTGAGGAGCAGAATGGCAAAAATTCAATGTTTAAGTTCATTGTTTAAATGTGGAGGCTGGAAGTACAACAAAACACAAGCTTTTCCACGTATGTCTCTAGTAAGCAACATTTTTACATATTTTCCCTTCAGTCCATGTTATGCAAGCAGTTAGGTTAGATTTTTCAGCACCTGTACAACCTTTCTTTTTAAACATAGTGCACAGCTAAATTTAACAATGCACAATAATTCATTAAATATGTAACTGCATGAAATACGTTTCTTTAAGGTTTGGGGGTTTTTTAATGTAAAAGTAAGGCTGTTAAACTGTGTTTACCCCTGGAAAAAACAAAATAGAAAATGTTTTCCCTTCACACTTTTCCATCTGATGGCAGATTACATTCAAATTTTCCCTTTTTTCCCATCATGACTGACATTCAAATACCAGATATGACAAGTTTTGGAGATGGTAGAGAATAATAATGCATTTACATCTATAAATATCCAGGATATGTTTAGTTACGAGGAAACAGATGACCTAACAGAAGACTAAATCTTGGCAAATTTACTTACATGGGCTGAACACTGCCAATTAAATTTCAGCCAGCTGGTGGCTTCTAATCCTCTCCTGTTCAGTCTATTTGAATGATTCTGTAGGGGGTTTTTTATGCCACATCCATCCATCACTTGAAACTCCAAACAAAAAAACATTTTGGGTGAGAACAAATCACAGATGAAATGTCTGGGGGCTCACTAGAAACTGGGGATAAGGCCAAAAGCAGTTAGAAAAATGTGCAACTTACTTACACATCCATAGCTCCAAGTTAGCAACTATAAAGAACATAATTTAAAATAGAAGCAGTGTACTGCCCTACCATTTCACTGCACATTAGCCAAATAACCCTGGCTTAATCCCAGATTAAGTTGCTTGTTTCCTACCCTCAGATAGGAGGTAAAAAGGAGGTCATAGAAGAAGACTGTAAAAAGCTCCTTGCTTTCTTGGAGGCTGTTGATATGGGCCTTCTATGTACTTTGTAATTATTTATTTCTAATTGCTGCTCCTGACTTCTCATATTCACTTTCCCTTCTTAAAAATGTAACTTTACTACCTTAATGATGCTGATGTGTGGGCCAAACAACATTTCAACTCTAAATGGAGTGGGATGTTCTCTTTGTGTTATCCTAATTCCCTTAAACGCAAGATCCTATTAATCAAAAACAGTGTGGAAACTTAACTCTAGATGTGAATGCAGCTCAGCACATGCAAAGATGGTGCCAGGACTAAAGAGAATATATAAATCAAGGGTGCCTAGTTTGATTCCTAACAGTGGGAGAAATAAAAAACAATGGAAAAAGAAATCATTGTCTGGTGGAGGTTACACATTTAGTTTTTGTAATTACTTGGGAAGTTGATTTGTCACAGTCTCTTTGCATCAGTGAGCTGACACAGGAGAGATGCATGTGTGGTCCTGTCAGAGGAGGAAATGGACTTTGCACATATCTCAGGCTCCATAAATGAGTCCAAATGTATTACTTCTTAGAACTTTCAGTACGTTTAACGTTTCTAAATTAAACCTATAGAAAGGTGACAAATGAGACACAAACAGCGCATCGAAGTTCTGATGATTTATAGATGATAAATAGGCATTCTTCATCAGCAGTCCCTTGATATGGGGATGACTGTCTTCTAGTGAATAAGGAAGTCATTGGTAAATCTAGAGATGACTAAAGAAACTGATCCAAGATCCTTGAGCTGCAGACATGGCAAATAGCTCTGGGAGGAAGGAGTAGATCCTGGTGATATTGGATCACAGCTCTTTTTCTTTCTCTATTTTGCCTCCATAGTGAGGTGAGTTTGCTTGAAATAACAGATGCATAATCATATATCATGAAACCATTGGGTGCAATTCAGTGCTCAGTCTCCCAGGTACTGATGTTATCACATTTCTTCAGATTGGACTGAAGGTCTCCTTCAATCACTTCTTTTGACCTCCTCTAGAGTGGTCAAGTTGGGAGTATAGAACTGATTTTGGGAGCCGGTTGTCAGGCATCTATATGACATGTCTTGTCCAATGGAGCTAGTGCCATATAACACTGGTTTAGATGCTGGTGATGTTTGCTTGAGTCAGAAGGCTGTTGTTCATTCATTTGTCTTTCCAATTGATACAGAGGATTTTTGAACATATTACTCATGGTAACATTCCAAGACTCTGAGGTGTTTCTGATATGTCATCCAAGTTTCATATGCATACAACAGGGTAGGGATGATAACAATCTGGATGATTAGAAGTTTGGTTTGAGGCCTAATGTCATGATCATTGAAGACACAATTGTGGAGACATCTAACAACTGCACTGACAGATTTCATCTGGTGTTAAATATCACTATGTTTACTTTTTGAAATAGGGAAAATGTTCAACAATCTCTAATTGTAGTGTGTGGAGGAGCAGCTTGTTGGTTGGGGGGGTGTACTGGTAAAATATCTTGTTTTTTGTGAAGCTGACAGTAAATCTAAGAATTTCATACACTTGACAGAAGTAACCGAGTAGCCTGGAGTTCTTCAGCATCAAGATCAGAAGGTCTTAGTTATCTTGGATTTGGAATGTAACAGGTTGATGGTAAAGAAATTCCTGTTCATTCAGTACTGGATGCTGACTCGACATGAAAGTCCATCAGCAATGAGATGTTGGTTAGCTGTGATATAGATGGGAAAGCATACTGGTGTAACAAGCATCTTTGTTTGATTCCAGTTCTAGTTTCCAAGCCATTCTTTAGGATGATTCTTGTCACATCACCATGAAGAAGTCTGATAATAGTAATAAATTTTGGTGGTGTCCAAATCTCATCAGGATCTTCCACAAGGCCTCTCTGCTGATTGAATCAAAGGGGTTAGTCATGTCATTGAAGGCCACATAAAAGATTTTGGTGTTACTCTCAGCACTTCTCTTGCAGCTGTCTAACTATGAAGATTACATCTATTGTATCTCTGAGTGGTCTGAAACCATACAGGGATGCAGGTAGTATCTCCTTCATGAAGGGGGAGAGGAGAATGTTTATTGAGGAGAATGTGGGTGAGAATCTTCCCAGCTATGGACAGGAGTGCAATACCACAGCAATTGCTGCAATCTGATGCATCTCTTTTCTTGAATATGATTACAATTCTGGCATCTCTCAACTCAGTGGGGATCTTTTCATGTTTTCAGATTTTCAGAATGATGTCATAAAGTTGGTGACACAGATTTTTTCCACCATGTTTATAAATTTCAGCTAGTATTCCATTCCATTAGGACCACATCCTTTATTGTTCTTCATCTGCTTAATGGCTTTCAAGGCTTCTTGATAAATTGGTGGCTCTGCAAGGTAGTCCTTAATGGGGGTTGTGAAATGGCTTTGATGGTATTGTGTTCAACATTAGAATATTAGGTCAGAAACTCTTGAAATTGTTACTTCCACTATGTGCTTATGGTAGAGTTGTCTTTAAAAGAGTGTTGTTCCATCCTTAGACCTCAGGTGCACAGCTCCTTATGTGTCTGGTCCACAGGTAGCTTTGACTGCACTGAAGAAACTATGTATGTCACAAAAGTCAGCAAACTTTCAATCTTTTGCTTTGTCCTATCATCACTTACTTTTTTGCTTTCAAATTCCTCTGGGTCTTGGCCTTAGTGTGGCAATAAATATCTTGCTAATGTTTGAAGCTGACATCATTCTCCCAGACTTTAAAGGCTCTCCATTTTTTTTTCCATCAAAGCAGTCCTGGTGTTTCTTTGTGGAGAAGCCTAGATATTTTTGCATGCCTCATTGATGCCTTTCTTGAGACTCTCCCAGCGATCAGTGATGTCAAGATTATCAGGGTGGTCAAGGAATTTTTCACTAAAGCAGTGCTGGAGACGATTGCTTTTAGCAATCTTTCAAGCACTTGAAATTGAACCACTTCCATGGTTGCTTCTTTTGTGCACATAACATTGGGTAGATACAAATGGACATGATGGAATATACGTCCAATAATTTATCTAGCAGTGATCTGTGCTTGTCATAGCTTTGGTGATACAGGCATTGTAACAGTCCTGGGCAAGCACTGTGACGTAGTCAATTAGGTTCATTCGCTGATGACACCAAGATTTGGGATGAGGTGGTTATGCTAGTAGGGAAGGACAGATTACAGCAGAACCTGGACAGTTTACAGGGTTGGGCTAACGAAATTGGATGGGTTTCAATACAGACAAGTGCAGAGTGCTGCACTTAGGCAGTAGGAACCAGCAGCACACTTATAAGCTGGGACACTCCTTCCTCGAGAGCATGGTGTCAGAAAGAGATCTTGGAGTCATTATTGACTCCAAGATGAACATGGGCCGACAATGTGAGGTCACGGTCAGTAGGCCTAACCGTACCTTGTCATGCATCCACAGATGCATCTCAAGCAGGGGCAAGGAGGTGATACTCCCCCTCTATGCAGCACTGGTCAGGCCACAGCTGGAGTACTATGTCCAGTTCTGGGCCCCGCACTTCAGGAGGAATGTGGAGAGCATTGAGAGGGTCCAGAGGAGGGTCCATCCACATGATCTGGGGACAGCAAGGCAGACCCTACGAAGAGAGGCTATGGGCCTTTAACCTATTCAGCCTTCACAAGAGAAGACTGAGGGGGGGAACTAGAGGCCATCTATTAACTCACTAGGGGGGACCAGCAGGGTTTAGGAGAGACCTTGTTCCCCCTAGCACCCCCCAGGGTAACAAGGAATAACAGCCACAAGTTGTTAGAGAGTAGGTTTAGACTAGACATCCGAAGGCACTACTTCACAGTTAGGGCGCTACTTCACAGTCAGGGTGGCTAGGATCTGGAAGCAACTTCCAAGGGAAGTGGTGGTGGCTCCTACCCTGGGGGTTTTTAAGAGGATGCTTGATGTCTACCTGGCTGGGGTCATTTGAGCCCAGTTTTCTCTCAGGTGCAGGTCAGGTGTTGGACTAGAAGATCTACAAGGTCCCTTCTGACCCTACTTCTATGAATCTATGAATCTGGGTGCCAGTGGTTTGAGTGGAGATGCATCTTCCATTTGTTACTTTCATGGAACAGGTTGTTTGTGACAATGATATCATGTTTCAAACACTTGCTTAGAAGAAGAATCCATTTGAATTGATTTGCCCCACCCCTTCTTTTCACAGAATCCGAAAATTAGGGCTGGAGGAGACCTCAGGAGTCATCTAGTCCAACCCCCTGCTCAAAGCAGGAACACCCCAACTAGATTGTCCTACCCTAAGCTTTGTCTAGCCAGGTATTAAAAACCTCCAAGGATGGAAATTCCACCACTTCTCTGGATAACCTTTCCAAGGTATCTTTCCACAACTCAGACTCCCTGCCCATTCTATCATTGAAATTGTCATGAAGAATTATCTTATCTTCTTTGGGGACAGATAACAGGACACAGTTGAGTATGGAATACAATTTGCTGTTTTGTCATCTACATCAAGGGTTAGGGTGTATGCACCTCTGACTGTTGCCTGTTTGTTGGTCAGTAGAAGATTAAAGGGCATCAGCGAGCATCTTATGACAACTGAACATTTTGCTATCCAAGTCTTCATAGCAAACCCATTGTTGTGGATGTGTCTGTTATTGTTGTCTTTTCTGTTAAAAAAAAAAAAAAAGATGTAGCCAACTCCATGCTCTGTGAGCTGCCCCTCTCCTACATGTCTGATCTTACTAGATGCAGCAATGTCAGTATCAGATCTCTAGCCATGTATGCTGTCCTTTGCTCCAGTCAACAACTATTAGGGTTATCCATCAGGGTGTGGATGGTCCAGGTTGCAAACTTTATTACTTGATTCAGACAGCATAAGTGTTATCCCAGTGGATAAGGTTTTCCAGGCCGATGAAATGGGACAGGAAAGGTATTTAGGACACTTTTTTAGCTCCTTCTCCATTCAGGATGATTAGAGTGGATCCGAATAGGCCTGATCAATCAGGATTGCAGCTGCCAAATTGCACATCTGCCTCAATTCCAAGCACAGAAACCATCATGCTGTCATCACCTCAACATAGGTCAGTAATGCCTAGCACCTGCCCCTGTCACCACTCTCCCATCACTGGAGGTTGCTAATCAAAGACGACACCTGTGCAAATCTTCTTTTAGCAAGGGGATGCTGTTGCACATCTGCAATCACATGATACTTCATTGGATGGAAACCTTTATCCAATGGCAAGGAAAACTTAGATGAACAGAGGTTTCTTTTCCGCCACAGCTTTCATCAGCCTTTGCAGCTACTGTGAAGTACTCTTGGCTCATCCACCTGCAGCATCATTAAGGACTTTTATTTTTATTTTTGGATTTATAGACTTAAAATAGGTCAATAACAAGTTTGATAATAGTACAGGACAATAATAACTCTGTCTAGTAAAACTAGGCAGAGAGTGTTATATAAACAGCAGCGCAGTAATAAAATTAGAGTAGATTTGGCATTAAGCACATGGAGCTTACGACCTAACTGTCCCAAAGACGTTACAATTAAAAACATAAAAAAATTGCAGGGGGTGGAAATATAAAATTCATCTGAATACAGTGAAGAGGTGTCCCAGCTTTGTCAGGTTCATACTTTCATATTTTTTTCATTTGTTTCTTATACTTTTAAAAAAAGCAGCAGACAGAAGTGAGGAATAAAAAAGCTCCAAAGAGGTAATCTTGTATTTTGATTCTGCACCTTTAGAACTCCTTTTAATCAAGGAACTTTACCTATATTAAGACACTAGAAATGGTGCAGAAGAGCCATACTTTGCACTTGACTCTACCTAGCTCAAACATGAAGGGGAAAAATATTTTCCAGCTTGTAGATTGCCTTGTAGTGATGTTTTGTGTTTTTAGGGGGACACAGCTGTTCATAGAAATGATTGAGGGCACAGTATAAGTGTAGCAAGGTGGGTTTGCCCATAATTTCTACCCCAAAAATAAAAAAGTGGCTAAATTCAAAAGTGGCTACATTTACACTGAAGCCGGGGACTGAAAGTTTTATCAGCAGTTTGAGCACAAGGCTGTGCACTGATTTCTAGGAGTAAACCAAAGGATTTAAGTAGGTCTATAGAGCTTCTGGTGGACTCTCTGCTGTAGGATCAGTGCTACCAATAGTGCATTAAACCTTATAAACATGAGGTAGGAATGATTTTATAAGTGTGAACATTTTAGTTTTACAGAGGCAATAATGAAGGTATGTAACATGAAAGTGTATGTGCAATACGCACTGCACATGGAGGTATTCACCATGATGTTATTTTTCAGTGTGGTGGGTCTTTTTGACACCAGGAGATCCTGGTGTCAAAAAATCCTGCACTTGAGAAAAGCAGGGCAGCACACATGATGGCAGTGTGCGTGGCTCAAAACCAGATTCTGGCCAGCTGGAGTCAAGCTCCAGCTGCTGACCAGGGTCTGTGCACCAGATTGCCACTGCTGGAGCCCTGACAGGCCTGGAGGAGTTGAGGTGAGGGTGCTGGGGCCCGCTCAGGTGCCGGGCCCAGACTCCCTTACCCCACATGGGGCAACTTGCCATGTGCCAGAGTGCGCATGCACAGGCATTCCCAAGGACAAGAAGCAGTGGCACAACTATGTGCCACTGCTATTTGTCCCTGGGGAAATGAATGTGCACACTCATCTGGATTTCCCCGCACTGGGTAAGGGATCTACCCAATATCTGACATGTAGCCTTGGCAAAGCCAAGAACAGAAGCTGAATCAGTTGGCTCTGAGTCCTTTTCCTACACCACGCTACTAAACACTACTTGAACTGCCAGTTCTTTGACTCAAAGACCATGACTTACTTATAAGAAAAATAATAATAACTCTCTATCTACTAATGAACTATGAGCAAGTCATCCTTTCTGCTTGTTAAACTATATAGGTAGAAACATGCCCTTTCAACATAGTGTATATTTTAATCATTCTTTAGTCATTCTTGTGACATTCTCTTAACCTTTAAGATTTTTAAACATCCTTCCTGACTTGTGCGCACCGGCACTGGGAGCAGCATTTCAGTGTCAAATGAATAAGCAATGAAACTCCTTTACTCCTACCTGATATCCTACTTCACTAACATTTTTGGCCACAGTGGGCACAACTACACATGCAATTACAGGCAGTCTTCGAGTTACAACATTTCGCACTTACAACATTTCTAAATTGACACACTGTTTCAACTTTCTGACATCAGTTTTGACTTTACAATGCTTGATCTGATGTGACACCATGACAACAAACAAGTTGCTGTGTCACCCATCTCCCTGGAGCACATCTGTCCGAACTTCCTTGGACACTTTCTTTAAGAAAGCAGATAAGACTCCAGAAGAACCTGCAGCCGAGACTCCTGAGAAGATTCCAGCCAAGAACCCTTCAAGAAGTCCAGCAAAGTCACCGCAAAGAAGTGCTTCCAAATCAACATGATTGCTATTTACAATATAAATACATTAATGTAAGTATATTACTCATCTATAATTGATTGAGTACAAGATTCTGGGGTATTTTTGGTGAAAACAGGGTATCAGGCCTTGGTTCAGAAACAAATCCCCTATTTATAACATTGTTTCCTATGGGAAAAACTGGTTCTGAGTTACAATTGCCTTAAGATGCTGTTTTCAGGAACCAATTGTGTTGTAAGTCCGAGGACTGCCTGTAATGCACAGCAATATACTTTGGTGCATATTGTGCCAGAGTTTATTGCTCCCAGGCACCACATTTGAACATTTACCTGGGACCTCAGGATGGGTGGAGTTAATTAGTTTACTGCAGCATAAAAGTGCTGCACATATAGATAATGAGATGTTTATTGAGGAGGTAATTAGGCAACTCTACTGTAAACGTATTGTGTAGACGTGCCCACTGAAAACACAAATTAAGCTGATCATCCATAAACCTTAAATCTTTTCTTAGGATCATACATTCTGAAGTTCCCCATTTTGTAAGTATCAGTATTGACTAAGATTTGTTTAAGATAAACTATTCATCCTGTAAGTATTAGGTCTGACACTGGTTCATTCATAAAAAAAGGAAGCAGAAACAAGAAAAGGAAAGCGATCAAACCAAAATTACCAAACTGTACAAAACCCCCCATATCAATTGTACTATTTTTCATCTTAGAAACTTGTAAGCAGCTATAAAAAAAGAAAAGATAAATTCCAAGTGCTTTTGTTATGCAAGTCTTACATGACTTGAAACCTTTTGTGGAAAAACTAAAACAAACACAAACCAAATGCTGAAACTGGAAAATTAAGCAGTTCAGGCCATGAGAAATGTTCTCTTCACAGAAATCTCTCTTTTGGAAAGACCTGAAGTTTTTAATTAATTTGTTTGCTATTATCTACATGTGAGTCAACATTAGTTAAACACTAACAAAAGAATGTTACAGTGTTTGTAACTTGAAACTGTCATGCCTGTGTTTTCTGAATAAATTTCTAAGAAGTCTGCAAGCAGAGATGTTAGCTGTTTTAATCTGAGAGTAGCTACAGACTATTATAGAGAGAAATACTAAGCTTTCTTAAAGGGTCTTTCTTGTTCATCATTGTTTCCATTAACCTAAAATAAATATCACTGGAAGCATATCTTTTCTCTTTGTCTCTGGAAATAAAACACATGATGATGCTTTATTTTATGCTTTTTCAAATACTTGTTACTAATGGTTACAGAATTCTATACTATACATCTAGGGAAATAACGTGCTAGTAATATCCATCTAAATCTCCAATGAGCTCATTATTATTAGTGCCTTAACAATACATACAAAATTAATAATAATGACAACAGGCATTTAAAATAATGCATTATCATTATCAGTGTTGTAAATTGCTACTCTAAGGGCACATCTACATGTGCTAATTTAAGGCACTCAAACCCAATTTAAGGTGCATTAAGGACACCTATCTACACGTGTGTGCCCTTAATGCACCTTAAAAATGACAATGTTAGGCTGTTTGAGCTATAAGGCTATTTAGGTGTGAATAGCTAAAGCACATTAACACACGTGTTAGCTTTAGTCTCATATCAGTCCCTTAATGCATTGAAAGTGTGTACATGTAGACATGAGCCTAAATCAGCTTAAAGTACATAAAGCTAATGTGGTTTAAATTTAGGCATGACTAAATGCACATGTAGACATCCCCTAAGAGTGTTGTAGAATTATAACTGTCAAATTTACCTTGATTATTTTAAGTTTATCTGATTTGGTGAAAATATATTTAGGCAGATTTCTAAATCTTTGACATAAAGGGCAGAGTTATTAGTAGAGTCCATTTCAGAGACAAACAAAATGAAATTCTGTTTGGGATTTGCCAAAAACCTCTAGCTAATGAATTATATCTAGAGACTCCAGGAATCCCATAACTGTATGAATACACACTACATCAGCTAATATTTTTCACAGTCATCCTTTCCATATGCTAGGCTCATATGAGATTTTAACTTCCCTAACATGAAACACCCTTGGTAAAGGTAATGTCGCCAGAGTAGTTTAAAGTCTTC
>NW_017728950.1:69750624-69773784 GCF_001723895.1 Crocodylus porosus
ATGCCTCATCTTGGTATATAGTAAAGGCTATATTAGTTTGGTATTCATTTGTCCAGTATAGATTCCTCAAATATAAGTATTTTTGTTCCTGATAAAAGTATCTTAGCATTATCTTTTACCACAAATTCTCTCAACACTCACATTTTGATTCCCCATTAAAAATCTCTTTGAAAGAAAACTTATTCAACACTATAAGAGCAAAGGTGTCTGATATTTTATGTTACATTTTTGCCTGTTTTCTTGCTCTTTCCATCCATTTCTTATTTATATATGTACTGTCCAGTATAATTTAGCCCTTTCTTATGGGGAAAAAAGGCTTACTGTGCCATATACGCCACAGCTTTTAGCTTTTGGTACATGAGATTGTTAGTTTAAGAAAGTTCTTCTTAAATGACTTATGTTTTTAGATATTTTCCTTGTCTTCTGAGATCTTCAAGTCCATAATAAAAAGTTAACAAAATAAGTAATATAAATGTAATAAACAAACATACAACATCTCAACAAATCCTTTCTTAAAGACCTACTGCTACTCTTACTCAGCAACATAACAAAGGGTGGGCCCATGAACAACATGTGCCCCTAGAGGCTAGGGGGGCACGGAGACTGCCCGCAGATGCTGCTGGTGGCATTGGCAGTGAGGGGCAATTGCCCACAGGTGCTGATGGCAGCATCGACAGTGCTTTTCTCAGGAGGTGCACATGCACCCAGGTGTAGCCCCTACACATGGCCAATGGGTGGGCCAATGGGGCTTGAGCCCTCGGTGCTGACTTAGAGAGGGCACCTGAATGACTGTCCAAAGTGGAGTATGTACCATGGCAACAGCAGCAGCCTTATGCCAATGCTGTAGCACTGCTGAGTGGGCAGACTACACTGCAGCAACAGAAGGTGAGGACTGTGAGTTCCTGGGGCAGGTAAAATTCATATTGTACACTAGGGCTGTGAGAAGCTTCAGTCCCTGATTTGATTCGGCAGAGATTCGACCCGATCTCCGTGGCTGAATCTCTGAATCCAAATTGAATCAGGAGACCCTTCAATCCTTCCAAATCAAATCGGAACCCTCTAAATTGATTCTGACATAGACGCTGATTTAAATGTTTAAATGCCCCCAACTCAGGAACTGGTGCCTCTTGTGTCTGGGGGGCAGGAGGGCCCCCTGTGCGCTCCCCAGCATATTTGGAAATGGATCAAAAGTATTTCCAGTCCACTTCCAGGTTCACTGCCAAGCATCCCCCCTCTCCACACCCTCCACTTCTGTGGGATACTCCATCTAACTCAGCATCACAGCATTCACAATTGGGGGTGCACGTGCACAATAACAATGGCTCCTAAGTGTTTGCCTTACAGTTGCTAATTACTGCAGAAGCCTGGTACCTTGAAGTACGTAGAAAAAACATTTTAAGCTGTGTCTATGGCCAAATCGCTGATTCTCCAAATCAGCATCGAATCTTCAGATTTGGATTCAGCCGAATTGAATCAGGGACAGTGATCCGAATCAATGAATCAAATCACTGTCCCCACTTCGGGCTGAATCCGAATCTGAATCAAATACAGCTCATTTTGCACACCCCTACTGTACACCTCTGGGCTCAGCACCCCCTCTGCACTTAGGCACCCCTTCCCACAGGCATTCAGTGGCATCATTACATATAACCAGTCAAAACATCACAACTTTCATAGTTTCATAGTTAGAAGGGTCAGAAGGGACCTGAGCAGATCATCGAGTCCAACCCCCTGCCATGCCAGGAAAGAGTACTGGGGTCAAACGACCCCAGCAAGGTGATTGTCAAGCCTCATCTTAAAGACCCCCAGGGTAGGAGCCAGCACCACTAGGCTTGGAAGTTGGTTCCAGATCTTAGCCTCCCTGACAGTGAAGTAGCGCCTCCTGATGTCTAATCTGAATTTACCCTCTGCCAGCTTCTGACCATTATTTCTAGTCACTCCTGGTAGTGCTCGGAGGAACAGGGATTCCCCCATTGCCTGCTGGTCCCCCCTGACTAGTTTGTAACAGGCCACTAGATCCCCCCTCAGCCTTCTCTTGTGGAGGCTGAACAGGTTCAGGTCCCATAGCCTCTCCCCATAGCGCCTGCTCTGCTGCCCAATCATGCCAGTGGCCCTCCTCTGGACCCTCTTCATGTTGTCCACATCCCTCTTGAAGTGCAGCGCCCAGAACTGGACGCAGTACTCCAGCTGCGGCCTGACCAGTGCCGCATAGAGGGGGAGGATCACCTCCCTGGACCTGCTCGAGATGCATCTGTGGATGCATGACAAGGTACAGTTGGCCTTCCTGACCGCATCCCCACACTGCCGGCCCATGTTCATCTTGGCATCAATGATGACTCCAAGATCCTTTTCCACCTCCGTGCTGACAAGAAGGGAGTTCCCCAACCTGTAGGTATGCTACTGGTTCTTCCTCCCCAGGTGTATCACCTTGCACTTGTCAGTGTTGAATCCCATCTTATTCTCGTCCACCCACCCCTGTAATCTGTCTAGGTCCGATTGTAGCCTATTCCTTCCTTCTAACGTGCCCACATCCCCCCACATCTTAGTGTCATCAGCAAATTTGAACAGGGTGCTTTTTACCCGCTCATGATGAAGATGTTGAACAGTGCGGGTCCAAGGACTGAGTCCTGCGGAACCCCACTGCCCACATCCCTCCAGGTAGAAAATGACACATCCACTACCACTCTCTGTCTGCGGCCCTCCAGCCAGTTGGTCACCCACTTGACTGTGTAGGTGTCAACACCACAGTCCCCCAAATTCTTAATGAGAACGTGGTGAGAGACAGTGAAGAAGGCCTTCCGAAAGTCCAGAAAGACTATGTCCACTGCTACCCCTGCATCTAAGGGTCTGGTGACCTGGTCGTAGAAGGCCACCAGGTTGGTCTGACAGGACCTGCCTCTAATGAACCTGTGTTGTTTGCCCCTAAGCATAATCTCCCCTACTGGCCCCTCGTGAACATGTGCCAGAATAATTGTCTGAAAAAGCTTACCCAGGATTGAGGTAAGACTAACTGGCCTATAGTTCCCCAGGTCCTCCTTACTACCTTTTTTGAAGATGGGAACCACATTGGCCCTCATCCAGTCCTCCGGTACCTCACCAGAGCACCATGAGTGCTTGTACAGCTGTGCTAGGGGTCCCACAATGACCTCAGCTAATTCCCTCAGCACTCTGGGGTGGAGATCATCCAGACTAGCTGATTTAAATACATCCAGTCCCTCCAGAAGTTCCCTGACTAGACCCTCCCTGACCCATGGCCTAGGTGCACCTCCCCTGGGGCATGAGAAGGGCCTGGTGGGGGGGCTGATCTGGTCCCAGCTCAGAAAAATGGAAGCACAGAAATTGTTAAATAGGTTAGCTTTGTCATCTGGTGTGACAATCAAATTTCCTAGAGTGTCTTGCAGGGGCCTCACATTACCCAGTACCTTCTGTTTACCCCCATTTATTTAAAAAAGGACTTCTTGTTGTCCTTGATCTTGGAAGCTAGTCCCAGTTCCATCTCCACCTTGGCCTTCCTGACTGCCCCCCTGCATCCCCGAGCAATTGCAGTATAATCTTCCCTGGTTATGACCCTTCCCTTCCACTGGGTGTATGCCTTCCTTTTAGCTAGAAGACATTCCTGGATGCTTTTGGTGAAACATGGGGGCTTTTGTGCCCTCCTGCCTCCTTTGATCCATGATGGGATTATCCCCCTTTGGCCTTGGAGGATCATCTCCTTAAGGAGCAACCACTCTTCTTGGACACCTGGCTCCCTTCCCCTCCAGGACCTCAGTGCTTCCCCAACTATTCTCCTTACCTCATTGAAGTCCGCCCTTGTGAAATCTAGGGCTTCTCCCTTGCTACAGGCCTTTGCCACTTTGCGCTGGATGGTGAATTCCAGCAGCCGATGATCACTGTCGCCCAGGTGGTCGAGCACCTGCAGCCCCCTCACCAAGTCGTCACCTGTGGCCAGCACCAGGTCCAACAAGTTGTTTCCCCAGTGGGGCTGTGCACCTCCTGGGTTTGATGGAGGTCCTGAATTTGGGCTAGGAACCTACGTGAGTGGTAGGACCTGGCTGACTGCTCTTCCCAGCAGATGTCTGGAAAGTTCAGGTCACCCATGATGACCACATCCTTTGACCTAACTACCTCTGTGAGCTGACAGAATTCCTGGTCTAGCTCTTCCCCTTGGTTGGGTGGTCTGTAGTAGACCCCCACCGTTAAGTCTCTTTCCCCTCAACTGCCTTGTATTCTAATCCAGAGCACTTCCATGTGCCCCTCCTCTGACTCTGTGCTACCTGTTGATGATGTGTATTCCTCCTTAATGTAGAGCACCACACCCTCACCTTTCCTCCCTGTCCTGTCTTTCCTGTACAGCCTATAGCCCTTGATATTCACTGCCCAGTCATGCGTTGGGTCCCACCACATTTCAGTGAGCCCCATTATGTCTGGGTTGGTGTCAGCTAGCAGGAAGGTAAGTTCCTCCTGCTTTTTTCCCATATTACAAACATTTGTTTAGAGGCATTTGAGGCCTCCTGTGGATGTGTGCACTTGCCCCTTAATCACAGCATTGCCCTGCCCCTGTTGCTTACCTGTGTATATGTCCCACTTGTCGGTCTAGGTTGGACTGTACTTGTGAGTGCTGCTTGGTTTAGTGGTGCAAGGCTTCCTCCTCCCTCCTCTTCCCCTTCCCCCAATGAGCCTAGTTTAAAGCCCACCAGAGGAGATCCGCCAACCTAGAAGAGAACACATGCTTACCTTTAGGGGAAAGGTGGAGCCCATCCCACCTGAGTATGTCTCTCATCACCCCAAAATTCAGCTCACTTCTTTACTACAAGGCTGAGAAACAGATGAGCCTTATAGTGTGCCCTAAAGGTTAACAAAATAGAGTCCTTATTGACACAGGGAGGGTGAGTTTTTTAGAGTCCAGGAGGCATCTTTAAGAAAGCTCTTCTAATAAACTTTCATCTCAGCCAGTAGGTTGCTAGGTTGAATACTACAACTGCACGTGTATCATACCAGAAATTACTGGTACTTGGTCTATAGACTATAGAAATGTCTTGTTTAACTCTGTTATTTGTGCTGTTCATGAGAACCTTCACTTCACCCTTGTCATGCTGAAAATTGAAGTTGCTGCTTTCCTTGATATGTCATATCATATCCATATCTCCCTTTTCAGGTCCTTTTGGCTACCTCTTCCACCAACAACCAAAGTACTAGATTTCAAGTCCTCTGTCTTCCCCACAATGCACTTTAGACCATGACATTACTTCCTCCCCAAAACTGCATTTTCCTGAACACAGGACTGAAGAGAGAGATCAGCTTTACAGTGTTAACCCTAAAAGCTAACAAGTTTGGATTTTGATAGACTGAGAGGATAAGTGTTTCAAAGTCTAGGATCCATCCTTAGTGAAGAAAGCTCTTGTAACAGACTTTTTGAAGACTTGTGCTTCCAAATATCTTTCCATTCCACATGTGTGTTATCTTGGTAAGTATGGCCTATTCCATCTTGTTTCTTTTCTGCTATTAAGGATGTGGCTTCCTAAGTAGTAAGCCAGTATCACATTTATTTGTGCTTATATTGGACTTATGAGACATATAATATACTAGTTCCTGCCATAAACCACTTACTATCTAAGTTACACAACACAACAAGGAATGAAAATAAATATTTTGTTGTGTACAGGTGTCGCAGAGCACCTCAGTGCTCTGCTTCTATAAAGAGGCACAGGTGTTGGTTGCTGGGGCAACCACTGTTGGTCAGCTGACCAGAAAGGGGCAAGGCCTGACCTATATATAAACCCAGGCTGAGGCCAGGGAGGCAGTTCCCTGCCAGCAGCCATAGGGGTGAGAACTCTGCTGGAGCAATGAGAAGGAAGAGGCCAGGATACTTGAGCAGTTGCTATGGGTGAGAGAGGGAGAAACCCTGTCATGGACTTGAATATGGTTATAGCTGGATGGTTTGAATTTATGTTGTAGCCAAGAGGCTTACGTTTCTGTTTACTGTTTAAAACCAGAGGACCAGGTAAAGCTATTAGGAGGTTGGAGGAGGCCTCATAGGGACCCCATGGTGGCATGGGGACCCTGGTGCCAGAATGGGGACAGCATTTGGGGGTACACTGACCCCAACCCCAAAAAGGGGAGCAAAGAATTGGAGGCCAGGTAAAGCTGAGGCTGCCTGACCCCTGCAGGAGGTTTGAGACCCCAAGGAGGAGATTTGGGCCAGGCACAGCTATGGCCACCTGAGCCCCAAGGTGGCAATAGCCCCAGAGAGGGGACAGTGTGAGAAGCCCCAGAGAAAAAGGGGACAAGCCAGGGAGTACCAGTGGGACGCAGGCTGCGAGACAAGCCAGGGAGCGCCGGTGGGGCATGGTAATTGACCAAACAACATCCGGTACATCAGCGAGGCTTGGGGCATGGTAAAGGGACAGTTGGAATCACACATAGCCCATAAGGCTGGGGTGCACCGAGTCACACAATACAGAACAGGGGCCGGGATTCAACAGAACACTGTGTCCAAGGGGACAAAAGGCAGCCTCCCTTATACATACATAACATTAAAGACGTGGCAGGAGAGAACGAGGGTTCTTGAATGTGAACTTGGCATGGTAGGGGACGCTAGGGGAGATCACAGACACTTCTAGGACCCCACCGTGACAATAGGTAAACTCACAACAACATATATCAGATTAATTAATGCACTCTAGAACTTGGCCTGTGGAATCATTTTTATCAGACACTTACAGACTGTTATTATTCTTTGTTCATGTTCTGTACATGTAAGCTATAGAAGAAAATGTACTTAGCTAGTAGAAAAAGTTTGGTATAATAAGAGTAAATACTCAGAGGGCATGTCTACATGTACATTTATACCAACTTAAATTTACTGTGTAGTAAGAGGGAATAGGTTGGGTGTGGATTAATTTGGTACTAACTTTAGTTACGTTAGTTAAAGTTAGTCCCAAGTCAGTCCACACAGTGTTACTGCGCAGGAAACCATCTATATGTGCCTTACTGTGCAATAATTAATCAGGTGTAAATTTTATACTTGTATGATGCAGGCATCAAACTTACAATCAAGTTGCCATAAGTCGCCATATTTACTACACAGTACAGGCATGCACATGGAGACACTCACCTGTACTGAGCAGTAATGTCACTTACTGCACTGTAAATGCACACATGTAGATGTGCCCAGGATGTCCAGACTCAAGCATTCCAAACTCAAGGCCTAGGCCTCTATAGATAGTAAGATTAAGTATATATATTTTATATTATAGAGAGAGATTGAAGTCCCCTGACTTATAATACACAGATTATATATATATATATATATATAATTAATCTTACAATTTATAGAGGCCTAGGCCATGATTTTATATATATATAAATAGAGAGACAGGATTCAGAGAATATTTGGACTTTTCATCAAAAGAATGAAAGCCAAATTTCAAAATATTTGACAGAAAGTGTGAGTTGCATTTAAAGGTTCATTCAAAAATCAAAACTTTTGACTAAAGAACAATTTTGGTGAAAAATATACAACCAGTTTTATTTTAAATTTGGGCACAGTGAATACCCATATTTAGGCATTTTCCTTTCATAATTATAAGGAGCAGAAATCTTTACTTTAAAATTAAGTAAGATGAAGGGTTTTTGTTTGTTGGTATTTTATAATCAGCTGCATGCACAAATTGGACCTTTGAGGAAAAGTTTAAATATTTGCAAGAGTCATGGTAAGACTGAGAACTGACATCTCCCTACCTCATTCACATTGTTTAAAAGGTTGGTATTATGTCTACCCCACCCTTACCACTACTCCTAACAGTCCTCAGAAAACCTTAGGTATACCCTAAGAACAATTACTAGATTAATTTATTCAGTATTTGGCTGCAATAAATATGGGCATTGCCCTGCTACTGAGAGGGTGTCACCTCATGGCACTGCTACAGTAAGAAGAGACAACATATACCTTGTAACAAAATGATCTAACAGTTGGTGTCAAAAGGCCATCACCAACTTTTCTGTACATTTCAGGGAAAAGGGCATCTTAGATTTACTTTAAAAATGCACCAATCGTCTGCATTATCATTCACCTCCCTTTTCTTTGCTATATCAGCAAGATGAAATACCAGCAGTAAGTAAGCAGTTCAAATTTTGCACTGTGCAGCCACTTAGAAAGCCAATGAAAGATGCATACACTTCTTGCAAAGAATATTTTGTGCAGTGTTGCTTCTTAGGCCTCCTCTACACATTACATGTATTATATAATTACCTAGTTAATTGTGCAATTCATTTAGACTGACTACATGTGCAAATTATCACACCTTAAAAGGTCCTACCAACTATAAAGTTAGATCTGGAAATTGTGTAATAACTTTATAGCTGGTTTCTCTCAAGCCTAATTTGAATGTGTAGCATAGCTATGCCCCTGTAGTTGGGAACCCCATCAGGGAGTATACCATGTGCTGCCATGGATGTGAATCCTGCAGTTGATGGGTCTCCCAGCCACAGGGGTGCACACTGTGTTTCTGTGGCTGGGAGGCCTGTCAGCTGCAGGACTCCTAGCCATGGAAGCATGTGAGGTACTGCTGTCTGTGGGAGACCCATCAACTGTTGGGACTTGCTGCTGTGAGAGTTTGCTCCCTGTATGCTGGTGCAGGGGGAGCCTGGGATTGGAATCCTGAGCTCCCCCTGCACTGGCAATAAGACACAATAGAATCTGAAGCCGGTGTACTCCATCCCAACTTCCTGATTGTTATTGAACAACTTTTTGATCCCACAATCATGCCTCCTTCCATGCACGTGTGGCATGACAAAAGGTGTGATAGTGTGGATTGTGTGCACCAGATCCTATCATGCCTTTACCTAAATGTCTAGAAGGACCCACTGGGGACTGAATTTCCGAATCTGAATCAAACTGGGAGACCAATTAAAAGCTCCAAATCAACTTGGAAAAGCTTCAGAAAAAATGTTGCTGCTTCACAGATTCGGCCATAGACTAACAGGCATCTGACACAGCTGCCTCCAGCTGGTAAGTCTGTTGGGATTGGGGGACGGAGGAGGGAAGGGGCACAGGGGAGGAAGAGATTGGGGCTGGAGCTGGGACAAGCTGTCCAGCTGGGGCGGGGGAGCGTATAACTCAGGGAGGGGGTTGGGGGGCATGAGAAGCAGGTGAAGCACTGCTGGGAGTGGGGGCTCTGCCCTGCTGCCACTTGCCAAGCTGGGGTGGGGGGCTGGGATGAGGGTGCAGCTCACTCCACGTAGAAGGGAGCAAGTAGCAGCAGGGTATAGGCCCCGCTCCTAGTGCTGCCATGCCCACATCCCTTGCCCCCCATGTTGGCTGGCAAGCAGTGGCAGGGCAGAGCCCCCACTCCCAGTACTGATGTGAGTGCAGTAGTGCTGGGAGCAGGGGCTATGCCCTGCTGCTGCACAGAGCAAGCCACACCTGCATCACCCCCCTCCACACGCTGACTAGACAAGTGGCAGCAGGGCAGGCCCCCTTCAGCTTACCCCATTGGGGCAAAGGCAGGCATAGCTGGAGGAGACCCTATGGCTGTCCTGCCTGGCCCCATCTCCTGCCCCGCCCAGCCTCCTGGCACCTAAAAAAAAACCAAAAAAAGCAAAAAAAGGCCTCCATACTCACCAGCTCTGGCAGCAGTGATCAGGGCCTCTGAGGGCTCATGGCAGAACCCGCCCATACAGCGTGGGGCAGGGGGGGCAGCAGGGATTATGCCCCCACTTGGCACCCTCATGGGTGCAGCATGGCCCAGCAGGGACTGACTGGCTGAGCAGCAGCTCTGCAGAAAAAGACCTGGGGGTTACCGTGGAGAATAAGCTGAATATGAGCTAACAGTGTGCCTTTGTTGCAAAGAAGGCTAATGGTATACTAGGTTGTATTAGTAGAAGCATTGCCAGCATATCAAGGGAAGCAATTCTTCCCCTGTATTCAGTACTCCTAAGGCCACACCTGGAGTGCTGTGTCCAAATCCCCTTCCCCCGCATGACAGAAAGGATGTGGATGAATTGGAGAGACAACTGAGGTGGGATTTAACAGCAGCCTTCAAACTACCTGATGGATGGCTACAAAGAAAATGATGCTACTGTTCCCAGTGGTGGCAGATGATAGAATAAGGAGCACTGGGCTCAAGTTAAGCAAGGGAAGTTTAGGTTAAATTTATGTTAGGTTAAATATTAGGAAAAACTTTATCGTTAGGTAGGTAGGAAAGCACTGGTACCAGCTACCTAGAGAGGTTGCAGAATCTCCATCCTTAAAGCCTTGCCTGGGATAATCTAGTTGGGGATGGTCCTGCTTTGAGCAGAAGGTTGGACAAGACGATGTCCTGAGGTCCCTTCCAACCCCAATTTTCTATGGATTTATGATCTCCAGTATTGTTTCCTAACTGAAAATACATGAGCACCAGTACCTGGAGAATAAAGAGACAGGGCATCACTGTAATTGGGATCACTTTCTTCCAGATTTTCTAGCTTGAAAAATCTTGCAGTCAAAAAGAAAGGCAAAGTCAGTGAGGGTTAGGATCCTTTTAAATCTTAGTTCATTAACTAAGGCCCCCATCTACACATTACACTTAACCAGTTAATCAAGTCTTAAGGTATGACCCAGTCACAGGTTCAATCAATAAATGGCATGATAAAACAAGGAATAAACCACACCGTTCTTTCACATAATTGTGTCATAACCTTTTGGGTCATTCTTATTATGTCATTAATTGAACAGTTGGCCAAGTGGCCAGGGAAGTGATATAGGAAACAGAACACAGGTTTTCTTGTTTTATCTACATATACATATCTCTTGTACTATCTAAAGTAAAAAGGAATTGTTTTTGGAAACCTTTGCAATGTGCATGGCTGCTTCCACTGTAATCTATTTCTGAAGAAATGAACCTTGAGCTACGATGCCCAATGGTAAATCTCTGCAGATGGGTGTACTCAGCTACTGGAGAGTGCAGGCCTGCCAGTACAAGTCATAGGGCATATATGGTTGGCCTAGAGGTCCTTAGCTCTCAAGGGTTCTAGAGACAGAAACTGCACCCAAAGCCAGATGCTTTGACTCTGCTCTGTCTCTGGAAACTTAAAACATACAGGTGCCATGCGCAGGGATGAGACAACCAAAAGCCTCAGAGATTAGAGTCCCATTATGCTAACTACTGGTCAAATAAAACAAAAAGAAACCAGAATGTGACTATCAAAAGCCACATACATCTGAAAAACAAATATTTAAATTTACATACCTGTATTTATGCTAAAAGTGTACCCATACAATGTCATTTATCTAGCAAATCAGTTAATCATCACAGCCTCCAGAAGAAAGATGTTTTACTTCAAAACTTTTGAGCACAACAATTCCACAGAGGTAAAATCTTGACTGAAATTCATTTAGTATTTCTGTGTAATAAATACACAGAATGATTTGAATATGCATAATGAATGATTTGTTAGAATGATTTTGTGCTTGAACCTATTTTTATGGATTATTTGTATGATGGCAGTTTTGACTGGCCTCAGCTAAGACTGAAGTCCCCTCACTTATATACTCTGTATTGTAGAAAAGTGGTGTTAAATTTTCAAATTTTCATTTTTATTACTTTGTACATTATGGTGAATAATTTTAACACTGCTTAATTTGATCTGGTTAAAAATGGCACAATAACATTCTATATTTCTCTATCTGAATAATTATACTAGGGAACAATTAGCATGGTTTAAATGTTTTTCTATTTTCAAATAAGAACTTGAACTAGAGAGTCTCTTGAACTGAAGCATGTGAATAAAAACCTGAAAACCAGCCATGTTAAGAAATTGAGGACATTTTTTAAGAAAATGGGAGATTTCTGAATAATTGCTGTAGTTATTTTGTTGGGAAGGATATCTCAGCCAATAATTTGCTTCTGTTTCTGCCTGAATGGGATTATTAAATGATAGGACGTGTTCTGCTCTCGGTCTTCATATCTTGTGTTGACTTGATGGGAAAACAGGAAAATGCCTACAGTTCTTCATTTCAAAATAGAGATGTATTAGACATCCTTCTCTCTACCATTTTCTGAAGAAAAAATCCATCTAAGAGCTACTTTAAGGTTTGAGCCATGCTCTCCTTTCTTCCTCTGTCTCAGCTTCTTTTTGCTTTCAGCAGAGAAAATGCTTAAAATTACTTTGGGAGAGATTGTCTTGATTACAGCTTCTCTTCACTTTTACAGTCATTATTTTCCTGAGACTTAAGGACCAATGCAATTCCCATTAAAGCCAACTGAAAGACTTCCATTGACTTTATACTAGATGGGATCCTAAGGATATATCTACACATCATAACGCTCTGTATAGAGACACCCAAGTTAGCTCAAAACAAATTAGCTTGGATAGCAAAAGCAGTATAACTGCACTAGCACAGTGATCCACCCAGGCTAATATAACTCCATTCCTCAACACAGATAACTAGTCCTGGCAGAGTGCATTTTAAAGTGGCTCTACTGAATGAGCTAGCTTGGGTTTCTCTGTACTGCAGGGCATTGTAGCATATAGACATCCCCGAAATGCCAGATGAAAGTAGGCAGCAATCTTTGGTTAGATAACTATTCAGCCCCTTTTGCTCCCTTCCTCATTACTGACCCCTTAAAATGGTTTTTGTTTCTGTAAAGAAAAAGCTTGTGGTTTGGTTGTCAAACTGATACATTATTTCATACATTGTTTTGTTCTATCATTTCTAACTCTTAACTCAAACTTCTTTCTTGACAGCTCTGTGCTTCTTTGTGGAAACTGGTAGAGTACTTTTTTTTTCCCTCTGCCCTGCTAGTTTTTTAATAAGCAACCCAGAAGCTATAAAAGTTTCAGTATCCAGAGCTTTAGCCTCTCTCTCCCCACCCTGAAGAAAAGACATATCCATCTCCTAAAAAATGCTCATTATAAGGACAGCTGCAACAAGTTTTTCTACTTGTATAAAAAATAAAAGGAAAATACTGGAATGAAAACAAAATGTTGTTAGAGCTTGTTAAGAACACACGCATTTGGCAAGTTTTGTTTAGTTCTTATACGGTAGGACTGTAGCTGAACGGGTCCCTTCGTTAAATCACTTTTGCTTCTGCTGCTTCTAAACCTTCAGGTCACAAAAGTTGATATTCTGAGTTATGTACTGAAAGATGCATCATCTAAAAGTGACCATTAGAAAAAAGTCTTGTGAATACAGTAAAACCATTTGTGAAACTTCCTGGTTTTGGTGGACTTATGAAAGGAAAAATATTGGACATTTTGTTGCACAATAGAGGAAAAAGGCATTTTTCATTAAGAAAAAAATATTTTTCTGTCTTCCTTAGGAAAAGTATTCAGTGTGTGGAAAAGCTGCCGCAAGTGGCCCTAGCTGCAGAGATCAAAGATCATTCTTCATCTTGGAAGGCAGGGATTGGGACTGCATGCTGCTCCAAGATCTGGTTTTTCTTATTTCAGAGTTATGTATTATATGTACTTGAAATAATTTAGCGGTTAAATACAGACTCTCCATAATTTGAAAAAAGCATACACAGTAGGCCTTTGGATTTATAGTGCACAAAAGGCCTTGTAAAAGCAGAGCTAAAGAAAATGTAATGTTAGTTACTGGTGCTTTATCTCCTCTTTTTGGAATCTGCAGTGCCTCCTGGTGTATCTCACACTATTCCATGGTCCTGGACACAGTAAAACTACTGTTAATCTCCAGGCAGTTTACCTAAATAACTTGGAAACCAATTACTTGCTGGCATAACTTTAATGTCTTAGGCTAGGTACATATATTACACATAAACTGGTATAAGTGATTGGAAACTGATCTAAATCTGTAACACAACAGTTCAGTGCACATAGACTAGTTTTAAAATGGCCAAACCCAGTTTGAGATAGACCTGGATGGATGTAATATCAAATTTAATCAGTTTGGGTTAGATTTGTCTATTGAACTCTGTCCCAGACCTTGTAGCAAATCACTTTAGTTCTCTGTCCTCTGGTATCCCAGGATGCCTTGCAGCCCCGCGTTAACTTCCCTCATTGGGTGGTGGACTATTCAATGCCCTCCCTCATTTGCTCCGACTGAACTGGGCCAGCCCACCCCTGGGCTGTCACAGAGTGAAGTAGCAAAGCCTCTGCTCCCCAGGAAACATCTTGCCCACACCTGTCAGACCCACTGAGCAGCAGAGAGGGAAGGAGGAAAGCAGGGGAACAGATTCCCCTTGCCCCAGCTCTGGCCCCTGAGCTGGGGTGCCTCATGGGGTGGGTGAGGGGATTCTTCCACATGCCCCAGGCTCCCAAGCTGGGGTCTGCCAACCTGGATCTCCCCCACCCCAGATAGGCTCACTACCTTTTCAAAATGTGGGACACATGCCTGCTTTCCCGCCACCCCACCACTGCTGCCAGACCAGAGCTGAGCAGAGCAAGGTGGGGGACAGATGTGGGCTGCCTGCTGCAGGCACAGGGCTTCCCTCTGCTGCATTTCTCTTGGGAGCCCTGTGCCAGCTGTGCACCCCATGCCTGCCCAGCAGCAGCAGGGAGCACAACTCCATGCCACCACCTGTGCTGGTGGCAGGGAGGCAGGCAGGGGAACCTTGCCCTGGCAGTGCAGCCAGTATGAGGCCCCTGGGGGCAGGGCAGAAGGGTAGGGAACCCCAAGTCTACAGTGGGCAGCCCACATCCACATCCACCCCCACCCTGTGCACAAATCTGGGGGAGGTACATACCTCATATGCCCCCCACTCTCTGGATGAGCCACCCATGGCTCTTTCCTGCTCCTTACCTCATGTACCACCCTAGCTGGGAAGTACCTTCAGCCCCGCCTTACTCCCTCCCTCATGGGTGATCTGTCCCCGCCCACACTCTCCCATAGACTTACCTGAAGGGAGCTACTCTCCATGCTTCCTGGCTGTATATCCTAGCCATGTGTATGTGTGAGGGCATACACATGCACATAGGAGCAGGATGCAGGGGGTGCTATCAGCCCCTTACTGGCTGGAATGCTGTCAGCCTGCAAAGGGAAACCTTCCATTTCCCATGGATCCCTGGAGATGCTGCAAATCTAGGACAAATCTGAGTCATGTAGCCTGGGACTGGGACTTGAGGTTCCCATTGTGGGACTGGCCCACCCAACTAGGGATTGGTGATCACCCTAATGCCTAGCTGGCTGCACAGCTTGCCCCACTTCAGTCACTGCCTATGATTCATGGGTGGAGAGGGGAAGGAACCTCCCATCCCAGTGCCTAGTCAGGAGGAGCCCCCACTTTGGGAGCTTCCCTTGCCGCAGCCCAGGCTTCTTCCAAGCCAGGGTATGGTCAGCTGCAGGGAACCCCATGCTGAGGATGATTTGATCCTCACCCCTGCAATGCCAGGTTGGCTGCTCAGCCTGCCTCCGCCACTCTTTGACTCACAGGGCATGACGGACAAGGAGTTAGGGTCTTTCCCCCTCCCCTGATAGCCCAGATCAGGCCTCCTGCCCCCCCACTCCAGCACTCCAGATCCCTGTTCACTCCCTGCCCCCCCTGCCGATTACCTGTGGCTGTCAGTCCTGTCTGTCCCAGGGAGTAGGCAAGGAAGGGTTAAACCTCCTGCCTGGCTGTCATTGCTTCTGCAGCTGCTGCTGGCTGGGCCAGAAGAGCAGACCCTGGAAGTTTAACCCTCCCCTGCCTACTCCCTGTGACAGACAGGATATCAAATCAAAAAGAAATTAATTAACTTTGTTATATGGATTGGATTGGGGGAAAAGGGACTGCTTAACCCTTTGAAGGGGGGCAGTCTCTTCTAGCTATGTGGACCGTGCCCCAGTAAATGCTTTTACTAAGGAAGAGCTGACCATTTTTCTGCTTGGAACTTTGTGTTGCAACGGTTCTTCTGAATAAGAAGTCAAATCCCTCTACTAGGAGTTGAACAATAAATCAGGGCCATGGAACAACCAAGGAAGATCATGGACCAAAATGCCAGGCCCTAAAAGTGGGAAAGAGGTAGGGCTCCCTCACCACATGCTCTAGAAGCCATAACTATGTATTTGAGCGTTAATCTAGCTTGATAAAGTAAACTCCTTGCATCTTTATTCCTCCTTTATTTCTGATTTCCTGTGACTAAATAACTAAATAAAATGTTAGCAAAAATACCTTGGAACATATACAAAGGTCCTGTTCTTGTCCAATTTTTCATTAATCTCTCTGAAGTACAGCTTTAAGAGCTCAAAAAAAAAAATTACAGCAAACACAATCTTGATTAAATATCCTTGGCTAGAAAACATGCAGCTGAAACCACCAGACACAAACTCCTCATCAAAAGATAAGTTAACTCTTGTCTAGAAGTAAAACCTTTTGGTTCCCCACTGAAACATGATCAAACACATGGAAGATTTAAAAGCAAACATACAGCCATGGAAGGAGGTGGCAAATGTAGACTCGGGGTCAGAGCCTTCCCTGTTTGGAATGAAGACAAATTATAACTTGCCAAACCATAAACTCCAATCATCTCAAGAAGCCATTTTGTGCTATTTTGGATGTCAAAGTAATGAAGTCAGTAAAACTTAATGAAACAAATCTGTTGTACAGGAGAGGCCCACAGCTGCCAAAACAAAACATTTTTATTCTGGCATCTTCCACCCATGCCTGATTACCTCCTTATTAAGTTAGAAGTGGAAAGAGAGAGGCTTTGGGACTGAGAACAAATGGACTATGATATTCTGAAAATATAACTCATAATATAACGACTAACTAGTAATGAGAGTGATTATATGTGAAAAAATTAATATAGCTCAAACCAAACACTTTAGCACAGGAATGGCCAACCTGCCACCCGCAAGTGGGCATGGGTAGCCTTCATAAGTGGCACATAGCAGATGGGAGGGTTGCAGGGAACAGAAAGCAGGGCATGGGAAGGGGATTGGGGTGGCACCCAGGGAAAGCACATGGTTTGATTTGTGGCACAGCAACCATAAAGGTTGGATCCCACTGCTTCAGCACATTTGAAAAAGTTTAGACAACTCTTTTTCAATGTTATACTTTCTTTTTGTTTCTTTTTTCTCTGTTCTAGACAGATGTAGACAAATTGGAAAGAGTCCAGTGGAGAGCAACAAAAATAATTAGAGGTTGAGAAAATATGACATACTTACAAAGGCTGGAAGAACTGGGACTATTTAGTGTAGAGAAGAGAAGACTGGGGTGGGGGCAGGGAAGGGGGATTTGATAGAAGTCTTCAAATGTATAGAAAGCTGCTATGAAGAGAATGGTGATCAATACATCTCTGTGTCCATGGGGAACAGGACAAGAAGTAATGGACTTAAGTTGCAACAAGGGAAATTTATAGTGGAGGAGGAATTTTCTAACTATGAAAGATGATAAGCACTGAACCAGATGTGGTCAGCAACCTTTTAAAGGCTACAGGTCTTACTGACTCAGTTTGGGTTAGAGGCAGAAGGGCAGGCACAAGGACCCAACTGCTGCTCTGCTTTTCTCCATGCAATCATTGGGAAAGCACCTGCTGCAAGCATAGGAAAGCATCAGATGCCACCAATTTTCCCCACACCAGCACAGGGAAAGCAACTGCTGCCAAAGCCCCTTGTCACTGAATGCCACTGAAGTGCCATGTCCACAGGCCAATCAAAAGGCTCTGTAGGCTAGATCAGGTCTGTGGGTTGTAAGTTACTGACCCCTGCTCTAGAGACACTATGGGATCTCCGTCATGGGAAGTTTTAAAGTGAAAATTGAACAAAAATCTGACAAGTATGGTTTAGACAGTGATGACCCTGCCAGCTGTATATTTTTATGACTTCGTGACATCCCTATTATACCCACACTGCCTGATTTCTTCTACTAGGAATGCTGAAACAGTTCAAAAAATTTCCTTCTCACTGTGGGTGTCTACACATGCTTTTACATGCGACTAAACTGAATGCGTATTAGCTTAATGCACATTAAAGCAATTTAGGTGCGCATCCACACATGCATATGCTAATGAGCATTAACACAGTGTGTGTCCATTGACTTGGGACTAACTTTAGTCCCAAGACAGTCTGCACATCCAAATTAAATCACTTTAATATGCATTAGTCTACATGTTCGCTAATGCGATTCAACTATTCATGCATAAATTTTATGCAGGTATCAAATTTAGAATGGAATAGCACTCAAATGCCATTTCTAAGGTGCATTATGGACACGCACATGCAGACACATGCCCTTAATGTGCCTTAAATGGGGCTAATGTGCATTAAATGCTCACATGTAGACATGCCCACTGCATTTTTGACACAGCTGAAAGCATGGAATGCTTAAAATCTCTTGAAGAAATACACACTTGCAGGGAGGAGAGCCTCAGTTCATGTGGATTTCTTGTCATTTTTGGAAGGGAAAAGGATATGGATGGAAGAGATGGACCAAATGCAGTGGGTTTTTTATTATATTTTCCCCCTTTAACTTTTGGAAAATATCATTGATTAGGGCATGGACAGAATCATGGCAAGGTGGGTGCAACCACATCCCTGCTTCAGGAGTGCAGCATATGCACAGTGAAAAGCTCTCTTAGTTTACCAGCTGGTTGGTGCAGGGCCTGGCCCTTACTTTGTCAGGGCTCCAGAGGTCATGAGGTAAGCACTGCTGCTTTTCACCTTGTCCCTCTCTCCCCCCACACTCTTGCTGAATTCAACAGAAGGGGAAAAGAGGGGACAAGTGGTGATGGTACTCAGCCCCTGGGCTCTGGAGCTGCATGAAAGCAGGGGATGAGTGCCATTGTTGCTACTTAGCCCCTCTTCCCTGGAGCCCTTGCTTTCATGCAGCTCCAGAGCACGGGGGCTGAGAACTATCACTGCTCATATGCTTTTTTCCCCTGCTGATGAATTCATCCAGGCGGAGTAGAAGGAAAGAGGGAATGGGTGAACAGAAGGGCCCAACTAGTAATATCAGAGAGATCATGGAATGTCAGAGCTCCCAGCTGTACTGACACACTGGTGAGCTCTGAGCTCACTGTGCATGCAGTACACCTCCAAAGGGAAAGATGGACCATGCCAATGCACCTTCTCTGGATCTATGCTTGGGGCAGAGCTTGGATTTGATGAATGGTTTTGAGTCAAGTCCATTTGATTTAAAAGGCACTATTTTGATGGTGTTTGCCAAAATCTATAGTGTTGCATCTGTGCAGACAGAATTTATAAGGGACCGCAAAAAAAAGGAAGGCAAAGCCCCAACATTTGCATTTATTAGAATTTTAAAGACAGACTATCTGATTCTAAGCAACTGCCTTCTAGGGCACCAATTCCTTAAGGATTCCAGTGTTAGCCAAACCTTGTATATACATTTTCTTGCTTTAAGCATAGAAACTATATTTTTTTTTTTTACTTGCATCTGGTTGGAAATTTCCCACTGAAACATAGTTTTGTTGAAAAGTGCCAATTCACTGTGTCAATATGTGTGTTATATTGGCTTTGACAAACCTACACTGAACCAAACTTTCACTGGTGTTACAATAGAAGCTTCTCATATTTGGTAACACCTTGCAGGCAGGTCAGGGCCCCCTGCTTTCTGAGTCTGCAGGACTGAAGTAAGGACAGCCATGTGGACTGCCTCAAGACTGGAGACTCCAGGACTTCCACACTCTGTGGAAGTATCATTTTAAGATGAGGCCCAGCTCTAGTCTCTGCAGCAAAGAAACTCCCTGTTGCACACCTAGGAATCTAAGAGGGCACACAAGGCTTCTTGGCTACATGTTTGCTGCTCCAGGGCAGTTCCACCAGATTTCAAATATTTTTTTTTTTTCCACATGCTGGAAAACTGTAATATTTGGCCAACAAAACTTATAAAATCACAGGGGTCTCCCAGCACGGGTCCTGCAATTGTGGAACTGGTTCTGGGAGGTAACGGTCTCCCAGCCTGAACCCCATGACTGTGGAGCTCAAGTTGGGAGATAATGGTCTCCCAGTGCCAGCTGTGTGTCCATGGAGCTGGTGCTGGGAGATAAGGGTCTTCCAGCCCCCTGCTCCCCAATCACAACCTCAGAGGAGGGAGTTTGGATCTCCTTGCTGCTGGGGCAAAGGGACCTGCTCCAATGCTGGAGCATGCTGCTCCTGGGGACAGAGAGCAAAGTCCTGCCCCAGTGGATGGCTTGCTGGGAGCAGATTTGTTCCCTGTCAGGCATTTTCAGGAGTGCTATTGTGCTGTTACTAATCAAAATTAAATTTATTAGTTGCATTTGCAGGTAGCTAATTTACTTGCAGTTAGTGAGGTTTATTACATAGACACATATACTTACTGTGCAGTAAACTATACTACTGTGCAGTTAAACATGTCATGTAGACATGCCCACTGTCCCTCAAAGTCCTGGATCTGCTTTACATATTTATTCCATTTTATCTTATACAATGATATCATGTTTTTATTTTCTATCTAATCTAGATATGGCTTTTTATTGTTCACGTCACCTATTTCTCAATAAAATTCACTTTAATGTTGTGTCCGTAACATATTTACCATTAATAATATATAAAAATACAAGCATCTGCAGTGGTTAAAATAGGTGAGTTGCAGGGATGTGTGTTTTTAGTTCAGATAAGTCCATACAAAGATAAAAGGAGAGCATTAGCACTCAGTTTATGTGAGTCTTGGTTGATTACGGCTTAGTCAAAAAGGCCTTTTTAAAAATCTGGTTCATATTTGCTACATGATTGTATTCTTGATCAAGCAAATCAATTATTAAAAGTATTATGAAAAATGAAGATGTTTTTTTCATCTATCCAAGGGCCTCTGACAGAACATCTTAGAGTCCTAAATCTGTCCTGAAACCCTTTATGGTTACCACCAAGAAATCCATCCATAATGCAACATTTCCTATTCATACAGATATCAATAAAAATAATGAAAATCAAGATCTTTAGAATAGATAAACCTGAAGTGCTCTGCGTTAGACTGAAGTGCTCTGGGTTAGAATAGAAGGCAGTCGAGGGGAAAGAGATTTAACAGTGCGGGTCTACTACAGACCACCCAAACAAAGAGAAGAGCTAGACCAGGAATTCTTAAGTGAGTTCACAGAGGTAGTTAGGTCAAAGGACGTGGTCATCATGGGTGACCTGAACTTTCCAGACATCTGCTGGGAAGAGCAGTCAGCCAGGTCTGACCGCTTACATAGGTTCTTAGCCAGAGTGCAGGACCTCCATCTAACTCAGGAGGTGCACAGCCCCACCAGGGTAGACACCTTGTTGGACCAGGTGCTGGTCACTGGCGATGAACTGGTGAGGGGGCTGCAGGTGCTTAACCACCTGGGGGGCAGCGATCATTGCCTGCTGGAATTCACCATCCAGCGCAAGGTGGCAAAGGCCTACAGCAAGGCAACAGCCCTAGATTTCAGGAGGGCAGACTTCAATGAGCTAAGTCAGGGAATAGTCAGGGAAGCACTGAGTTCCCGGAGGGGAGGGGAGCCAGGTGTCCAAGAAGAGTAGTCGCTTCTTAAGGAGACGATCCTCCAAGTTCAAAGGGAGGTAATCCCAACATGGATCAAAGGGGGCAGGAGGGCACAAAAGCCCCATGGCTCACCAAAAGCATCCGGGAATGTCTCCTAGCTAAAAGGGAGGTGCACACCCAATGGAAGGGAGGGGCCATCACCAGGGAGGATTATACTGAGGTTGCTCAGGGATGCAGGGTCGCAGTTAGGAAGGCCAAGGAGAAGATGGAACTGGGACTAGCTTTCTGGATCAAGGACAACAAGAAGTCCTATTTTAAATTCATAGGGGGCAAAAAGAAAGTTCCGGATAATGTAGGGCCCCTGAAGGACACTCTAGGAAATTTGGTTGTCACACCAGATGACAAAGCTAACATATTTAATGATTTCTTTGCCTCCATTTTCCTAAGCAGAGACTGGAACAGCCACCCGCCCCCCCCCCCAGACTCCTCTTAGACTGGGGCAGAGGCGCACCTAGGCCAAGGGTTAGTGAGAAACTAGTCAGGGAACTTCTGGAGGGACTGAATATATTCAAATCAGCTGGTCTGGACAATCTCCATCCTAGAGTACTGAGGGAATTAGCTGAGGTCATTGAGGAACCCCTGACACAGCTTTATGAGGTGCTCTGGTGTGGTGCCAGAGGACTGGAAGAGGGCCAATGTGGTTCCCATCTTCAAAAAGGGGAGGAAGGAGGACCCAGGAAACTACAGACCAGTTAGTTTACCTCAATCCTGGGCAAGCTTTGAGAAAATTATTCTGGCGCATATCCACCAGGGGCCAGCAGGGACAGTATGCTTAGCGGCAACCAACATAGGTTCATCAGAGGCAGGTCCTGTCAGACCAACCTGGTGGCCTTCTACGACCAGGTCACCAAATCCTTAGATGTGGGGTAGCAGTGGATGTAGTCTTTCTGGACTTTCAGAAGGTGTTTGACACTGTCTCTCACCCCATTCTCATTAAGAAACTGGGAAACTGTGGTGTCGACACCTACACAGTCAAATGGGTCGCCAACTGGCTGGAAGGCCGCACCCAGAGAGTGGTAGTGGATGGGTCATTTTCAACCTGGAGGGATGCAGGCAGTGGGGTTCCCCAGGGCTTGGTCCTCGGGCCCACACTGTTCAATATCTTCATCAGTGACTTGGACGAAGGATGGAATTCAATACTGAAAAGTGCAAGGTGATGCAACTGGGGAGGAAGAACAAGCACCATATCTACAGGCTGGGGAACTCCTATCTCATCAGTACAGAGGCAAGAAAGGATCTTGGAGTCATCACTGATGCCAAGATGAACATGGGCCAGCAGTGTGGGGATGCAGTCAGGAAGGCCAACTGTACCTTGTCATGCATCCACAGATGCATCTCGAGCAGATCCAAGGAGGTGATCCTCCCCCTCTATGCGGCACTGGTCAGGCCGCAGTTGGAGTACTGCATCCAGTTCTGGGTGCCGCACTTCAGGAGGAATGTGGACAACATGGAGAAGGTCCAAAGGAGGGCCATTCGCATGATCAGGGGGCAATAGGGCAGGCCCTACAAGGAGAGTCTATTGGACCTGAACCTTTTCAGCCTCCACAATTGAAGGCTGAGGGGGATCTGGTGGCTTGTTACAAACTAGTCAGAGGGGACCAGCAGGCATTGGGGAAGTTCCTGTTCCCCTGAGCACTACCAGGAGTGACAAGGAATAACGGTCACAAGCTGGCAGAGGGTAGATTTAGGCTAGATATCAGGAGGCGCTACTTCACGGTCAGGGCGGCTAGGATCTGGA
>NW_017728950.1:69773795-69780634 GCF_001723895.1 Crocodylus porosus
CTAGGAAATTTGGTTGTCACACCAGATGACAAAGCTAACATATTTAATGATTTCTTTGCCTCCATTTTCCTAAGCAGAGACTGGAACAGCCACCCGCCCCCCCCCCCAGACTCCTCTTAGACTGGGGCAGAGGCGCACCTAGGCCAAGGGTTAGTGAGAAACTAGTCAGGGAACTTCTGGAGGGACTGAATATATTCAAATCAGCTGGTCTGGACAATCTCCATCCTAGAGTACTGAGGGAATTAGCTGAGGTCATTGAGGAACCCCTGACACAGCTTTATGAGGTGCTCTGGTGTGGTGCCAGAGGACTGGAAGAGGGCCAATGTGGTTCCCATCTTCAAAAAGGGGAGGAAGGAGGACCCAGGAAACTACAGACCAGTTAGTTTACCTCAATCCTGGGCAAGCTTTGAGAAAATTATTCTGGCGCATATCCACCAGGGGCCAGCAGGGACAGTATGCTTAGCGGCAACCAACATAGGTTCATCAGAGGCAGGTCCTGTCAGACCAACCTGGTGGCCTTCTACGACCAGGTCACCAAATCCTTAGATGTGGGGTAGCAGTGGATGTAGTCTTTCTGGACTTTCAGAAGGTGTTTGACACTGTCTCTCACCCCATTCTCATTAAGAAACTGGGAAACTGTGGTGTCGACACCTACACAGTCAAATGGGTCGCCAACTGGCTGGAAGGCCGCACCCAGAGAGTGGTAGTGGATGGGTCATTTTCAACCTGGAGGGATGCAGGCAGTGGGGTTCCCCAGGGCTTGGTCCTCGGGCCCACACTGTTCAATATCTTCATCAGTGACTTGGACGAAGGATGGAATTCAATACTGAAAAGTGCAAGGTGATGCAACTGGGGAGGAAGAACAAGCACCATATCTACAGGCTGGGGAACTCCTATCTCATCAGTACAGAGGCAAGAAAGGATCTTGGAGTCATCACTGATGCCAAGATGAACATGGGCCAGCAGTGTGGGGATGCAGTCAGGAAGGCCAACTGTACCTTGTCATGCATCCACAGATGCATCTCGAGCAGATCCAAGGAGGTGATCCTCCCCCTCTATGCGGCACTGGTCAGGCCGCAGTTGGAGTACTGCATCCAGTTCTGGGTGCCGCACTTCAGGAGGAATGTGGACAACATGGAGAAGGTCCAAAGGAGGGCCATTCGCATGATCAGGGGGCAATAGGGCAGGCCCTACAAGGAGAGTCTATTGGACCTGAACCTTTTCAGCCTCCACAATTGAAGGCTGAGGGGGATCTGGTGGCTTGTTACAAACTAGTCAGAGGGGACCAGCAGGCATTGGGGAAGTTCCTGTTCCCCTGAGCACTACCAGGAGTGACAAGGAATAACGGTCACAAGCTGGCAGAGGGTAGATTTAGGCTAGATATCAGGAGGCGCTACTTCACGGTCAGGGCGGCTAGGATCTGGACCCAGTTTCCAAGAGAAGTGGTGCAGGCTCCTACCCTGGGGGTCTTTAAGAGGAGGCTAGACAATCACCTTGCTGGGGTCATTTGATCCCAGTACTCTTTCCTGCCATGGCAGGGGATCGGACTCGATGATCTTCTCAGGTCCCTTCCGACCCTACAAACTACGAAAGTATGAACTTCCACGACTCTAGCACTGATAACATCTTTAATTTTTCATTTTCAGTTGATATTTATTATTGGAGTGTGCATGTAGGCTCCAGTGACTTGAGATAAACCTTAGAGAAGCAGCCTAAATTTGATGCTCATTGAATTAAGTCACCTGTTAGTTAATTTATAAGTGTAACAACTTAATTTTTTACTGTCCCTAAATGCAAGAATTTTTCAGGATTCATTCCTGCTTCCCAGAGAACAGTTCTCAACTACCAGAAGACACCTAAAAAAATTTTGGATGATTTAGATGATTTCAACCTTCCTTTATTCTGGACGGGCCTTAGGGTTGCATTTTTCTTTGGCCTATCTTTTTCACATGTATTTTCATAGGTGGAGCTAGGATTTTGAAAAAGGGGGTACATATGATATGAAACCTATGAAGCAGCTCTTTCTCTAGTTAAAGGGAAACCACAAGTTTTACTAATATTCTATTCTAGTGAAGTAGTACTATACTATTCAATGTCAGATCAAAACAAAACAAATGCAAGTATTGGAATGTGCACTGATTTGCTAGATTATGCAAGTATTGGAATGTGCACTGATTTGCTAGATTATATATCACATTTAAAAAAATGCAAGGCAAAAAAGTCAAAACAGTCAAAAGATTAGTCCTGAAGTCATTATAGTTAAATGTATGCTTCTTATTCAAATTCATAAAACAAAATCTACCCTTCTTGAGCATCTTGACAGTGTTTCACTGCCAGTCATTTTTGCACCTGAGTTTATATTACCACACCTGAGTGTAGGTTTTAAGCTAGAGGTCAAAACGCTCTGCAGGGCTGTGAAATAGAAGACAGAATTATCAGGAGTGACTCACAAACAGTAAGATTGCAAAGGAAAGGATAGTTTGGATAGTGGAACACAAAAACCATTGAAAAGATGAGGTTCATTAACACCTCTGGAGCAGAGAAAAATTAGCAGAAATCAGGGAGATGAAAATGAGCCATGAAGCCAATTGACTCTCAGCACTGCCTGAATAGAAATGCCAATACCTCTCTTAGGTGGTTGGTTTTAAAGTTTGGATAAGCAGGAACCAAAGGGGTTGCACCTGAACGACCCCCTAGATCTGCCCCTGTACTCCATGTTACTTTTTCATGAAGGAGGGACCACATACTTTGCTCTAAGCCCCTCCCCCCCCAATGATGCTGAGGCACCCTAATACGTTCCAGTTGTTCAATAATGCATTTTCCAAGAGTACCAACCCACTGAGCACACTAGTTTACCATGTAACTGTCCACGGATATATGATACTTGAAATACATTATGCAGAGACTTTGCAGAAGGGATTCAAAAATACTCAATCTACTTTAGACAGGAGAAAAAGATATGCAGCTCTTGTGGGAAAAATACTTAACTACATTTCCTTGTCTCACTTTCCTTATGCCTCCTAAGCTTTTATTAGGCTAAGGACAGGGCCTTTTAAGCAGGCCAGGTTCCATTATCTCCTTCCTCGGTCTGCCTGTGTATGTCTACTTTCATGACATATAGTTCCCTCAGTCTTAAAGTCAGCTTTCTGGTTCTGCTCCTAGTCTCTTTTACCTCTAAAATGACCTGGTGATATAATTCTCCTTTTGATCACCTAATCAGACTCTCCAGGGACAGCCTCCTCCTCTCCCCATTCCCTCTCCTGAACATAAGATGTGTTATTTAACTATCAGCATACCTAGATGGATGGGCCATCTTCTTCATCCAAGTGGGCTTCCATTTGAATCAACAAGGTTCAGTGACCCTGTTCTTTAGCCATGTGTCACTAGCCTTGGGAATTTCTTATCAAAAAGAGTGGGGAGAAAGCAAACAATGCTCACAGCAAGATGAGTTTGTAGTTTGATAAAGATGTATATAGAGCATTCAAAATCTCAAACCAGAATGATTTAATTCTCCATAGACAGATTCCAATGATAAATTATCATGTCTCATATACGTTTTTTCCATTTGTATTTTAGAGTTGCTTTCAGACTACAAAGCAGTCAGTAATGGTAACAATGTTAATGCAGACACTCCTGCTAATTTTTATTTTTCACTAAATTGAAAACTTGGTCCAATGGTCTAATAGGTCATCCAAAACCTACATGAGCTGCCAATGTGTATGAAAGGGCTGACACCAGGCAGCGTGAACTACCATTTCCTCCATGTTGCTATTTTTTGATCAAGTATATATTTATTTTGTGCATCAGAGCATAACATGTTCCTATTTAGTTTGTACACGCTGCAGGTGTTTGAAAAGAAAGAGACCTCTTTTACTCTGGAGAAGGGGAATTTGATAAATTACAAACATTACAACACAGTTCGTTAATGTTTTCCAGAACTGGCAATTAACATTTTTAAGGTACTTTTATTTTGAGGTGAGTATACAATAAGAAGTTACTATGAATAAAAGTTGATCATCCCTAATTGTGCAGGTCTGTCTAGCACTAGAAAACTTAAGCAATTATAAAAAGGAAAAGGTAATGGTGTCCTTCCTGGAAAGATTTAAAGGACTTTGGGCTGATCTAACTCGAACTGAAATAACCTAGAGTGATTCAATTGATTTTACTGGGGGTTAGATCCGGCTCTTAGGCCTCACTGCTTTCCTGCATTAACGTCTTAAATCTATGCCTATTGGCAAAACACATAAGAATGTATGTAAGTCCCTTTGGCTTATACATATGCATAAGTGCTTTCCTTAACCAAGCTGGAGTTTTCCTGTAGTTCCTAATATGAAGGATATTTATTGCACGTGTGTGCACAGCCAGATTTTACTTTTATATCAAGGCAATCATTTCGAATTTTAATCACCACACACATGCATAAAAGACATCCTACTTTTGGATCAGACTCCAGGAAAATGAAGAGTAGGAAAATAAATTTCCCTAGTAGGATTTCCCACACAGTTTTTGTTTAACAAATTCCATATATTGGAACATATTACTAAAAAATCTACTTGTGATCCTAAACTCAGCTTACAGTAAGATAAAGTGCATTGTTATGGGTGAACAGATTACACATTCCATTCAACTGCATCAGTGCTTTGAGATGTAAGAATAGGTCAGAAATATTTTCTAACTTGTCTTTAAGGTTATGACTGCCAACATCCTGAATAACATAATTCTTGCAAAAAAAATACCAAAAAAGCTAAACCTTTTGAAGTCCAAGTTGGCTTGACTGACAGTTACAGGTTTCTACTTTTTCTACTACTACTTTTTGGTGCATTAAAAATTGAGATCTGACTTGCAAAGATATGCCAGGTACTGTATTTTAACAAAAATCAATCATTAATCAAAATCCAAATGATCAGCTGTTCTAAAGACTTTTAAAGGTCTCATGACAAATATGTACCCACAATATATCCAGTGAGAGTTCTTGCTACTCTGTTCTGCTTCACCTCCTTACAAAGGTGAGGAAGGCTACAACACGGTGGTTACTAAATTCCAGAGACCTGCAGGAGGTTTGAATTAGGCTAATTTAGTTAGGCCTTGCTGACAGATGTGTTCCATCTGGGCAACAAGCTAAAAACTCAGTAGAGCTTGTGAAAGATGTGGACAAAATAAACTGCCAGCTAATTGATTGAAATATTCATCAAGAAATATGATTCAAGAGAGATAGGCTCAAGGAAAACACTGATTGAATTTGTGTTGGCATTCCCATTCATTCATAATCCCCTAGAGATGATATTCCTAGTGATGAATGACATCTGTATTAAGAATTAAACCAGAAAGCCTCGGCATTGGTTAGCTGTGTTTGGATGGCTGCATTTACTTCCATGTACAGGAGTTAAAAAAGCAGAGCAACAGTTAGGAATAGGAGAAAGCTGTGCAACCCAGACACTGTACAAAATGCTTGTCAAACTACATGTTTTTTCATAGATTTCATAGACATTTGGGCTAGAAGGGACCCCGGAGGTTCATCAAGTCCAGCCCCCCACCCCAGGGGCAGGAATTCAGCAGAGATCATAGGATCCCAGGAAGATAAGCATCCAAATGTGTTTTGAAGGCGTTCAAAGTGGGTGCTTGAACTGCCTCTGGTGGCAATCTGTTCCAAACCTTGGGGGCTTGGACAGTGAAGAAGTTCTTTCTTATGTCCAGCCTGAACTGGTTACAGTGGAGTTTGTGACCATTTGATCTTGTCATCCCTTGGGGCGCTCTGGTGAACAGTCATTCCCCCAGATCCTGGTAAGCACCCCTGATAAGCTTATAGGTGGCCACCAGATCACCCCTGAGGCTGCACTTTTCCAGGCTGTATAGCCCCATTGCTCTCAGCCTCTCATCATAAGGTCTGTTTCCTGACCTCTGATCATGCATGTGGCTCTCCTTTGCACCCTCTCAAGCTTGTCCACATCCTTTTTGAATTGTGGAGCCCAAAACTGGACGCAGTACTCCAGCTGCAGCCTCACCAAGGCCAAGTACAGCGGGAGAATGATGTCCCGGAATCTGCTCGAGAAGCATCTATGGATGCAAGCCAACATTTTGCTCACTTTACTAGCCACAGCATCACACTGAAGGCTCATGTTCATCTTGTGGTCAATCATGACCCCCAAGTCCCTTTCATCTGTAGTGCTAACAGTGTAGCACTACCAAGCCTATAAGCGTGCTGCAGGTTTTTCTTCCCAAGTTGGAGAACCTTGCATTTTTCAGTGTTGAACACCATCAGGATCTCATCCGCCCATTTCATGAGTCTGTCCAGATCCACCTGGATTACTCTCCTGTCCTCAGGTATGGATGCTTTACCCCAGAGTTTGGTGTCATTGGCGAACTTGGCCAGTCCGCTTCTGACACCAATGTCCACATCATTGTTGTAGATGTTAAACAGTATAGGCCCTAGGACAGAGCCTTGTGGGACCCCACTGGTCACAGTGCACCAAAACGATTGGCTATGTTGACCACCACCCTTTGGGTCCTACCGCGGAGCCAGTTCCCCAGCCAGCAGATCGTGGTGACGTCAAGGCTTCAATTATCCAGTTTAACCAAGAGGTGATTGTGGGATACCAGATCGAAGGCTTTTTGAAGGTTGAGGTATACGACGTTGATCTCTTCCCCTTTGTCCAGGTGATAAGTCACCTGTTGATAAAAGAAAATAAGATTGGTCAAGCAAGACCAACCTGCAACAAACCCATGCTGGGTATCCCTCAGGATATTGCCTTCAGCTAGTCTGTTAAGGATGGCCTCCTTGATAATCTTTTCCAAGACTTTCCCCAGGATAGAGGTCAGGCTGATGGGCCTGTAGTTTGCTG
>NW_017728950.1:69781509-69788159 GCF_001723895.1 Crocodylus porosus
ACTTGCCAGCTTTATGGCGGATGGTGAAGGTGATCAGTTCATGATCACTGTCACCCAGCTTCCCTTCAACTGTTAGGTTGCCAATTAGGTCATCCCTATTGCCAGTATGAGGTCGAGCAGTGCCAGTACGAGGTCCGTAGACTTCCTATGTCAGATAGAGGTCGTCCACACATGAGAGAACGCTTTACGGCTGCTCAGATTTGGCTGAGCGCTCCTCCCACGAGATGTCTGGGTAGTTAAAGTCTCCCATGACAGCCATACACAGGAATTTTGTGGCCTCAGCCAATTCCCTGATGAACTCCTGGTCGAGGTCTTGACTCTGCATAGGGGGTCTGTAGTAGACCCCCACCATAGTATCCTCTGAGCCATATTCCCCACAGATTTAAACCCAGAGGGTATCAAGTTGTCCACTGTGGGTGCCGATGTCAGCTTGCAGGGACGCATAGCTTTCCTTGTCATAGAGAGCTAAGCTCCTGCCCCTTTTGTCCACTCGATCCCTCCTGTACAGGGTCTAGCCATCTATACCTGTGTTCCAGTCATGGGTGGAGTTTCACCAGGTCTCTGTTATCCCAATGACATCATAGTTATTTGCATTTAGGAGGAAAACAACATGTTGTATGCTCCATGTTGTAAATTTTTTTTCTTTACTTATCTAAGAATTTTATAAAAAGTGTAAACATTGTATAATGATGGAAGTTGGGCAAGAGGCTGGATAATGTACTATTTGGTTGATGTGCTGTTGCAGAATTTAATTGTATTGTTAATGGTGTGTTGGAGGGGCACGAAAAAAGTCATTTTAAAAGTACATTCAGAGTTGTATGTTCTGTTTCTGTTTTGACTACCCAACCACAGAAGCCATTGATGCAAGCAAATCTGTGCACTCACACTGGTGCCCCACTGGAGTCAATCGGCTTTGCACAAGTGCGGGGATTTATCAATATGGAGCTAGTTGAAACATCAAGGCCATGAATAGCCCATTCAATATGCTGATTTAGGGAAAACTAGTTGATGGAACTTCATGAAATCTCTCTGTGACAGGTACATGTCCAGAGAAGCCGCTGATGGGTGATATGCATGCCCTGTTCACCTGATCACAACATACCTCCTTCCTCTCACCTGCCATGACTTGTAAAGACGAATGATTAATTATGGGGAGGTGATACCTGTGGTTACTTGGTGGTCTTAGGGCAGTTGAGTCTATGTTGGTCTTCTGTGGGGCTCCTCCTTCTCTACACCACACTCCTGTCCACTCAGGTATTGCTGTTGGACCTTGACAGTAAGTCTAGTCTCTGTTTGATTCTTCTTCTACTAGGTGCTACATGTGACTCAAGCTTGCTCAGGATGATGCCTATGCCTTTGTTTCAAAGGATTACAACAGAAAAAGGTATCTGAACTTGATTCCTCAGGCTATTTAGCCGGGCAGGGCACTGATGCCGAAATGTTAGCTGAACCCCCATACTGGGGTACTGAACTTAGTCCAGGGTGATTGGGGCACCACTCCCAAATGCCCTTGTCCAAGCTCTCTGCACCTGCTGCCAGGCTGCATTTTGCTTCTAGGCTCCCCTTGCCTGTGTCCCTCACAGGGTGCTGTTCTGTTTGGGTTGGCCTGAGGTAGCTTAGTGTGGGTCCTGTGCTCCAGCTCACTGCTCTCTGCAGCATTCCTGGCCTTCAGTTTTCCTTGCTGGTTATGCAGCATCAGCCAGCTGTCTTTGTATAGCTGTCCTGGCTGTTTTGCCACTAGCTTTGCCATACCTTCTGCTCCCTTCCCTGCCTGACCGCTGCTGTTCTGTGTGAGGGTTCTGGCATGGGCTGTGGTCTGGTGCTGTTTGTGGCAGTTAGATTCTCCTCTCCAATGGTGGAGGAGAAAGATGGAGACGTGGGCTCCCCTCCTGAATCCTGGCATATCCCCCATCTTTTTTCTTTGGTCTGTCCTTTAGCTGAGTTCTCCCAGGCTCTGGGGTAATCAGCCACTCTGGCCAGTCAAATTGCAGCCAGGCTGACCCAGAATATCTGGGCATGCATCCCCTCAAGTGGAGCTGCATGCTTCTTTTCCCCAGGCTTGCACTGACCACCATCTGTCTGGTAAGTTGGCAGCCCGGGCAGGGCCTGTTACAGTCTCATACAATTTTCCTTGCCCATTTGCCATTTGTTGAGCATCAGTTAATCCTCCCTCCACAAAAAAAAAAAAAAAAAAAAATTAACAAAAAGTTATCACTGAGGTTTCAGAGGAGTAATTTCTCCCTGCTGCCCATGAACTGTGCAATAGGTAGATAATTTCACTAACTTTAAGCAACTTCCATGGGAACATGTTATACAAAGAAGTGAGAGTGTCTGAATATCTCCATGCTTTACCTCTTTCCCCCAGTGGCTGAACTTGTTTTTACTTCTATAACATTTCAAAAATGCTATTTTAGGCCAAATTCCAATGCATTGACTCATTCAACATTATCTTGCCATCCAATGTTACTATGTAGTATAATTCAGGTTTTTAGAAGCTAACCTTAAGTGAAGTCACAACAGTCTATGAAAAGGGTGAATAGCTCTGTGACTTATACTGAGGTACTTTGTGACGCAGGCAGGATTTTCTTTGAAAGACTACACTACCCTATTCTCTACACATGGTTTAGCTGAGCAATCTGACACAAAAAATTAATGTAATGTCCCAGAAATGTTATGAATGCAACCTCAGAAAATTTTGATTGAAAAAAATTTGCAACCAACATCTCACCCAGTTCTTTTAACTACCCACCACTGAACTGTTCAAAAGTTAAGGTTTCTGTATAAAGGCTTTGTTTGAAATACACAAAAGAAAGGGGGAAAAAACCTATCTCTACAGGTAAAATCTTTTTCTATCTGAAATGAAAACCACTGAAAGTAGCTGTTGATCTTCAGTGAGAACAAGATGTGCCCTTTATCTTGCAGTTATAAACAAATGACAACAACTAACACTAAGTCTCATAGGGCATTTATACATGTGCTAAGGTTTGGTGGGGGAGCACTCTAATTAAAGTGCCCACAGCATCACAAGTATTCAGCATCCTGCATTTCAAAATGGCAGCAGGAGTGTTTTAACTAAGGCTAATTTAATGAGCACACTAATTAGCATACTCCAGAAGACTTACAGCAGACTTGATAAATCGAGTCTGCTCCAACCCATGCTAATTAGCATGCATCAGAGCAGAGGTCCATCACATGTATACTTCCTTCTAGTACCCCTGAGCTGATAGCTGCCTACTAGGCATTCACACATATCTGATGCCAGCCCCTCACTCACCAGGCAAACTACAGCAGATTTTGTTCAAAAAGAATGTCTCCCTTAGATGTGTGCACAGCATGAGCATTATAGAACTGCTGCCCAAGCTGGATTACACTACACTTAAATCCAGTGATTTCAACAAAAAATGGGCCAAAAATAACTGAGGTAGCTTAAATACAGTGTGTTTGCTCTGCATTTGGCAAAGATTTAAATACAACAGTTTGACCTGTGCCAACATTTCAAATTGGATCAATGTGGGTCACACTGCTGAGCAACTGAAAGACATCCGTGGGTTTTACACACCTTTCCCCCTCCTGCTTGGCAGATGGAAGGCAGTACAATGTACACATTAATGAGCTATGGCAGACTGAGGGAATCCAGGTATCTGAAAAAAGAGCTAGTGTCATCAGCTAATTTTCAGCTATTACAAAGCAAGGTTTGATTTATACAGCTAACATGGCTGTGTATAATTTAGGGAGATCTGCTTCTTTATCATCTTCCAAAACTAATTCATAGTCACTTTTGGGAAAAGATCTGGTTTGAAGATGTTGTGGATCAATGTTTCACTCCAGCTACAAACCATTGGACAGTGAAGATCAGCTGCAACACAACTTAACCCAATGGGAGTTTTGTCATTGACTTAAAAGATAGAGGGCTGAAACCAAGGCTTTTAAAACCTTGACTAATTCATTCTGAAAACTGCACTTCTGATATACTCAAATAACATATAAAAGCCACCAGGAATAGGAGGTTGCCAAAAATTTTAGGCTGAAGTGACCATCTTCAAATTGAGATGATTGGTCCCTCTGTATTAAACAATAATTCTACCCCTCAGTAGAAAAACAAGACACAAGTTTTCTTAAGCTCTGTAACAACCTATCCAGAACCAGAGTTCTGAAGATATATCAGGTAAAATCTATGCTTTACTACCCTTTAATGAATGTGGTCCAAGCTTGGTATTTGTTCCATGTCCAGTTTGAAGTATATGTGGTTAAAATGGCCATATGCCTAAAAATAAAAGATAATGTTTTAAAATAAAAGATATACACTGTTGACCTGTATTCTGAAAACCATGGCAGTCAATCCACACAATGAACACCACCAAGGCACAGCAAAGGACCTAGCTTTTATAGGTACTTAGGCACCTAGGCACACATATCAAGGGATTTAACTCCCATTGAGTTAGGTCATTAAATGGCCTTCAGATCTTGTCATGTATGTCTTTTCTGGGGGTTTGGTTTGTGAAGTAGCTTCCATAACGTGTGTGCATGTGTGCATGTACCAGTGGAGTAGAAGGCTGGTTAATGTGACAGAAGATCTACCAGTTAAGGCAGGTCTTTATGCATAATGTAATTGAAGGGAAAACACAATTGATTTCATTTTCCTGAAGGGAAATGATCAGTGTTCAAAACTTTAAGGGATTGTAAGAAGGGATACATGAAATTTGGCTGTAGAGTGTGTCTGAGATTTTAGAGATCAACAGGTAAGTCTGGCCTATTCCTATTCAACAATTCTTTTGCGCTGTACTTCTAGAACTGTGTCAATTGGTTCCTGTCAAAGAAACCTGTGCAGCTGGCTCTCTAGCATCTAATTTGGCCTTGAATGAATGTTTCCTCAACCACTTGCCATACTGTCAGTCATACTGGGCAATACCGCTAACAATTCTACAGCAGTTAGTTCTTCCATAATCTTAGCAACTGTATTGTTCATTGTTATATTTTGTAGAATATCAGGCAGACCTTAAAGGACCAGAAGAAAAGATACACACACACATACACATGCACACACGCATATCCCTCATCCTCTGATTTGCCAGAAGTGGATTGGCCCAAGTTCAAGAGCTGTTCTTGAAGCAGAACCTCTTTTTAATCACATTTCATACTGCTGAAAAGCCAATCCATGCATGTAAGTGAATGCTACCAGAGGTTTTTTAATCCAGATAAAAAACCCTTCTGCAAAAGAACCGAAAACCTGCTGAAATAGAAAGCAAATAAGATGTGCATCTCTGAAGCACCAAGCTGCTTGCACCCCCACTCAGATTTTTACTTTCATCTGATCTATGTTCACTGCTAAAAATGATCCTGTGCTTACTTTGAAAGTTTTAGGGAGGCTATCAAAGTAAAGAACTTGAACCACTGCAGACTAGCGATTACAATTGTCTGATCCAGTGAAGAATATGGAGTTGCTTTATCCACATTGGTAAAGCCTAAAAAAAACTGAACCAGGAACCAGTATATTTTAAAACACTGAAGCTCAGATCCTCAAAGGTTTTAGGTATCAGTTGAACTCCCATTGAAATAAATATTTAATAAGGTACATATCATCTCATTTGAGCCTGTTTTTAGGTTCTCGATATATGGGTATTTTTACCAAAATGTAAATAGACAATTAATTTCATATTCAATCATTTATGTTACATATTTTCACAACTTATCTACTAATAGGTAGGCATGACTGTAGCCATGTTATATATTTAGAACCGGCACTGCAAACTATCCTAAACTGACAGCAGGAAATATTGATCTGTATTTGACATATGCCATATTGAAAACCTGGTTCTTGCTGGATAAAACATTTACCTGTTCACTTCTTGCATGACTTTTCTGTTAAGTAAATGATGTTGATGAATAATGGGCAGAGAACCTTCAGAAAAATGGCATATAAAAATAAGAGGGATGGAAAACATACCTGACCCTTTGACAGGACATTAGAATCCATCACTCCTAAATGCTTTACAAGAAACTACTCAATACAGCAGGGGCAGGCAAAATACAGCCTGAGGCTGGATTTGGCCTACCAAATGGCTGGATCCAGTCCACAGCTTCCCCTGCAATGTCCCAGAGGGGGCTGAGCTCTACCCAATCCCACCTAAGCCCCTGATGCCTGCCTTCCTCCCTGGCCACTGCCAACCCGCTTCTGGAGGGGCTGTTCCCAGTACAGCTGCAGCTGGCCAGATGGTCCTCTGCTCCTCTCACCTTCAGGAGGAGGAGCTGGGCTGAAGCTTACCCCTCACCACCCACCCGGAGTGGCGCAGCCAGGGGCAGGAGTGGAAAAAGTGGCCACTGGAGGCAAGGGGAGCACAGCAGCACCTGGCTGGCTGCAGCTGCACCAGGAACAGCCCCATCAGAAGCTGTGCACCCTGGCCAGAGCTGGTGGCGTTGATCTGCTCCCCTTGCCTCTAGCTGCAGCTCCTGCTGCACTGTACTATACCATACTGTGCTGCTCTGCTCTGGGCAAGTGAGCAGGCAGGCAGAAGGCTTCACTAGGGAGGCTCCTGCCCAGCTGGGAGGCTCCTGCACAGCACATGAAGATCCACACCCATACCCTCCCACAGCCGCCCACACATACTCCCACCCCTACCATACTCACACCCACATTATCCCACCCCCCCACC
>NW_017728950.1:69788259-69813519 GCF_001723895.1 Crocodylus porosus
CCCACCCTCGCACCCTCCCCCACACACCCTATTCACCATACCCGCACCTCTACACCCACTCCCCAACCACACAGCCCTCACATACACCCCTGTAACCCCTCCACACACATACACACACACAAAATATACAAGAGTAAGACTGTATTTTGAGCTATTATGGAATTGCTTCTAGATAAACTGTGCAAACACACATAAATCAGGACAAAAATCTTTTTGTAATTAAATTAAAATAAGTTATAGTACATATTTGATTTTTTTTAGTATATGATCTGATTTTCTTTCCAGTTTCAAGATGGTAATTAGCCCCCCCCCCCCCCCAAAAAAAAGGAATATTTCTGGGGCAAGGAGAGGGACTTCTAATGACAAAAGTTGGGGTTAGGGGTGGGACTTCTGGTCCCAAGATGGCAACCAGGAGGTGGGGCAACTGTCAGGGAGGGAGCAAAGCTACTCATGTGGCCCTTGACAGCTCACCAAAGCTCAGTAAGCGGCCCTCCGACTGAAATAATTTCCTCGCCCTGAAATACAGCCTGCAGGTAGAATACACCATTGAATACAGCACCTTCGCACCCATACTTTCTGCCACAGTTGCATCTTCAAACTAAGTATTCCTCTTAGGCTATAAATCTTGTAAGAACAAGCTTTCTGGGTGAGCCAATAATATTGCAAAAACAATTTTTCTCACCATATATCAGAAGGTTCCAAAAGAAACTCAAAAGAAAAGAAAAGAAAAGAGGGTGAGGGACTGAACTTATATTGATCCAAGGCTCCTGACCTGAAAGACTTGCACTCTAAATGACAAATGTATAGGTAGAGCTTGAGGATGTCTTGTGGGAATGCTTTGGGGAAATGTCTAAAGCAGTGAGGATTTTGGAACGATAGGTCACCTGGTAGAAAGAGACTTCTGGAGGTGAAACTCGATTGTGGAATGGAAAGATTCTGGTGGATTGGGGCAAGAAGCAAGGTTAGACTTGTAGGAGGCATCTTGGAAGAAGGCAAGAAAAAGTAAAGGTCACAGATAGAACAATAAGGGAGACTGGTTGGGTGCAGCAAAGGAGGTAAGTAAGAGGAATGGGAAATAAAAATAGAGAAACAGGTAGGTCCTAATTTGTCTTGAAGACAAGGCTAGAGGCCACATAAATGCAAAGATACAGCAGAAGAAGTGCAGCAGAGCAAGGGAGAAGGTGGTTCTGTGCCCCTCCCTTGGCTCCATCTGTGGGGAACAGAGAAACTGCTGGCTGCTGGGTTGGAGAGAAAACCTGGCCCAGAATAGAACTAGAGGAATCCCCAGGGGAATGCACTTACCTGAAGGGCAGCTGACTGTCAGCTGACAAAGAGGCTGGCAGATTGGTTGTGGGAAGCACCAGTGGGGAGATAAGCAGCTGTGGAGACCGGAAGGAGGGAGAAAGAAGAGAGTAAAGCTCCAGGCTGCAACACTCCTGGATGGGAGTAAGCAAAGGCTCCTGTTCTTTTCTTGTGTCTATTTTGGTTGGGATTCCAGTGGATTGTGGAGGGAGTGTAGGTGAGGTGGAGGTCGCAGCCAGTGGTACCCTACTCAGATTTACAGTGTGACCAAACTGGCAAGTCTGGCTAACCCTTAAAGGGACAGGGCCCCCTTTTTTAACTGTGTTTTGAACTGTGACTACTGAGAGTGTAAATCCTGCCTATAAAAGGACAATGGGTCATCGCAGTGAACTGCCTCCTATTATGTAAATCATAAACTTAATGTCAAGTCATGGTGGGTAGGCAGACACAAGAGGGAGCAACACCCTAAGCCAATCTCAGTCTGGAGAGTACCCAGTGAAGGGCATCTCCCCTGACCCTGCCACAAGAAGATTCAGGGGCCAGGAGCTTGCCCCTACTTCAGTGGTTTTCTCTAAAGCAGTGTGAGCATCCAAAATCACCACCAACTTATATGATCAGCCATATCAGCCCTGCCAAGGACACACTCTGTTGTTACTTCACATCCAGCCTACACACTTTCTGGCCCACTAACACACAGGCTGTAAGGCAACAGTGAATCAGACACTGGGGCCATGTCCAGACCACAAACCTCTTTGCAGCACCACAAACTGCACTCCTGGAACATTAAAATGTGCCCTATGCTTCAAATTTGCAACGCAGGAGCAAAATTTGCTGCTGGGATTTCCCAGTAGTTAAAAAAAAAATAAGCCAAGAAAAAAAAGCAGTATGGCATACACTATGGTAGCATGTACTGGAACAAACAGAGGCTCGGTCCTCCAGGAAGATGGTCTGGCAAGAGCATCTACTATTTCATTTTGCCCTGGCTGTTCCAGCATGCTGGGAGTCAGGAGGAGTGGGGAAGGGCAGTTTGCCTACAGCAGGACAATTTGTCCCTTACCAAAGCACACATACAGGGGCATGCACTACAGCACAAAGTGGTGGCACAAATTTGTGCTGCTGCAAACGCACACCCATGCACATCTGGACTCAGGCTAGGAATTTAAATTAGATGCAGAAGAGGAAGGGAAACCAGTAGAGATTTGAAGAGCCACCATCTTTTAAATGTGTGGCAACACTTGCCTATTTTAAAAGTCAGCCTCCTGCTGCTCACATTTGCATTTGATTTGTGAATAGTATGTGGAAATTTGGAACTATTGTCCCAACCACTGCATATTTTAGCTGGGAAACTTGTTATCCAAACTGATGATTCCTTTTCCAATTGTAGGTTAAAAAAAATAAGAAAGATGATGAGGGAGATACCTGTGGGAAATGTAGAAATGTTAACAACACAGGATGCACACTGCTCTAGTAAGTTGACTTCTGTGGGCTGTTTCAAAGCATTGTTTTTAATATGCTCTTCTGAAGGGATTTGGAAATGCTTCAAAAACTGGATGACTGATAAGAAAAGGGATCTGTATGGTCAAGCATTGTTGTGCAAGTTTTTCAAACAGCTTGCAGAAGCTCAGCTTTCTTCTTCATGGGCTATTATGTATTCTATTACATTTTGATTCACATTAATTTTACATAAGCAGTTAGTGTTTATGGAAGGTGTTGGACTGAAAGCCTTGAAGCCTATTCAGATGTAAGCACTGCCTTTCCCGTACGCCACAACCTCTTCACTGTAAGGGGTTAGACTTTCTTCTCAGTCCTTGTCTTTAATGAGTCATCTGACTGTGACAATAATACATTATAGATCATCTGCTTTACAGCATAAAAAGAAAAGAAAAACTGGAACAAACTAATTCTTTTTCTTTTTGCAGGTCAACTTTGAAACAAAGTCCACAACAGGCACACCTCTGTCCGAGTAAAATGCCTCTGAATTAGAGATAGAATTGCAGCTTCTAGCAAGTTTGTGTGTTTGTTTCCCAGATTTGCCAGAAATACAAAGCAATGGATGTCTGGGATTAATTTACTCAATCCTGGATTGATATTAAGCATTTCAAAGTCAGACCCAAAAATAATTTCTTTGCATTGCTATTGAGGGACCAATGAAAGGCAGAATGGAATGGATCTGGCAAAGCATGTAGCTTTGACTTGCTGTTCTCTCTTGTAAATGCTTTTGAAAAAGTATAATAGGTAAAAGTTAAATTAGATTACATCTTAACCATGGATTTAATAGTTCTATTGCCAAGCTCTGCATCAAAATATATCCAGATTAATGTAACACAGTTCACTCAAAAGTAATGTTAATTGGAAGTTTGAGAGACAATGTCAACTTATAAGTTATGGGCCAGATTCTGAATCTGTTAAGGCTATTCTGGCATCATAAAGTATCCAAAGTTGGGATTTTCAAGTAGCCCATATCCAATTGATTCTCCATATGACTCTGTCACCTACCTCCCCTAGATTTCTTTGAAAATCACTGCCAGTCTTTTTAACTGGCTCACTGCATTTTTCTCCAGCATGGGGAAAAAACCTAAGAGTCACAGGGCTATGTGAGTCTAATGATTGGAAAAGAGAATACAGCTGGAAGAAATAAGGTGTAATCAGAGAGAGACAAACTCTGGCCAATTCATGGCTGTCAAAATAGCTGATGGGGTCACAAACAGCCAAATGCAAGAGAGAGAGAAAGAGCAAATGCTCAGTCATTAAAACAAAACAGCCAACCCAACTGGCAGAGACTGCTGAAAATTTCAACCCCAAACTGAATCAGCTTTAATCAGGTCAGTCTGGGGCCAGGATCTTGCTCAGATAAGATTAAAAGAAGCATAAGCAACAGGTTCTTGATCTTTTAAAATCAAAGGCATTCCTTGTTAGATTCAAGGCACCCTCAGATAATGCGAGCTCTTAGTTTTCACTTAGTTTTTGACTACAAAAAAATAATAAGAGCAATGTTTTGGTTGTTAAAAACTCAGAAAGAGCACAAGTGTGCAGACCCTTTTTGACACTATGGATTCCTATGTAAAATCTCTGGATTTATTTTATGAATTGTGTAGGTGTTTGCACACCTAACAGTGCTAATATTGCACCCTTAAAGGGATCTCATAACACCAGGTCAGGGCTGCCCAAATGGCACCCAGCCACATATGGCCTGTGACCACTTAACATTTGGCCCATGGACTCTGCAGGTGGCCACCTCAGCATCCATGTGGTCCACATGCTGCTTGCACAGTCCAGATGGCATGGGGTGGCGAGGAGCATGCCACTGCTGGGGATCTATGTGCTGCTGGCAGAGCCCACATGGTAGGGGATGATCCAGAGGGACCATCCTCACAACATGGGGTCTGTTTGGTGTGAGGCCTAGGGGCCACAGGCCAGCACCTCCTTCAGTCCATGGTCACACCAAATAGTCCTGATGTAGGTAAACAGCAAGACTTTCTATTTTTTTTTAAAGGCTGAACATTCATTTTTATCTATTCTTTACCTGTTCACTGGGGACAATGACATAATAAGCCTGATTCAAATTTTCCATACACTGGTTTTCCCTCTATGTAACTCTACTGACTGCCAAAGACTGACTCCTGATTTTCTCTGGGGTAATTAAAAGCAGGATCAGGACTTCAATGACAAGTGGTACTCAAAGGATAAAAAAAGAATTATCATGATCCAAAAATAATCTTTTTTTCCTAAACTTGTTCTTCTTGTACCCCTTGCGTTAAAGAGAAGTTATGCTCAAGGTAAAAGTAAACAATACTGACTTTGAATTAGTAATTAACTAATTGAATCTGTTTGTGTATGTGGTGCTGGTGGTGTTTCAGTTAAAATTGTCTTTAATCAGCTAATGATACAACTTTCTAAGTATGGCTTCCACATAGAGAAGTTATTACTGTAGGTTGTAATATGTATTTTTATGCATATCACCAGGTCCCCTTAGCAAATCAGACATTAGAAAGACACCAGTTTATCTCCCAAGTCAGTGCCTTCTATGAGCACAGAGGTGCTTAGCCTTGTTAGTTCCAAGTCAGGCAGAAGATGCCTCCCTGCCCTACCTTCTGCCTGTCAAGTTACTTTAAAAGTTTTAGCAGAGACAATAAATGCATTTCTTATTTATATTGCTGTGACAAACCTTCAGGAGAAGGTTGTTTTGTCATTTTTGTTATGTTGTGAACAAAATGCTAATTTACAAAATACAAGGTCAGCGCTGAGCATTTGCTTAGCATCCTTTATGCTACATGGCATATGGCGACAAAAAGGAAAGCTTTCATTTCTCTCTCTCTGTATTGTCATCTTCTATGCCTCTTTGGGCCTTTGTCTTTCCTTCTCTCATTTAATTTCCAAAAGACTGCCTGTTTGGTTATTTCTGCATCACCCATTCTTAGCACGACTGACTGATCCACTTCCACATTTTTTCTTCAATTTCCATATTTCTTTGCTTGTTCCTCTCTCCTACCTATCTTTATTATATCAGTGTGGGACAGAAAATTTGCAAGATTCTTTTATGGCCTCTGTATATAAAAGATTTTATTTTCTTCCCAAGACTTCTTGTCATCTTCCAGCTTTCTTTGCAATACAGTGATACTGGTTTTACATTGCCACTGAATAGTTTAATTTTCCTTCCAAGGACAGATGCTGAGGGTTTACAGTACTATTACCATTTGCACAGACCATTGTAAGAAAATGTCTCTAGTAGTATATGCACCATTCATTCTGAAATGAATTTCTAATAACAATGCTCAGCTCCTGTGTAGTGCTTCCTATCCAAAGATCTCAAGGCACGTTACAAAAGAATGTAAGTGTCATTATCCCCATTTTACAGATAGGAAACCAGAATGTTGAGAGGTACAGGCATTTGCTTGAGGTCACAAAGTATGTCAGTGGCAAAGCCAAGAATAGAACTAAGTCTCCTAATCCCATCCCAGTGCTTTATTTGCTGGATCACAGTTGCTATCTGTCCCAGAGTTTTCAACTCAAATGGAGCTCTTTAAGTGTTCCCAGCCCACTGTAAGAATAGATAACTTAAGTTCCAGTGCATCACAAGTGAAAATCTAGAGAAAGAAGCAAGAGGTCATAGAGAAAGCTAGACAGGGCTTCTACATGAGGTCCTGGATTTAGAAGTGAATGCAGAATTGAATAAGCAGCCCCAGCAGCCACTGTTTTACACTGTGTGGTGTTGTAGCATGCTGGGGTCCCAGGGGCATCTGTGGCACCCTCTGGTGGTTCCATGACCATGCCCCACTCTGCCCCTAAGGCACCTCCTTGTTTCCTGCCATGCCTTGATGGAATAATGATCATAATAATAATAATAGGGAGGCTGCCCATGGTCCTTCACATGACCCCAGGCCAACTGGTCCCCTCACTGACATTCCTCAGCACCCCACTGGTCTCTGCTGCCCCTGGGGCCTTAGCTGGGTCTCTCTGATCAACTGTGCCCTGCAGGGTACCTACAGCCTTAAGGGCTAATTGAGTGGCTCTAATCCTCCCCTACATCATGCCCCAAACCTCATAGGTGTAATTGTATTATTGTTTTCCTGTCGGGGCTTCAGCATCCTTGGTCTTCACCCCTTTAGCTAAGCCTTTTAGTCTGGGCCCACTGTATTCGACCTGGCTTTGAGGCACTAGCCCTGGTCCAACCTTTTCCGGCACCAGGCCTGTGACCCCTATCTGGGTGCGCCTGTCTTGGGCATAAGCCCCTGGCTCATGTCTGACTCTATGGCCTCACTTTATGCCTGCTCTGAGCTCAACAGTCACTTGAGCCTTATGCCTCCACTGGCGGAACGCAAGGCTATCATGTGCCCATCGGGCACTAATGGCACCTCCATATACTGACTTTATAGTCTCAACCCAAACCCCTAGTGTCAATATAATGTAAACATAAGTCTTTGGGCTATAACAGAAACACAAAGGGGAAGGAGCTCTCGGCCCCTTTAAGGGGGAAAATTTTCCCTCACCACTCAGCTAGAATAGCCTCCCAGCCCTGGGCTATATCCTAGTGACTCCCTAGCTTCACCGGGGATCCATATGCAGCACCACAGTGTCTTCAAGAGCCCTGCTGCCAGCAGCGCTTCATCCTGTGGCTGCTGTGGGGAGACTAGCGTGTTAACACAAGCCCGGGCTTATATCCTCCCAGGGCCCTGCCCCCTTCCAGTCAGGAGACTGCCTGGGCTGCCTGCAGGTACCTGCCGATTGGCCTAATTGCCCTGTTGCCCCAGCAACCAGCAGCTGCTGCGTTCTGCCTGCCCTGAAGTGCTCCCTCGCTGGGCTGCTTCTGCCTTAAAGGAAGAGAGAGCCCCAGGCCCTCTGTTACTGATGTATCTTCCTGGTCTGTCATGGAACAAAGTGGGCTCCTACATTCTGAATATACCAGGATTTGCAGTCAGCCTTAAAAAATCAAATACAAGCACTTAACGGTGTACCCTGGAGATCAGAGAGATTGTGTGCAGCTCTACCCAAGTAGTAAAGACCACTCTGCTGGATAGCCAAAGAGGAAAACACAAGAGAGACTGGGCCTGCTCTAAAGCTAGCATCTGTGAATCCAGATCTAAAAATGGCCCAATGGGATACAGTGGTAGTGTATTGCCTTTAAAGTCAGGATAAATGTGATCAGCTGAGGGTAAGGCAACATTTTCTGCCAATTCTACAAAGCAACAGGTTGTGTCTGAGAGCTATTTTTCCATCCGCATTCCTATTTCCCAGATGCTACAAAGAATTATAATAGTCATTCTCAAAATCATGCTGTCCAAGACAGCTGTGACCAAAATACAGCCTTAGCAAAAACTGACCCATTGTAATACAATTCAAGATGATTATTGTACTTCCTAGGTGAGGTGGCTAAAATTTCCTGGTCTTCAGCATTTTCCTTTTCAACAGTACCTGAGGCATGCTGTAACCAGTCAGAAATGTAGTATTTTTGGCAAATTGTTTAAGAATTCCAGAGAGAGAAATGTCCTAATCATCATATCATTTTCTATTTGGCTTTCATAAGTACTTCATTCTAGATATTTCCAAGTATGTAACAGACAAGTATCATTATCATCACCAATGTTTCATACTGTCCACAGAAGGAAAAAGACTGAAGACCAATGGGCTGTACCCTCAGCTACATAACATAATTGTTGATTTATGATTTTAAAAGATTTTTCTAAAGATAGCCACTACTATGAACTAAAGACTACATTGTGGATGTTAAAAGGACTAGGAAGGGCTACAGAAAGAGTATAGAGGATGTCTCTCATATCCCTCTACGCATCAGTGAATACACATAGATACAATCTGATGAACTGCCTGGCTAGTACAGGTACTTAAATATTAGGGATGCCTATATACATGCTCCAATGTGTTCTAATTAGAATGTATGGGGGGGACTCAATTAATTGAGTCTGTTCCACATTCTAATTAGAATGTTCTAGTATTGCTACACCCATGGGTTTCAAAATGGCCACTGGAGAATTTAACTAAAGCTCATCAAATGATCTTTAGTTAAAGCATCCTGCAGCCATTTTTAAATGTATGGGGGCTTAATACACATGATGCTGTGCCATTTTAATTACAGCAGATCTCCTGGAACCACTCTAATTAGCCCCCCAGCCCACCCCCACACCAAGTACACGTATAGGCAGCCCAGAGCACTGAGAGAGTTTATCCAGTCTCCCATCCATTAACCTTCACCCTCTCCTTATACACATGCAGGACAGATTCTGGCAGTGCATAAAAAGGGGAGTTCCCAGCCCCCACTTCACAATCACAATTCAGGAGTAATGGCTGGGAGATTCTTATCTCCTAGCCTGGGCCCCACAGTTATGGGGCCTGGACTGGGAGACAAGAATCTCCCAGCCCAGGCCCCATGACGGTGGAGCTAGGGCTGGGAGACAAGATTCTCCCATCCCTGGCCCTGTGATGTTGATTGTGGAGCCAAGGATGGGAGCTCCCTGCTGCCAAGGCAGAGAGTCACTGTCCCCACCTTGTCTCTGGTGGCAGAGCCCACCCCATGAGCGGGCAGCTCCCAAGGGCAGGCAGCAATGTCCCAACCCCTGACACAAGACAGCTGTCTCCTGGCCCCATGCTCCCTGCCAGTCCCTGGGTTAGCACCCGGGGAAGCCCAGCATCCTCCCTGGCTGCTGCAGAGGACAGCGCAGGGTTGGCAGGGGTGGAAGCAGACTGCTGCCATGAGCAGCAAATCTGCTTTTGCTTCCCTGCATGTGTAGATGCCTGCCTTTGGTGGATTTTAGAGTAAATTATGAGTAATTTACTCTAGAGTAAACCCACCCTAGAGCATTTGCACGTATAAGCATGCCCACTGAGTTTAATGGAGTTACATCTGTTTTAGCCTAGTGGATAGGCAAAAACATTATACACAAACTGTTATAAGTAATCAGAAACTGGTCAAAACCCGTAATGGAACAGAAGTTCAGCACAAGTATACCTGTTTAAAAATGGTGGAACCCAGTCTAAGGCAGGCCTGGATGCATGTGGTATCAAACTGTATTGGTTCATGTTACACTGGTATATCAAACTTCTGTTCCAGATCCTCTCCCACTCAAGTTAGATTGCAGTCCACTGGTATCACCAGCACCTGTGTAGGCCCCGCACTCCCTTACCCTTTCAAGGTGGTAGATTGGTCTTAGCTGCACTCCTCTGCTCTGGCTGAGCACTGGGCTGGCCCCACCTCTGGGCTGTCATAGAGTTGGCAGAACCAGAATTGAAAGTCACACAGTGGCAGTTGTGGGGGGTGGGGGGAGAAAGGAAGCCCCCTGCTGTGTGCCCCTCACCTCCCAGCTCTGCTTGCTGGGGCCTGGGGGGATCCTCTGGCAATGCACAGCTCAACTATTAGTCCCGCACAACTCTCAGCCCTAGCTCCTGCCTGCTCCTGTGACATCTGTGTTGGGCAGCCACATACAGTGGGAATAGGCAAGTGAGGTGCCCCACCCCATAGGCCCAGCCCCCCCAGACCCAAGCAAATATAGCTTTGGGGGAGGAGGAAAGGGGGAGTGGCAGGGGGCCTCTTTTCCTCCACTCCCACCCTGTGCAGTTGCCCAGCTCAGCTGACATGGGCAGCAAAGAGCTGGGGCTGTTAGCCAAGCTGTGCAATACTGGAGGAAGCCCATCCCAGACCCAAGCACAGCTGACAGCCAACAGCTGACAGCTGACAACTGACAGCTGCAGGGTGGGGCTGGGGAGAGCGGTTGTATCTGGGAGGTGTGCAGAAGTGCCCTCTACCTTCTTTCCTCGGCCTGTGCAAGCATCTCTGTGCCCTCCCTTCCCCTACCAAAGGGTGAACATGAGTTTCATTCACTTCCAACCTAATCTGTGCAGTTTAGAGAAACCTGTGTAGTTCAATTCTGCCTTGGGCTCTTTGAACGTCTCCACCTAGCCAGTGTGAGAGAGCACAGAATCGTGCCTTCTACATGGGAAGCTCCATAAGCAAGAGATATTGCTGACCTCATGATTCTATCACAAAACGCTAATTTCAGCCCTAGAATTGCATGCACAGAAGCATTATAAACAACAAGCTGAAAGATCTGGAACCTAATCCATTAAGATACTACTCCAGTTCTATGTTGGTTTAACATCAGAAAAATTGCAATAATTACATTGGTCCAAACATGAAGAATGTTACACAAGCTATTACAGAAACATTAATAAGTCAGTCAGACAGCTTTTGCAGAGGTATCATGATGAGCTCTAGGTCAATCACCACAATCACAGCAACCAATTATGGGATAGCATGATGGAACAAAAAGATACACTGTGGAGAAGAAAGCCAGTTAACTTGGAAAATGTCATCTTCTCCCTTTCTCATTTACTGTTTTTTGTTGTAGTTTGATTGGTTAGGTAGCAGGTAACAGTAGAATAGGGATTTATTTAATGCAGCAAACATGATGCTTGTCAATACAGAAGAGGTCATTACCAGACTTGACACTCGACCCCTTGGCTTTTCTATTCTGAAACTGATCCCAGTCTGATTCCATCAATATTTGCAATGCATGGAAGTTGAGATTTGTGGATCAAACAAGGGGTACTTAAGCTCACATTCTCAGAATAACTAGGAAGGTCTGCACAAAGACATCAGGAATGAAATAATTAAAAATGTTCATCTGATACCAAACCGTGCACCTGTCTCTTACTTTCCAGTGCTGCCATGGATAGCAGCCAGCATCCTTTCTGGAATTTTTGAGAAAAGGGCCATGAAGTTTTGAATGTATGTTCCTTTACAGATTATGGACAGGGGGATTTTTCTTCTATCTGCAAGAGCTGACAGGCTAGGCCAATAGACACTATACTGAATTTGTGAAAGTGTCCCTTTACTCTCAGGTTATGATTATGCTTTGTATTTTCAAATGCAACTGCCTTTTGGACTAGCATTAAACTTCTGAGCTATCACAGCATTGGGTCATGGAGTAAACACCTGCCTCCACTGGAATCTTCAGACACTTCATTGGTTCAAATAGAGACAATCTTATACACAATTAGGAATGAGAGAAAAACATTTTCATATAGAAGAAGTTAATATGAGCTTCAGAATCCAATGGAATCAACTAGGGAAGTGTTAAATAGCTACCCAACACCACCTCATTTTAATCCCTGCTTTATGGAAACAATCTCTATCAGAAACGTTTTGACATAGTCCAGTAAAAAAAAAAAAAATGTTTGTACTCCAGTGGCTTAACACCCAGAGGGGCTAAGTATGCTAGTCAATGGGAGCTGACTGCCTTATGCTCCCCAAAGTCAAGTCTAGACAGATTGTTGAGTCATGAGATTCCTGGATAGACTCACACACACTAAGGAAAGGACCACAGTCCCGAGTACCATGACTCACTCCTCTTTGGAAGTAGTACACCACAGCTTGAACTTTTACTTAGCTATTCCTAAAATTGCTCTGGCATTTCAAAATGGATAAGAAGTGGGGGATACTAAAAAAAAAAAAAGAAAAGGGGAAAAGAAAGAGTAAGTGCTATCGAACTGTTAGAAAGCTGACTGCTAGCATATCAAGCTTACTTCCTATCCAGATTTTAGCAATCTGATGAGTCCAAGCTTTATGTTTCACTTTTAAACTACAGAGTAACAACCAAAGCACTTGATTAAGCTCTGCATCTTTGCCCAACTCCCCTTCAAACAATCATAAAAGCTGGGGAGTTTACATCAGAAAATGAGTGTCTTTCTCAGTGTTGACAAAGACATTAAGAAGAAACATCTCATAGATACTTTTGTTTCCATCCTGTATGTAATATAATGCCTATCATCAACCCTGCCTCTAAATAAACAGAGCAATGTGTGGCCTCAACATGGGAGCTATTCATTGCTTTGATTGCAGTGTCAATTCTTGCTTAAATATGCAAGACTAGCTCCGCATCCCAACAGTCAGTGGCAGTACTTTTACTTCACTGTTTCTCTTTGTATAATTTGGAGGTTTTAAAACCTGCTGTTTCCAACTATTTCAGTATGTTGAGAAACACCCCCGCTCTCTCCCGTTAGCTTTCCACTGCACTCACATCTGCTGGATTATGAATGTCATATAAGGTAGAGAACAATCATATTTATTTCATTCATTTTAAATGCATTGGGTACATACAGAAATATTATAGAACTAGAATAGTGCTGCAGAACAGCCCCAAAAGACCAAAAGAAAATCCCATATCCCTCTGAATCTTTCATAAATCTCTCCCACACAGTTACCTGTTCTGCTCCATGGAAAGAAATTAGTCCCTAATGAACACAGTTTTGAAGAAAACTGCAGTCAGGGGTTCCTACCAGAAACTCACTTTGTAGACTTACATGCAACTAAACTATAGGGGCTTGGGGTTGAGGGATTTAGATGCACTCAGCTGCTCTAGCATCCCATCTCTGGACACAGTATCTCTGAGGTAGCCAGGCCTCCAACTTATTTAAGACTTTATAAGTTAAACTTAGAACCAACACTCAGGGACAAGCAGGAAGCCAGTGCAGTTCACTAGAACATTAGTGTAATAGAAGATGCAGTCTGTAAAAGTATCTTAGGGCTCCTATACACATACAGAGAGCCTGCTTTGACATGCTGTAAGTCCAGTGCATCGGAGCAGACTTGATTAATCAAGTCTGCTAGGCCATGGAAATGAACATGCTCCAGCAGCCTCCAGCGTCACGTGTATCAGCATCCCTGTGCTGAAAAATGGCAGTGGAGCAATTTAAATTAAAGCTCATTCAGTGAGCATTAATTCAAAGTGCCCTGCCACCATGTTTCAACACAGGGACATGTAACTTTCCAGGTGTTTTTAATTAGCGTGGCTCTCAGAGCCACACTAATTAAAGCGGCCCCCAAACAAATACACACCTCCCAGAGCACATGTATAAACACCCATAATGAACAACTTAATGTATTAATGTATTCTACCATTGTTGAAGATCTCCAGGGATTTTAAGGTATGTCTTTAAGAAGTGCCTGTTACTATAAACCAAATATGAATTGCTAAAGGAAAGAACCACATCTGAAAAAATAGCTTTCTGAGTGGGTGTATGTAACCTTTTATTGTTATAAAAGGTACTACTGGTCCTACTTGGACTTTCAGAATCAGCTGCAAATCTAACAGGAACACAAGGTATAAACTCAAATCACCAGAAAAAAGGTGGTCTCTTTTAAGAGGGCTGTTATCAGCACCATTAGCTTCTCCTATTTGTCATCTACCTAAATATCCTATATTGACCACAGTTTCATTTCAATAAATAAGATTGTTCTCTATCTTATATGACATTCATAATCCAACAGATCTGAGTGCAGTGGAAAGCTAAAGGGAGAGAGCAGGGGTGTTTAGTTAAATGGCTGTGTTTAGTTAAATGGAAACTTATCATTGGCCACCATCCTAGAGACACTGCAACACTTGTTGCCTGTCTGTCTCCACGTCTTGTTTCATATGACTGATGAGCAAAAATGATGATAGAGAAGAACCTGTGATGCTCTGCATCCAAATACCATTGGGGTGTCTGAACAAGAACCAGGTACAGTCCTTCAAAGCAAAAAATTAAGCAGACACATATAATTCTGCCCATCTCTTCTAAGGAGTACAGTCAAGTTTGCAATATCTTATGTCTCTGATTTCATAGGCAGTTGAAAGAGCTAATGAACTGATTCATGCTCTTCAATAGCAGGAGATGAGTAAAAGAAATATAGTCTACATAGTTTGCCTGTTGTTTAGGAAGCATGCAGAAGTGTGGCTTCAGTAAGTCACATAATATAATTTATATTTGATACAGAGAAGAAGCACTTCTTCCAGAAGCTTTGTGACCACAACATTAATTCTTATGTGTTCTCTCACAATACTAGTCAGGCCTAAAACCAGGGAGACTGGGGTCAAGGAAGTATGAGAAGTCCAAGGTACTCTATCAGTTTCTCTCAGTTCTCTCTGACGTACTACTCAGTGGGCAGGTCTACATGAGACCTGTAAATTTGCTACCTGTAAATACAATTAGTAACTTTACTATCGGTTACTTAATTTGCAGTACAGCACATGAAAAGGGCTGACCCAGAGCAAATGTGCTCTTGGTCAGCTGGGCAGCAGGAGGAAGGCGATAGCTCTCTCTCCTTGAGAGTTGCCTGCTGCCAGGGTGAGCTCTGCCACTAAAGCCCAGGCAGGGACAATACCCCCCCTGTTATCCCTACCTCCCAGTCACTGGGTTGCAGGGTCTAGGAGAGTCTTATCTCCCATCCCTGGCCCTGCAATTGTGGAGCAGGGGCTGGGAGCTCCCTGCTGCCACAGCAAGGGGACATTGTCCCTCTAGAGTAAACAGATCCCTCATTATTTGCATGTGTAGATGCACCCAGTGGGTACATCTACATGAATTGTTTATTGTAGAGTTGCTTAATTAGCTCCACAGTAAAGTCTTAGTGTCTACATGTGTGGCCCTATTAGGCCACAGTAAACTAATTAATTCTACCATAGGTTAGTCCTTGTAAACACAAGTACTATCCTTTGGCAACATTTTTTTAGTACACTGCAACATACTTATAGACACTAATGGGGCTGGTTTGGTCACAAGAGTGCTTTAGTGCAAGGGTTGCCTACTAGCTAGCCCTGCACTGGAGCACATTTGTCCCCAGCCACCCTCTCCTCAACATGCTGAGTGGGGTCAGAGCAGCCCCAGCCTGCTAAGCTGACCCCCAAGGCTCCCTGCCAGCTGGGGCTGCTCTGACCTGGTTCAATGTACTGCAGTCCTGGATGCACATGTAAGCACAGTATGTTTTTTTCTCATTTTCTCGGATTTAAAAAAATCCCCAATTTTCAGTTAAAAAAATGAAACACCACTAATACACACACACACACACATATACATACACATACATAATACATATTATATATCTATATACATAGAGAGAGAGAGATAGTTGCACACACACACACATATTAGTGGTGTTTCATTTAAATCACTGAAAAATGTGGATTTGGGGCTACCCAAGAACTGAGGATTTTTTTAAATCAGAGGAAACCAGGATCCCTGCTTATTAAACTATCATGAAGGAAGACACTCAGTGGGCACGAGATGCTTACTACACATTAGCCTAATAACACTGCACAGTAGCATGGCAGTTAAGAACTGTGCTAATAGCCTACTATGCAGTATTATTAGGCTAATGTGGAGTAAGCATCCCAAAACCATGTGCCAATGCAACCATGTGGGCATTCAGTTAGTACTTCATTAAGGAAGTTTTAAACTAAATGCATACTACTTAGGGTGCATTAATGAATATGTAGATGCGCCCGGTGTTTCCTTTTATAATAAGGATGCTGGTTATGATCCAGTGGAAGGAGAATTCCATGAACTAGTGTTGCTGACCCCCTATCATTGCATGGTGAAATGAAGAAATGCTCCCTTCAGAAATGAACAAGTGATTCCTACTGGGTCTTAGAATTATGTGCAAAAGCCCTGTGGCTTCAACCTCCTTCTGATTCATTGACAGCATTTTGATTCCCCTTGGGTCAAGTGGGGAAATGAATATATAGCTCCTTCAGTAGGAAATGTGGGTGCAGCACAAGGCACATTTATATACACAGGATGCCTTCCCCACTACAGATCTAAAGATGCATGGTCTAGGGACCTAAAATGTGTACTAGGAGTTGTGTGATTAAAACTTTGTATCTCCTATTTACTCAGTAGTATAACTAAATTGCAGGTGGGGGGGGGGCAGGAATGAGGGGGCTGATGGAAGCACCAGCCCCATGTGCTGACTTGGGAAGAGGACACAAAAATAGCAGTTGCCACCTGCAGCTGCTGCCTCCTAAAGCACAGAACTGCCCAGTAATGCCTTGTGTTTACTTACAGATGTGACAAGATCATAGAGAAGTAAGGCTAAAAAGAAACTCAAGAGATCATCTAGTCCAACCAGAGAATCAAACCTGTGACTTTGGTGTCATTAACAAGACCATGACACCTTGCACTATATATCTATTTTAGTTAGTCTGGATATTGCAAATCCACCCTGTCTTCTACCGGAGTTCAGATTAACACAGCTAACTATGTCGATCAAATCATATATAACCTGATCCTCTGTTTCTGGTCAAATTTCTGTTTTTAGCTTATACCATAGTTCAACATCTTTGCCATTTGCTGTTCAAAGGATCATGGCTTTTCTTATCCGATTCTGATTTTATGGCACTCCCTAATACTCGTTCAAGAACTGAACAACTAACTCCTGTGGTTCCTTTGAATCCTGACATGAAAGTCCATTTCACACACATTATTTTTTTTATTCATCTACATATTTCAAAGCAGTTTTTAAATGTTATTGTGGGCTGTATTATTGGTTATTAATTGTTTTGGTGTTATGCTGCAAAGCACTGATGTTTGCAAAATGCTCTCTGTAAATCAATAACAATAATATTTAGTACTTCAATAGCATTTCCCATTTCCAGTTGCTTTGCAAACATTAACCCTAATTAATTAATGATAATTAGTAAGCCAATAAAAAAGAAAAAAAATCAATATTCTCTATGCAAGTCAGAGGAAACCAAATTTCTGTCAGAGTAGCATGAAGCACATTTCCAGTGCTAAAACCTTCTGAGTGGAGCTCAGGAACAATTTATATTGCCAGTTTCTTCTGAGCCATCAGTGGGCAATTATAAAAATTAGGTGTAACTGGAAGCACATGAAAGGTTTCCCCTCCATTATAGAGTGCTAACATGGCTGAAAACTTCCATATGTATTCTTAAAATGGACTCTAGTCCTCTATATTGACTCAACTTTTCCATGGCAAAAACCTTAAGATTCATATATTGTGGCTGTTGCTATATCAGGCAGCTGGCAAGTTAGATTCACACCTTACAGACTCTAAATCAGAGATGCATAGGCTTTCATAATCAGTGGCCTATTTCATCAGATGCAGGGGTGGATCCAGGGGGAGGCAGTGTGGTTGTCCCACCCTTCTGCCACTGACAACACTGTCCCTGGCTGTCCTGGGTACAGAGGGAGCCCCAAAGCATCTCCTTCCCAACTGCAGCTGCAGGCTATGGCTGTGCAGGCTTCCAGGCTCAGCAGTGAACAGCAGCAGCAGCACACAGGTTCCTCCTTCCAGCATCTGCTCCAAACTAGTGGGAAAACCCAGTCAGGGAGCAGGTGCTGGAAGGTGGAAACTGCATGCCACAGATGTTGGTCCTGGCTGAGTGTGGCACCCTGTGCAGCTGCTCCCCCTAGCTCATGGGTGGAGTGAGGTAGGGCAGCTTGGAGGCCCACACTCAGGTCAGGCAGGGAGAGCAGCAGTGGTGCCAATGGGGGAATGGGACAGCAGGACCCCGCTTCATGTGCCTGCTCCATGCTTGCCTTGCTAGTGTCTCCCACTGATCCAGAGGATCCAGCCACCCTTTTCCCTCATGGTCTGAATGATCTGAGGAGCATTGTCTGCATCTTTGAATCTTGCATCTTTGAAGGGACTGCAGAATTATATTAGCCATTGCTCAATATGTGTTTTATACAAGACAAAGAGTTCTGGCAGGTGACCTCTGCCCTTCTATTTTTCACTGTTCCAGATGGGGCTCTTTGTGATTCCTATTTATATCTTTTCCTTCCAACTCCCAGAAAACTTTTTATTACCAGCTGAAATAAAAGGAAAGACTATAAATACTTCAATGGAGGAAGTATGCTGGTACGGTTAATATACAAGAGTAGGAAGCAGGAGATCTCAGTTCTGACCTCAGATATCTTGCATAATCTTAACGACTCACTTTCATCTCTATATGAATCGTTTTCCTCATCTGCAAAAGGGAAGTGTTGTAAAAATACAATTATTAAAGCCCATAAGACTGGATCCCTTCTGACAGCACCAGTGTAACTATATTGACAAAGCCTCCTGTTGTAGATGAGGCTGATCATGGTAAAAGTAGATGAAACAAGCTATACTAGGAAAAACACTTTCATGTTGGTGCAATTTTGTGTACGCTGAAAGGCTTTTCATCACAGACATGTTGTAAAATTTGTTAGCCCCTAACAACACCCCCCCCCCCCAACTGCAGCAGCAAAAGTTTCAGGTACTTTAGGATCCTTGGAAGAAATATTCTACGGAGTTTCAAAGTATCTTGCACTTCAAGTTTGCTCTTGCTAATAATTGCTAGTGACCTGCAGAGCTCCTAATATTCCTGAACTGGTGCTATTTCATGGTGATATAATATACTGGGGGAAACAGGGAGGAAAGTCATGGGGATTCGTGTTACCTCCCCTCCTTTTTTTTGGTTACAAAAGTACATTTTTGTTATGAAATCTTTCCACGCATCTTTATTTACAGTCTAGAGTTAACATTCTCTGCAGGCAATTCAGCCAACCACCTTTCAGAAAACCTCTGCAGTAATCCAGCATGACCATCTCTGCTTTGCCACAACAAAACAAGAACCAGACACTCTCCAGGCATGGAATAGCTGGCCTAGAGAGAAGTATTTTTTTTTTTTTTTAAGTTACTTTCCAATGCCTAAGGAATAGGGCATATTGAAAATAAATCTTCAGAGAGCAGCTGGCTCTAGGTTTAACATTGTAATACCTCAAAGCACTGCATGCCTGTTTTGTATGCACACTTAAAGCACATTCCAATTCACGTCCATTCCAGTCCTGTGCTACATGCCCATTTTAAATATGTCCAGAAAGTCAATTTGCTAGCTTGCAGGCTCACTGTGGGTAGTGATAGTGATTAAGTCTGTCAAAGGAGCCATGATCCCATCAAGTCTAACCAAACACATGACAGATCTACAACTAGCCCTGAAGGAAGGAAATGGAAAACACCACATTTCATGTGTGCACGTGTGAGTGTGTATTTTCATGGTGTCCCACCTGCTGAGACAGAGATCGATGTATGGAACAATTTGTAAAACGCCATCTCTGCTCTAGCAGACATTTGCTGCTCCAAAGGAGGCGTTGACCACAACATAAAAGCACACTATTGATATAAAACATTACTGCCATAAATCCCTGAGTGAAGCATTATTAAAATTTTCTAGCTCTATAAGTGCTGCTATTAATCACTACCAAATTAACCTTATATGAGTTAAATTATTACGAGTTCCTGTGTAAATTAAATAGTTATTAGTTCCAGGCCCTTTCTCCTTGATACAGACAGCAGTGTTCAGAAACAGAAAAGAGGATATAAAGAAACCTACTGGTTTCAATTTACAGAGGAGGTTTTGGAGGGATTTTTTTTTTTTACTTGATTACAAGAGCAAAACCACTTCACAGTATAATATCACAGTAATTGTAGCCATATATCATAACATGTCATAACACCAGGACAAAGCTAAGCTGCCTTTTATCTACAAACAGCCAAGAATGCATTGGAAGGTAAGAAGTGAGGTCATGAAATTTTCCTCCATTTTCCACTAGAGAGCAGTATTCTTTTGTGCAAAAGCAGGTAGGTTTTCCTTTGCAGAGCAACCTGTGAGTAAAAGTGCCTGCTAACAGAGGCTTTTATGGCAATTTTAAAAAAGTTCATGACTATCCTGCAGAGTGAAATGCTCCAAACACAGGGGTAGGAACCATGTCCAAAGCAATGGTCTCTTATGTGAGTTTGGGACAGCTCTATTTTTGACTCTCATGCTAAAATACAAAGAAATGAAATGTTCTTTTGAAATAAGGGTACCTGTAAAGATGTGAAGTCCCTGTGCATCTCTGCCCCACAAAAATTGTGTCATAAAACTAGTAATAAACAGGTTATAAACTCTTCCAATTACTAAACAAGCTCAACCTCTACTGTGAGCTCTGAAGAATTCAAGCTGTTTTCACATACTGTATTTTTAAAAATGTTAATTTTCACAATGGATCTTGTAAAAAAAAAAGCAATTCACAGTGTTTTGTGTTTTTTTTTTCCCCCTGACTGAAATGACAATCCTTGAGAATACAAAGGGAAGATCTAATACAGAATTATAGCTCTGCACTAAAAATACAGGAAGACAAGCAAGCGGTTAGGATCTGTTTCCCAGATTGCTTGGCATTATAAGAAGCAGAAAAGGGTCTCTGCTTTGAATGTCTGAAGGTCACCATTTTTTTTTCAGAAAATGTGCTTCTAACCTTATGTTTTGATCACATGTAAACAGAAATGGAAAAACAAATGGTTCTGGGCTGCCTTAGTTGTTTGATAAGCATAAAACTCCTGGGTAATCCATTTATTTTTCCCCTGAGAAGGAAATGAATATGTCTGTCAAACAGCTGGGTTCAATAGAGATTACTTTTTAGGATAAAGGTTTGTTTCTGGTGCCAATCAGTGACAACAGAAGTGTTTTCTCCCCTCAGGGATCACAATACCATTTTTATCCAATTATTCTAAGGGGTTCCCTCCCTCCTCATCCCATTACTGTTTTGTTTCATTTTTTTAAAGATGTTGGTCTGGAGTTACAGGCAAACACACACCAAGGCAAGGGAGGGAAATAGAAAAGGCTGATACTGATATGACATCAAAAGGAAATCTTCAGTGCTCAGCCAGGCAATGTCTAGAAGTGCACAAAAGGGTATATGTGTTACATATTCTCAGGCAGGCAGCTCCTCATTTTTTTCAGCCACGTTCAGGGACATTTTCTGACGTGCTCTGTGACACAGCATCACTTGTATAGGGTGATAAATTAGATTTCCTTTCACGAAAAAAATTCTGATGTTTTGAAACTGAAATATGAAAAAAAAGAGCAGGGGAGGAAGGGAGCATGCCTCTCCCTTCAAACAGCCTTCAGTTCCTATTATTAATGATATTCACCCTGACCCCCTTGACCAGTTAAATCCCCATCTCATCTACCTATTAGCTTTACAGCTACCAAGTTCATCCACCCCCAGAAGCTCACAAAAGTCTGCACCGCACCTTCTCTTTCAAGATCTTGTTTTTCTACCCTTAGCCAGTTAAGCAAACCTGGAGCCACAGGACACATTGTTTGTGCAAAAGAACGATGCACGTACGTGGATGCATCTGAAGGGGCAGGTGGGAGGGAGGCAGGCAAGGAAATCAAGCTAAAAAAACAAGGAAGAACCCAAGCTACATTGCAGTGAGAGTGAACTCTTACGTGGTACAAAGATCCTGAGACAGATCTTGAGAAGATACACTTTCAACAAGAAACAGCTACTTTTAGCATCAAATTTTGTCTGGCTCAGTCTCTAAGATTCAAGACCAAGTGTTGGGGCATTGCCTATAAATGCACAGGGCACAAGAAGGCAGCTTCTCACTTTACAATCAGTGTTTATTTAACTGGGGTCCTTGCTTTGCTCTAAGGTAATGTCAGTATTTATGGCTGCACCTTCCTGAACTCAAGTTCCATAAACATCATGAGCCAGCTGTTATTTCTGGTTGGCTATAGCTGAAGCTTTGGTTTGACTCTGCAAGTTAGGGTAAGTTAGCATTATTTTCCCCTTAACCTTTTGCCCAATAAAGTGCTTTCGCTAGCCCATGACTTGGGTCTCTGCCCAAAGAGCTGGATTATAATCAGCTGGGTGGAATCAATTTCTTACATTTACCCACTAGGGCAGTTTAAAATGGCAAGTGCCTTTCCAAATATGCACAATAAATTTCCATTGCTTTAAGGGTGACTGGAAACATTTCCTTTTCCATTTGAGATCCCAGAGATCTGACCTCTTTTTATGGGTTTCTAGCTTGCAACATCAGTGCTTTGCAAGGGAGAATGATTATAGCATAAGGAGGACACTGTGTGTGTCTTGTTTTCTTTCCCCTGATTTGCTGATAGAAGTTGAATGATTTCTTTTTCATTAAACAATACAACAAGAAACCTATGCTTTTGGATCCCATTCATGGTGAAAAATTACCCGTAACTTGATAGAGCTCCTAGTAATTTTGCAAAAATGCTGTGTTGCTTTAGCCAAGACTCTGATCAGCAGGACTTTGCCTTGCTGATATAAGTTTGAAGAGTCTACAGCCTGTTCTGATCAGGAACAGCTGTTTGTTCTCCCGGTCCGCACATCAAATTTTAAACAAAAGAGAAAGACCAATAGGCTCCAAAGCAGGCACCCATGTTCACGAGACAGCAAAGAAATAAGACTGCAGTTAAAAATCAGGCATAACTTTCAATTCTGCTAAACTCTCTTTTGTTCATAAAAGCCATTCAACTGTACCTTCATGTCAGCTTGAAATCCCACCAGCTCTGCTATTGTTCAGGCCAGAGGAGGAATCTCCCTAGTAAAGGGTAAGCATAAATCTTCAAGTAAGAAGGTTTGTCCCACAGTTTTCTTCTAGGATTCTCCCTCAGCCATCAATTGCTTTGAAACACAACAACAGGTATATTGATGAAATCTCTTGGACTTCTGTTTCCTTAAAATTATCAGAAAAAAATATTTATCTGATCTTATTACCCGTTTTTCAGTTAAAAGAAGAGGAGAGAGACAGCCAGAGAGAACACAGTTGGTCATACAATATTGTCTTTCCTTCAGTGGTTAGGCCCAAAGTTAGAAAGGTACACTACTTAAACACAAGAGATCCACTGTTTTCACTGCACTTCCTCATATACCTAAAGATAGACATGTGTTTAAGTACTGGTTCCTTGCTCCTTTTCATTTGTGATAAACCTTCCATACTATACTTGCTTTGTGAGTTTACAGGCGCTACTTGCAAATTATATAAAAAGAAGTAAAGGGCACAACTGAACTCTGGGCCAGATAAGGGATAGCATAAAAAATGTGTATTATGAAAGGTTAAATGGAATTGATGAGACTCTCCCTAAAGCTTTACTGTAAAAGGAAGAGGTGGTACAAGGCTGAAAAGGGGTTGTGACCATGTGTGACAGGCAAATACTATGAATGCTAAAAAGAGTGTAAAGTATATCTACCACCTGTTTTTAAAGTTACCTATTTTGTTCTTAATTCATCCACTTTTGGGAAGGTGTATTCAGTAGTGGAAAGAGGACAAGGTAAGGGGGTCACATGCTGGGCACCATGATCCCCCTGTCAGGAGTCTTTGCTGCAGTTCTGTACTACCCCTGCCTAGGCATAGGATCCAACCCTATGCCCAGGTCAGGGGAGTGGGGAGGGGCTGGGGAAGGGGGAAGAAGAGGGAATGAGCACAATGGTACTTCTCTTCCTCCCCCCACTGGACCCTTTGCAGCCATGGGGGGACCCCTACATACCTCTGCCTGACCACAGGGTCTGGGCAAAGCAGCACTGCACTAAACAGTATATGGGGGTAATGAGGAGGGGGGGACAAGTGGGGTAAGCAGAATGGTGCCTAATGAGTGCCCAACAGCATTGGATTTATTCCTGCTCAAGGATTTGATTTTACTCCCTCTGAATTCAGGAGGGCTCACTGGTGGCTTTGATATGAGTAGGATGAGGGCTCAGACAAGGAAAGCTAGCAGGCTGTGTGTCACCAAAATGAAAACCAAAGCTGTCTTAACCTATGCATGAGTCTGTAAAATGATTCACACAAATGTGGTGTGGAGCTGTGCTGAACTCAGTTGGGCTCCTTGTAGCTCTCTCCATCTGTGCCACATTACAGAATCAAAAGGAGCTGCATACAGTAAGGAGAAGAAATAGCTTTATATGAAACTAATTGACCAACTCACAGCTGACTTTCATTTTGTATGTGATTTAGGTCCCTGCACAGAATGCTTTTGGTCTGGCAGACTGTGGACGTCTGCCAAACCTTCACAGTCTTGGAGCTCAGTGAATCAGCTCCAAGGCCTTATGGAATCCCAGTTATGAGGGGAATTAATAAAGAAATATAGAGAAGCTGTATTATTATCAGGATGCATTTACTTAATGGAGAGGTGTTTGGGGTTACTGAAAAGGCTCCCCTTATGAAACATCTCTCTCATGAGGGTGCTAATAGGTTTTTTATCTATCCAGGTGCATTTCTCTCCTGTTGGTTGTTCAAGGTAAAACACCAGCTTCCTTGTTCTCTAAGTCATGTAGATGTCACACACAGAGAGAGCCAGAGAATTAGCAAGCAATCCAACAGGGAATAGAAATATCAAGATCCTGTTAGAACAGTATTGTAACTGGTTGACTATAACAAGAAAGATTCAAATGGGTTTGAGGCAGAAAAGGACAGGAAGAACAGTAATAAAATAGTTAAAGTAAACTATTAAATATAGATGGGACATGAGGAGTCAATCATGCTTACCAATGAAACTGCTTTGTCTCCAGCTCATGGTGGAAGCAGAAGGATTGCAAGAGAACTGAACACATGACCAGTTAGTCTTACCTCAATCCTAGGCAAGCTGTTTGAGAAAATTATTCTGGCACACATCCACAAGGGGTCAGCTGGGGACTGCATGCTTAGGGGCAACCAACACGGGTTCATCAGTGGCAGGTTCTGTCAGACCAACCTGGTGGCCTTTTATGATCAGATCACCAAATCATTAGATGCAGGGGTAGCAGTGGACATAGTCTTCCTGGACTTTCGGAAGGCTTTCGACACTGTCTCTCACCCCGTTCTCATCAAGAAAATGGGGAACTGCAGTGTTGCCACCCACACAGTCAAATGGGTCACCAACTGGC
>NW_017728950.1:69814264-69894641 GCF_001723895.1 Crocodylus porosus
TAGTCTTTCCTGCCATGGCAGGGGGTCAGACTAGATGATCTACTCAGGTCCCTTCCGACCTTAGAAACTATGAAACTATGACTATACCACACAAAGGTAGCCTATTTTTTAGCCTTCTTCCAGGCTTATAAGTAACTATGGTTCCAGGGTCTCCTCCATGTATTCTTCTCCAGTAATATAAAACACCCCATTAAGCCATGGAAGCAGAGATATAGTGCTTATATAAAGCATCAGACTTCAAAGATCTTAAATTTTGAGCCCATCAGTTCCCCTCTAATGATGTAAGATCTGCCCTTTTACCTCTTCTTAAAATGATTATTAAAAAAATTAACAGCTCATCTCCCCATTCAATAACTTCCTAATAGTTGCTTGAGTAATTTTTTATAATTCCTTTTGGGGATTTAGGATTCCTGTGCAAGCATAAAGCTGAAACAGAATAGATGAAAGAGACATGATGGTGAGGAACAAACAAAAAGCACCCAAACCATCGTAGGATAAAGTTAAAGTACAATTAAAACTGAACATCTAGCCTACTGATGGTTCTGGGCAGTATGCTAGAACTAAACTGTGCCTCAGGGCCCATGCATTTATGATGTGCAGCAGTATTGTCTGATTACATCATGCTTAACCTTCCCTTGAAATAACTGTAAGTGTGTACCACTAAGGGCACATCTACACGTTGCCATACAGCAATGTTGCTACAACGCTGTGCTTTAGCAGTTCCTTTTGGAAGTACTAAAGCATGGTGCAGTAACTGCCTGTACTGAAACATGTGTGCAGCACATGGTTAGATTTTGCTGCTATGTTGCCATAGTGGCACACTAAAATGGGGGAGCATACTGCTATGGTGACATAGCTACCGATCACATGTAGACCCATGTGATCACTACAACACCATAGCATACCTTACAGCTACCTAACGTGCTGCTATGTCACCGTAGGGTGACATGTACACATGCCCTAAGAATATGTGACTACTGCATATTATTTGCTTTGCAACCAAGTAACAGCATGTCATTAAAGGTAAAGAAATCCTTGGGCAGATTTTATGGCTTGCTTGTGGCACTGCATGCACAAGACATGGTGGACCCATCTTTGTTCTATCTCAAATCACAAAGCATCTCCTTTCCAGTTTCCTGCTCAGTCCTTTTCAGGATGTTCAGGAAGTCCATTGAACTCCTACTTGTGGAAAGAACATAGAAAAAGCCACAGGAAGGAAGAAAGCTAAAGGGGAGGTAAACGATATGGAGAAAACTGCAAAACATGAAGGGAAGGAAGCACTGTATCAGAGGGAATGCTGGGAAGGCTGACCCTCAAGAAAGAGAAAAGAAATGAGAAAGCATGGTGGAAAAGAAAGACAAGCCAATAATGGGCAAAGACAAATGGAATATAAAAGAAATCAGAAAGACAGAAAAAATAGAGGTGGAGTAAAGGTGACAGCTTACATTGGTGGAGAACAAGCAACTGCATAACGTAAACTAAAGACAAGAAAAAGGAATGAACTGAACAGGTAAGCTGTTTTTCAAAGGAAGATACTAGGTAAGGATAAAAAATAGGAAACTGGTAGGAAGAAAAAAGGCATTAGAGGACTGATGATTGATAGAGTTAATTGGAAATAGTAGGAGAGGAAAAGAGAGAAAAAACTTTGAGAAAGGAAACAATAACTCAAGTTACGGATAAGTATTAAACATACATATCCTGCTGTATTATAGCATGTTCATACACATTCCCATTTTCAAAGCACATGTTCCCACATGTCTGCGCATACTGTATGTGTCCTCAGCAGGTTCAGCTAGATTTCATCCCTACAAAAAGTGTGACCAGTAGATAAATACACTGGATTCAGAGCAGCTTCTTAAACAAAGAATTATTTTCCATGCCAACTTCAAAGTCTCCATCTTTCATATACTTCTTGCAGAATTTTTACTGCCTCACATATCTAAAGAGGGCACACGGTGCCTTTAGCCCCTTAAAGGATCCACTGTATGCACCCATGCCCCTCATGATACTTCTGGAATGGACTTTCATTTCTGGAAACCATTTTCCAGCCACCTGTAAAGGTAAAGAAACACCTTTAAGGAAAGGGTCTCTCTGTGGTTTGTCCTCCCTGTCCTAGAGTGGTATTTGCATATCATTTCTGTCATGGCTGTAGGGTAAGCTAAACCTTTTGTACCTATTATACTTGGATCAAAATAGAGATGCAGGCTACCTTTAAAGAAGTGAATGTACCTACTGATAGAGCTGCTTGGAAATTTTCTTCTAAACCTCAGTTTTTGATGTTGGAAAATGATTATATGATGAAAACAATTTTTTCCATGAATAAATATGTACTCATTTCAACAAGGATTGCATTTCTGATGAAAATGAGAGAAGGAGAGAGAGAGAGACCTTATCCATCCCAAAATAGCTAATGTGATGGCAGTATGAAGTCCCTGAGGCAATGGATATTTAATTATTTATACAATGTGGAATAATTCTAGAAGGAGTGTTTGAGGGGAAATCACTGTAAAAAAGCCAATAAATTAGCCTGGGTACTCATCTGGGATATGAGAGTCCAACATGAGTGCCACAAAACTGGCTTTCCCACATCACAGGAGAGTAGTATAACCACTGGGCTATCAGGTAAGCTTCTGACACTTTTTCCTTGTTCTGCCTTCCCCATTGGAATTCATAGAGAAGTAAGGATAGAAGGGACCTCAATGGTGCACCTAGATGAGTTTTGAGACACCTCAAATGCTTGTGGCACGCGTGAAAAAGTTCTCCATGCTACATATTTGCAGTGCAGAGCCAAAATTAGATACCGGGAAATCTCAGTATCTAAAAAACATGTGCCAAAGAAGCAGGGTGGTGCATGTCCAGATCTGGAGCCTGGCCAGCCAGAGCCACATTCGGCATGCCCAGATCACCGCTACTGCTGCAAACTTTTCATAAAATGCATTTTTGCCAGGCAATACCTGTATGCACTGGCTACAACTGTTGCACTCTCCTCTTCCAGGAGTGACTTTCAGCTCTGCTCTTCACTCCCTATCCCCTCTTTTTAGAGGGATGGGAGGTAGATGGGAAGTGAGAGAAGAGCAGAGAGGTAACCAGTGGCATGACAGGGCTTCCTGGTCCCACCACCAGGAGTGTGACACTCCAGCTCCCCTCTATCCCTCACAGCTAAGTGAAGAGGTAGAAGACACTGTGGGTAGAGGACCTGGGTTTGCCAGCAGTAGGGGCCCTAGCAGGGGTGTCTTGGGGGATAGTAGGGAGTAAACCAACTTCCATGTCTGGTGGAGGAGTGGGTGCCAGCAGGGAGTACGTGGATGTCAGTGAGGACCCAGGAACACCCCAGGACCTGGAACAGAACTCAAAAGCTGGACAGCAGGCAGGCTGCCCATCCATGCAGGTGAAATCAAGAGTAAAATGCTCTAAAATAGTGCTTCATTTCAAGAGGCACTATTTTGGAGGGTTTCAGCCACTTTTAGAATGTTTCAAAGGGCTTTTATGGGTGGACAGCACTCCAAGTGTTTTCATTGTTACATGTGTCCACAGCCACAATGAACTTTTTCTTCCTGAGGAAACTTCCTGTGACATTATGGCAGGCGCAGTGCCTGCTAGAGCCCCTGCCAGGGAGGCTGGCTTTGCACCTCAAGAATGTGCTTCCAAGGTACTACTGAGTTTTAGATAAGAAACATCTGGGATAAATAATCAGACAGCTCCACCAAAGAGAGAAGATTGAGTGAGCTCAAAAGAAAGAGATTATAAATAAGACAAACAGAATGGTGAAATACGGGGAACAGGCAAACTGAAATGGGGATAATAAAAGCTCAGCCGACATACCAGACCAACCAGGGGAAGGAGAAGAGACCTTCTCTCCCACTACACTAAAATTAAAGGCTCCTACTTAATGGCAACAACAGAGGTGTCCAATAATCTCCTGCAGTGTAGTAGTGACTGTTCCAACTTTCCCATTACATTTAAAACTATGGATAAACATGCTGGTGGCTGGATTATATCAAACCTAACTTGAAATTCTGGCTCCATCTAGCACCTCTTTCATGGTTACTCACAGCCATCCCTGTGTTCTGATCCTATATTACATTGGCAAGTATGGAACAAATGAAGAAGACCCTAAGAAAGCTCTTGTGCAACTCCAGAGTTAACTCCAAGATGTCTTCTTCTACGATCACTTCCTGGTACCATCTACGTCTCAACCAGATTCTCAACCGGGGTGCCAAGGCACCTTGAGGTGCTGCAAGATCCTTTGAAGGGTGCCAAAGGAAGTGGATAAGCAAGGGGTGAAATAAATAAGCAATTTAGGCATGGCTCCAGGTGTGACAAAATAAGATGATAAGGCAGGCTCAGACACTCCCTGCCTAGCTGCTCATGCTGAAATGGGGTGCCGCTCAACTGACAGCAGTTATGAAGGGGTGCCTCAGGTCTAAAAAGGCTGAGAACAACTGATCTACACAGACACACACAAAAATAAACTGCATTGTTGTTTTTGGCCTCAAGCTGGAGCCATTTCTTTTTTTCCTGTTCAGCAGCATCTTCCATGATATTGTTGAGAGCCAAGAGTGCAGTGCTCTTGTGAGAACTGAATAAAAACTTGGTGGTACTTATTGAAAAGCACTACAGCTTGGGCCCTCATGCTCAGCGTATGTTGATAACAGAGGAGGCCACTTCAAACAGATAAAGCTGCATTAGTGCTTTTAAATTTGTCCTTGGGAATATGTTCATCTGGAACAATGATTGCAGAGAAAATCAGATGAATGCTGCTTTCAGAACTAAATTACTGCTCCAAGAGAACAGCTCTGAAAGAAATACATTTGAAGAGTCTGGAGAGTAATTTCATGAAAAACAAATTGGGTAGCCAGTTTAAAAAGAAGGGAAGAGAATAAAGGAGTGTTGAAAATACTATAAAACAATTTCTGAAAAATACCATGGTTTATCTCTGAGTTTGATTACTGACTACAGACGTAGGGGTCAAAAAGTAAATTATATATGCATCATATTAAAAAGAGTTGTTTGTTTTTTAAAGAGCTTATTATACAAATATAATAACTCTCTAAAAACACATATATTGATGAATATACATCACGGGTCTGAATTAGATTAGAGGTATAATGTTATCTATATTAATATTATAGCTAGGTTCAGATTGTCCATTACAGCAGGAATTTATCCTGTTTTTTGTTTTTCATGAAAACCAGTGTCTCTTTCCCAGAATTGCTGCATAAACTGTACGTGAAGACTGAATTTCCTTGGGAGATTTTAGTTAAAGCTGTTATTTAGACCATGAGTCATAATTAATTTAAAAGTGTAAATTAAGACCTCTGTAGTGTCTTACCTTGTTTCAGGAGCCCTTTTGCTAAAGGCAAGTTTGTTTCTTCAGATTTTCCACACCATTTAAATTCACTGCTAGCTAACTGCAAATGTACATTTACACAAATACAGTAAGCTTGTAATTAAGCAAAGTTGTTAAATATTTCCTCATACTCCAAACAGTCACCGGTTATCCCATTTAACTTGCCAAAGCTGCTGAATGTCTTGATAGGGGTTACCACTACCTCACTAGTTTATGTCTGTCTGGATAAAGGGGAAATATGTCTCTTGAAAAAAAGATGACCATTGTTCTTTATTGTTTCTAAAGAGACTTAAGTCACACTGCCCTCAGGAAAGATGACCACCAGCTCACTAAAACCTATGATGTGTGACAAATAATCAAAGCAGAACAGCTGTGTTTTTATTGCATGATACGAATATATTATTGTTCAAAACTATAAAAGAAGAGAATAATCAGACTTTATGGATATAAGTCAAAGGTGAAACTAGATGATGTTTGAAAGTTTCGTTCAGTGATTTTGGTAGAGAACAGCAAGAATAGAGTAGACTAAAAATGAAGAAAAAAGGTAGAAACATTCTGAAATTATGAAGTTTTCTGCCTCATAATCTTCAAAAACTTTTTAAACAACTTACTATTCTACTTGCTCCCTCCTTTCCTTTTAGTGCCAAATACAATAGAATATATAACAAGCATAGTTTTTTTTCAATTTTCCCAATGTGCAGACCCCCAAAATGGCATTTTCAAATACTAATACCACTGTTAATTAAAAACTAAAAACTTTTGAATTTCCAAAGATCCAAAGATTAATGCAACCATAAACTTGCTTTGTCAATAAACTATTAATTGATATTATTGTGCAACAATTCATATTTAATAATAAAAATTCTCCTACATCATGGCAAAATCTATACATAAAAGCTTGACCTTTCAACTGAGAGGTAGGCAAAACCTTAATTTACAATCAATGAAAGTTTGACTTCATGGTATTAGAAAGACCCGATCTTGAAAGGCAACCTTAGCAAACTTTTAACTACAATGCAATGAAACAATCCTCCCACCCCAACCCCGCAAAACAAGCGAAAAAACAAATGTAGGCTCTCTGCCACAAAATTTAATTTAGCCAGGCTCCAAGTAGATATAGGTGGAGTTAAGATTGTTTTATATTGGAAAATAAATATTATAAAAAGACTCTTAAGCTACACCTGTGCGTAGCCAATGACGGAGAATACAAAATCACAGAGCTATAGCCCACTGAAAGTTAAGTGAAGAGATTCAGTAGGCCAGGTTAATTTGTTATATATTTGTAGCATTTTTCTGGCTTCCCTGGTACTGTGATGAGTCGAATGCTCTGTAGGAAGAAAAGTCTTCTTGACCTTGTCCATATACATAGACCACATTTGCTGCCAAGATTTCAGACAAACATGTGGCTATACTAGTGGGATTTTTTTTTCCTTACTGAGCAATAACCCATAAATGCTAATGGGAAGAAGGAAATGTGCAAATACTGCCACTGAAACCTAAAGATACAAGTTTTTATTTATTTTTCATTACGTGGTTCACATATCAGGTTTGATTAACTAATGCACCTTACCGCTATTTCCAATTGTGTTCGGACCTGAGGTAAATAAAAAATATAGGGCCTGATCCTTTTCCACGTGTAAGTAAGTAGCTTTTCAGTCGAATTATCTGCATGGTTATAGACTGTTTATACAACCCAGTGTATTTAGGGTCAGACCCTGAAAATATTTATACACAGGCTTAAATTATTCACAGAAGCAGTCATGTTAAAGTTAATAGGACTACTTGTGTGCGCACAACAGGCTTGTGCAAGATTGTTTGCAGGATTACAGCTGTACATTATTCACGTGAGCAGTTTCAATAACTGCCTGGCAAGTGACATTTTGCACAGGCACAAATATTTGAGGGTCTGAGTTTGCAACACTGAGTGGCAGGGTGGCCAATAGGATATTCATGGAACATTGTTACTTCACTATTACTTGTCTTGCTAATTTGTAAAGAAAAAAATAGTAGGGTAGGCTGCAAAGTTTGTATTAGTAGGATAACTATACTGTATTACTTCAGTCTTACATTTCTAATCATGGATGATAATCTCACATTTAAGATGGTAAAATGTTATATTAAGAGAACCTGGTATAAATATATTCATGGCTGAAGCTTTAAGTGCCTTCCATTTGCGCATAACTTGATCAACAGAGCTAAAGTTCACCCACTGCCCAAGACGCATAGTAATAATAAGACATAAAATTTCAATTAAACGTGATGGGATTTTTTTTTTTTCATTTTGATCGCTATGGTGAAATTTAAACTAAAATAAATAAAATAAAATCTCACACAATTTAAGTAATCCTCTGAGAGTGTTTATCTTTTTCAACACCAATTTTACTTTGTCAATTATTATCATTTTTATGTATTGCTGTCAATTTCAAGCACAATGGGAGATCTGCCTAGCTCAGCTAACCTAGGATATGTGCAATTAGCTAAGACACAGAGTGGTACTTGTGCTGAGTAGCCAATTTCCTTCTCCTGTTGTGTTAATAATCCTCATGTAATTATAAAGTAGTGGGTCATAGTAGTTTTACTTCAGTGTGTGGAGGATACCAGTTGCCTGCTTAATGTACTATTACCACAAAGTGAATTCCCAAGATTTATAGCCTTGTTTACTACTTTCCCATCCCACCCAATAATTGAAAAGGGCTCAATTCTTCTTTGAAAATAAAATACTCAATAGTAGTTCTGGTTTTATTTGTTACCTTGGTAACAAATATTCCCTTTATGTTAGCCTCATATATGGTTTTCCTTTGTGAAATGATTGTAACAAGTTTTAATAAGCATAGCTGTAAATAAGATGAACTTGGCATGATGGCCTCAACATGAACTTATTAAATCTGAGGTCTGTAATAATGAAGTTTGTAACATGTCCACAATAGTTGAGCTGTAACAGGCAAAGACTAGCAAAACATTTTTTCCCATCTGATATTTAATCATGTCCGAACCACTGGTGACTGCTGTGAGCAGCATTGATTCTACTGTGTACCTCTCTACTTACTTCTTGGAGTGGCTAGATGAAAGCTAGTGCTGGTCAAAACTTAGAATTTCTAGTTTGGGAGAAGTTTTAACATTCTATTTAATTCTGAGTAAGATTTTTTTTGAGATTTTCTAGGAAATGAAAATTCTGTAATTGTTATTTTTATTTAAAATTTTGACATATGGAATTAGGCTGCTGAAAGACTCAGCTGATCAGGAGTCTAGAAGATGGCTTGGATTTCCTGGCCCTGACAACGTCTGCCTGTGTTTTGTTAGGAGACATCTCAAAAGCAACCTATTTTCATTAAATGTTTTGCTTTTGGTTAATTGACATTTTCTGACGGACATATTTCTAACCATTTATAAATAACAACTTTGTTGTTAATCCTTTTTTAGGTTTCTAACTACAATCTTTAATCTTAAAAGATATTATTTAAATGCCTTGGCCATACCTTCAAAGACAGTCTCAGACACAAGCAATGGTTGGGGAGACTCCATGTTTTAGAGCAGTGTTTCTCAACCCATGGGTCACAACCCAAAAGTGGGTCGCAAGAATATATGAAAGGGTCACAAACTTTAAAACGGATCAACAAACTTTAAAATGTATTCTTTGTTAACGGAGAAAAATGTGGGAAATTGTGACTTTTACCTTGCAGGCTGGCAGAGTTCCAGCTTGCAAGGGTCTACTTCACACCTACCGCCCACCCCCTCCATGCTTCACATACTAGGGAGCTGGGAACTGGGGGCAGGAGGCAGCGAGTTGGGAATGAGGGGCACTGGATTGGGACTGGCCATCAATGTTCACAAATGGGTCCTGGTACAAAAAAGGTTAAGATCGCCTACACATGTGAAGGAGATTCTCTGATTATTGTAGTTTTTTTTGTCATTTTCCAGTTGTTTTATTAAAAGCTTTCAGTCTGCCCAAATTCCCATTGAGGTTCATGAACTGATCTATTAGTCACTTTTGCTGAGGCTAGATAAACAGTTTTACCTGCGTTAGCTCAATATAGTTGGGCCATGTTTGTTTGTTTTAATGCATCTCAAAAAGAATTACTTCACTAGTGCAGCGATTTGTTAAACTCTACCTGGCCTTCTACCTGACTTCAGACTTGTGCTTGTGCTATACCCATCTACTTTACTCTTTAAGGTGCAAATCTATCCTGCCTTCTACTTGTCTTCAGACTAACATGCCTAACTATGTCTCTTGGACTTCAGATTAACACAGTTAGCTACCTCTCTCAACTTTACAATATAGCATTCACTGTTGGAAATAATAAGTAATTCAGTTTAGACAAAGGCACGGGGCCTGATGTTCTGTGACCTTTAATCCACAGATATTGTTATTAAAATCATTTTATTTTAATAAGTTACTAATTCTAAGTTTAAAGGTTTAAACAATTAGTGTTACCAGCTATAAAAGTAACAATTCTAAAGAATTCTGAGTAGTTAAGCAACACTTCAAAGAGGCCTATGGACAGAAACACATCTCAAAGCAGACATGACATGTAACAAGATAATGAGTGTTTGTAAGGCTAGTTTATGATTCAAATGAAGTATTTCAAAGGAATCTGGAGTGGGCAATCAAGGCTTTGAAGCTGTTTTAAGGTAACAGCTCCAGATTTCCATTTCAAAGGGGTTAAACATTAGGGTCAGGATGGAGGAATGCTGGTGAAACACAGATACTCTGTACTGAATACCAGGAAGCAGCTCAAATGGGGTTAACTGAAATTAGATCATTACTATGAACTTAATCCTGCACACGGCTAAGCACTTCTGTGAGGGGATGTGCATTCTCAACCACTGTCAAGTTTTATAGGCAATTACATTCTAAAAAAATTGAAAGAAAACTTTTAGATGGAAAAGTGAAGCCCTCAAAAATTTAAGCTATGTCAGATTTGAGATTGAGGATGGGAAAAAAACCCCACCATCTGATTATGTAATAACAGACTATACGATACTGCAGGGAGCAGCATTAAAATGGCAAAGACAACTGGTGATCTGACATTTTTGACAAATGAATACCTAACTTTGTAACCTTTTAGGGTATATTTTTATAAGTAATATCCTACTTTTTAATTGTAAAAATCCCTCTCCCTATATCATCTACCATTCATAAAGATTGAATCTTCAACAGTGCAGTACAACTTTTGCTATCTAAATTGCCCACAAATAAATTGACAACTTGCTCAAGTGCTGGATCAAAGGTGGCCAGCATGGCTCATTTGCACATAACATAGGAGGGATCTCCCATGTTCTGCTCCCAGATATGGTCATGGCCCTCTAGGATTCTGGGTCCGGGAAAAAAGATGGACCTCAACCTATTCTCTTCCCATCAAATCTGCCACTACTGCTGCTCCAACAGCTTCCAGGTGTTCCCAAGGCAGTGTGTTACTGGTGCTGCTGCTGCTGCTATTCGTCACAGATGGGCCTATTATTTCAGCACATTTCAAGTGGGGGAAAGAAAAAAGTAATTTCAATTTTATCTCTCAGACAAGTTTAGATGGAATTTTATGATGCACGTGAAAGATCTAAAGGCTTTCATTCTGGACCTGCTGAAAAATAAATAGATGTTTGAGCTTTTCATAAAAGGTCAAACGAATTTTTTGTAGCAATCAGCAATAAGTAATACAAATAAAAGGTCACTGCCAGCTCCCCCTCTATATAACATAGCAGTGGTCAAATAGAGGTGCTTACTCTATGCTATGCTGTTTTCAGAAACAGTGGGTGTGCCTATATGTGCAAATGCTGCTGGACGGGTTTACTCCAAGGTAATTTACTCTGGAGTAAACCCAGTTTGGGCAGGCATCGACATGTGTGTGCATTTGGGAGCGAATTTACTTCCACTCTGTTCTGTCCTGCTGCAGGAGCCAGGGGGAGCTCTAGGCTCCCCCTGGGTACCAGCCCAGAGGCTGGAAGGGAGCACAGAGCCAAGAGACAGCTGTTTTCTGGTGGCAGCTCAGAGATTGCTCCCTGCCCCAGGAGCTGCCTGCTGCTAAGGTGGGCTATAGTAGAGGAGCCTGAGAGAGGACAATGTCCCTCTGCCCCATGGCAGGGAGCTCCTGGCCCCAGCTCCCTGATCAGGGAGAAAGAGGGAAAGAGCTATGAGACCAAGTCCCAGACCTCTGCCCCTATCCACTGGAGGGGGATTCCCTGCCCAGCCACAGGCTTACGTCTAGCTGCCCCATGGACAGATCAGAGCAGGGGGCTGGTACCTGCCCCTCCCCTGCAGCTCTTTCTAAGCTTCATGCCTTGATCACCTGATCAGGGCATAGGGCTGGGTCTGGCCTCAGATTGGGATAGTTCCTAACCAGCTCCAGGCTGTGTGGGGAAGTCTGCATGTGCAGCCTAGAGCTGGCTGGCAACTGCCCAAAATGGGATATGTGCATGTGCAGACTTCCCTCCAGAGCTTGGGGCTGACCAGGAACTCTCCCTAGGCAGGGAGCTCCCAGACCCACCTCTGCAATTGCAATCATGGAGAGGTGGCTGGGAGATTGCCCAATGAGGACAGTGCCTGCCAGCATCTTAGCAAGGGTAAACAGGGGGAGAGGCACAGGAGACGTGGGGGGGAGGCTTGGAGGGGGATGGGAGAGAAGTGGAGAAAGGGGGTTTGGAGGGAGGTTGTAGAAAGGAGAGGCAGTGGGGGTAGAGGCAATGGTGGGGTGGGGAGCAACAGCTGTGGCTCCAGTCCCAACTCAAAATTGCCAGGGCCAGGGCCAGAGCTGCAGCAGCTGCCTGCCCACCCACTGCCTTGTACTTGATTCCAAGATAAGGGATTTTTTTTTACCAATGTTAAACTCCTTTGGAATTCATTAAATATGCTAGATAATATTTCTAACCTAGAATTAGATGCTAGGTGCTAGGATTGGAAGGGACTTCAACAGATCATTGATCTAGGCAGGAAAGAGTGCTGGGGTCAGATGACCCCAGCCAGATGCCTATCCAGCCTTCTCTTAAAGACCCCCAAGGTAAGGGAGAGCACCACCTCCCTTGGAAGCTCATTCCTAATTTTGGTCACCCTTACCACGAAGAAGTTTTTCCTGATGTCTAACCTAAAGCTGGTCTTTGTCAGTTTGTAATCATTGTTCCTTGTCACTCCAAGAGGTGCCCTGGTGAAAAGAGCATCTCCAATACCTTGCTGTGCCCCCCTAATGAATTTGTAGGCAGCCACAAGATAACCTTTCAACCTTCTCTTGCGGAGGCTGAAGAGGTCCAGGTCCCTCAATCTCCCCTCATAGGGCTTGGACTGTAAACCCTTAACCATATGAGTGGTCCTCCTCTGGACCCTCTCAAAACTATCCACATCCTTCTTAAAGTATAGCGCCCAAAACTGGACGCAGTACTCTAACTGCAGTCTGACCAATGTCACATAGAGGGGAAGTATCACCTCCTTGGTTCTATTTGTTGTGCCTCTACCGATGCATGATAAAGTATGGTTAGCTTTGCTGATCATTTTGTTACACTGATGACAGATGTTCATCTTTGAGTCCACTATGACTCTGAGATCCCTTTCTGCTTCTGTGCTGCTGAGAGGATCATTCCCTTCCCAGCCAGTAGGTATACTGGATATTTTTATGCCCTAGGTCCAGCACTCTGCAGTTGTCCTTGTTGTACTGCATCCTATTGTGTTCTGCCCACTTTTCCAACCTGTCCAGCTCCATCTATAGTTGTACCTTACCCTCCAGAGTGTGCACTTCACCCCACAATTTAGTATCATCTGCAAACTTGGACAGAGTACACATCAGGCCCACATCCAAGTCACTGATGAAGACATTAAAGAGTATAAATCCTAGGACCAAGCCCTGTGGGACCCCACTACCCACCTCCTTCCAGGTCAATATCGATCCATCTATTACCACTCTCTGGTTGTGAGTCCCAAGCCAATTTGCCACCCACCAGACCATGTAGGCATCTAAGTCACAGCCTCTTAATTTATTTATGAGAATGGGATGAGATACCATATCAAAGGCCTTCCTAAAATCCAGGAAAATGACATCCACCTCTATTCCTTGGTCTAAGCATTTTGTGACCTGGTCATAAAACGAAAACAGATTAGTCAGGCGTGATCTACCTGCTATGAATCCATGCTGGTTCCCTTGCTGCATTATTTTTCCCACTGGGCTTCCACAAATATGATCCTTAATAATCTTTTCAAAGACTTTTCCAAGGATGGAGCCCACTGAAGTTAGCCTTTCTAAAGTTAAGCACTTCCACCCTACTAGTTATCTTACCCACTCTACATCATATAGTGAATTTGATTGTTTGGTGGTCACTGTCCCCAAGATGACCACAGATCTGTAGCTCCCCTACCAGGTCATCCCCTATAGCCAACACCAAGTCCAGTAAAGCATTTCCTTTAGTGGGACTGTATACCTCCTGCATTAGGTGAAGGTCCTGTATGAAGTTTAAGAACCTATGTGAACAGCTGGATTTGGCTGACTGCTCCTTATCCAGAAGATGTCAGGGTATTTTAGGTCCCCCATCCCTAGACCATATGGCCTCTGAGAGCTACCTCATGATTATCAAATCTAGCTCTTCCTCTTGATGCGGTGGTCTGTAGCAAACCCCCACCACCAAGTCCCTTCTCCCTCAACCTCCATATATCCTAACCCACAATGCCTCAACTTTCTCCTCCTCTGATCCCATTTTAATTAGGGTAAATGTATAATGCTCCTTAACATAGACAGCAACCATCCCTGCCCCCACCCCTTTCCTCCCTACTTGGTCCCGTCTGTACAACCTATAGCCCTCAATGCATACTGCCCAATAAATTAATCTAAAGCTCAATTTACAGATATTGTAAACTCTAACTGAACATCATTTAGAGTTTAGAGAATAAATACTTTAGAAGGCATTGCATATTGCCATTTCATATTGGTGTGTTGCATACCAGCATATTAAAAAAAGAGAAAATAATATGTTATTTAAATGATTATCTTGTACTGGCAGACAAACCTACATCTAGAGTTTCTCATTACAATTCTTCTCCAACTTCCCCTTCCATATCGTAGAATTATTAGGGAATTATAATATACTATGTAGATTCCAAAACAGAGATTCATATTATAAATTAAAGCACAGGGGCACATTCTCTTTAGACAATATGACCATTGTCTTCATGGTTGAAATCTTTTGCAAGGCGATCCCTATATAGCAACATGTTCTATCCATGTGAATACTGAACTTGGAAAGCTTTACAGTTTGGTTTGGCCCTTGTAAAAAATCACAGTAAAGTTCAGACTGAAGCTGGTTATGAATTTTCCATTACAACAGTTTTTGATGGAAAATATGCTTTCCAAAACAATCAAAGGTTTCAATAGAACAATTATATTGTGCTAAGAAAAAAACACCTTTGAGGAAAACCAATATGAAACATTTAATTTTAAGTTAGGCTGTCTCAAACCACATAAGTTTGATTGGCCAATCAAGAATCAAATATTTTTTTAGGTAACTCCTACCTTAACCTGTATCCATCTGAGCTGCTACAGTCCTTCCTACAACCTATCAATCAGGATACCTCAAGCCTCCTCTTTTCTGCCTTGATTTAGTTCCCTGGCTATACTATATCTTCCAAGATGCAACAATCTTTTCCTCCTGATTTTACAATTGTGGTATATCGCAGGAATCTCATGAAAAGGGAGATGTAATTGGAATGTTTCATGTTCCTAATGGACTGGACTCCCTGGTGAACTACATTTCCCATGAAGCAATACAGATGCTCAGGTGGGCCCAGGTCAATGTCAAACTGAGCCAAAAGTAAATATTTCCTGTCAGTTTGACAAGCCAAAAATGTTTGGATCCAGAAAATAGCAAAAATAAGATGCTGAAGCTTTTTTTCTTAATACTTATGCTTTTCGTGGAACTTTCCATTCCAAAAACAGTTTTAAAATTTTGATCTTTTAGCCAATTTCAGTATGAAAACAAATGCTGAAATATCCAAATTTATCCGAACTCTTACTCAGCTACTTAGCCCTCCTGATTTCATTTTTGGAGCATCTCACTCAATCCACTCAGGGTCAAATTCAGCTTGTGTATACATGCTACATAATCTCACTGAAGTCATTGCTATTGCAAGGAACATAAATCATGAGAGATTTTGGGACAAGCACTCATTATTAGACAAAACAGGTCCACAGAGAATCTTTTTATAACAGTGACCCATGAAGAACTGTAATTTATATCACTCATAGGTCAACAGACATTATGGTTTGTTTCCTGGCTTTATTTATAAAGAAACTGGAACCACTGAGCCCAAAGGCAAATCTGATGATCAACTATTTGATTTCACATCCCCAAATGGGGTTTGGTAACAAGACAAGTTTACAAATGATATCACACAGCCTATAATACCTAGAGAATCCAAACCAGACTTCGTTGCAGATCTGAAGATCAGCTCATTTTGGACATCAAAGGAAGAATTAATGACCAAGCTGCATACTTTCCTGTTTGCAAAGCAAAATGTCCTAACCAGTATACCATGCCAAGCTATTATTAACCTCCCTAACTTGAGTCAAGATGACTAATTAATTCAACATTACTGTGTATGGCTTTCAGTCCTCTCTTTTACTTTCCAGCTGGTTGAAATGTTCTGAGCCTTTCAATGGAATAACAAGTTAAAGCAGAAAGGACGGTATATAAAAACATTTTACATCTTCTAACACACTTGATCTTGCAGCTATGCTGTACACTAAAAACCCACTACAGTCAGTGGTTGTTGACCATTTTTAGCATCATTTCCTCAATGTGTACAGCTTTTCTCTCACTTTTCTGCTGCCTGCCTGGCTGAGAACCTCAATTTTTGTTTACCTGTTAGTAGCCCTGTTTTCTAATGTGCTCTATAAACAGGTGCAAGATGCACTATATAATGTGATTTATGTCTTTTTATGGCATAAAAAGATTAAACACAACATAGGAACACAGGAACATTTAGGCTGAACACATATATTCAAAGAATCTGGGAGAATTGTCCTAGGCTTGTTCTCCGGCTAGAGGCCTTGAAGAGTAGAGGGCTTTCAGTATTGACATTGCAGCCAAAGGGCAAGGGAGCTGTGCACATATCTCAGTATGCTCTGTAGGAATTCTTAGTTTGCATGGCAATAGCTGGCAACAGGGCATAGGACAGCCCTGACTGGCTGACCCAGACTGCCCATGGTCAGCCTGTTTCCCCGCAATGCAATGTGGGGATTATGAAGGAGGCATATTCTGCTCCCTGCTGAAGGAGCAGCATTCAGTGAGTGATGTACCCACCCCCCCCCGGAGGGACAGGGAGGGGACATGCTGGAGGACTATGTTCTCTTCTGAGAAAAGCCATAGTGTGTACAGACATTCACTCCTGGGAGTGATTTTAACCTGGGTGTTTCTAGGTTATTTTTCCTCCTGGAGTGATGATTTTTACCATGGCAGAAAAAGTTTGAACACTTGTAAATTCTCATGGTTTCTCCTGGTAGAAAAAATGACTCTCCCAGGATAAACTGAATGTCTATATAAGGCCTTAACTCCCTTGTTCTTCTCACTAACAAGCTCTAATGTTTTTTTCCCAAGAAAAAACAAAAAGTTCTCACAGTACCCAATGTTGCTACTAATTATCTAAAAGGAAAAAAGATGTTTGTAAAATTTAACAGTCAAAGAAGAAAATGCTTTTCAGTTGGGAATCAGTCTATGGATAAACGGAGCATTGTAGCTCATACCTTTAAATTATCATACAATCTTAGAACCAGAAGGGAGCTGTAAGATCATCAAGTCCAGTCCCCTGCCATAGGCAGGAAGTTTCTAAGCTCAAACAAGCTCAACAAAGGTGCCTGTCAAGCCACATCTTGAACAACTCCAAGGAGGGTGATTGCGCACCCCCCCCCCCCCCGTTCGGGAGTGTGTTCCAGATTCTGGTGACCCTAACAGAGAAAAAGTTCTTTCTTATTTTTAGCCTAAATTTACCCTCTATAAGCTTATGCCTATTGGTCCTCATCCTCCCTTTAGATGCCTTCCTGAAGAGTTGCTCCCCTAGATCTTGGTGCTTACCCCAATGTACTTGTAGGTGACTATCAAGTTACCTATCAGACTTCTCTTATTCAGACTGAAAAGGCCCAGTTCCTGGAGTCTCTCCTCATAAGGCCTATCCTCCATGCCCTTGATCATACAGGTGGCCCTTCTTTGTACACTCTCAAGCTTATCCATATTGTTCTTGAAGTGTGGAGCCCAGAGCTGGACATAGTACTCCAGCTGAGACCTCACCAGAGCTGAATAGAGAGGAAGGAGCACCTCCCTGGTTCTATTAGCCACACATCGGCTGATGCATGCCAGAGTTCTATTTGCCTTTTTGGCAACCTCATCACACCGTTGGCTCATATTCATCTTCAGGTCAATCATGACCCCCAAGTCATATTCAGATACTGTGCCAGCCAGTGGACCACCACCCTTCTGTAGTTGTGGTGGGTGTTCTTTCTACCTAGACAAAGGACTTTGCATTTATCCCTATTAAACCTTACCCAGTTCCATTCTACCCATGAGTCCAGTCTGTCAAGGTGATCCTGGATCCTGACCCTATCCTCCAAAGTGTCTGCATTTTCCCATGGTTTGGTATGATCCATGAACTTAATTACTGAGCTTTCCACCCCCTCATCCAAGTCATTAATGAATATTTTAAAGAGCACGGGTCCAAGCACCAATCCCTGGAAGACACCACTGGAGACAGCCCTCCAGGATGAGGCCATCCCATCAATTACCACCCTCTGAGAGCATCCTCTAAGTCACCTGTCCATCCAGCTCACTGTAGATTGGTCCAGCCCAGCACCCTCCAGTTTGTTTGAGAGAATCCCATGAGAAGCAGGATCAAAGGCTTTACTGAAGTCTAAGTAAGTCTTGTCAACTTCGTGCCCCTCATCCAGATAGCTAGTTACCTGGTCATAGAAAGACACAAGGATTGTCAGGCATGATCTACCCTCAACAATGCCATGCTAGTTGCTTCTTAACACCCCATCAGTTACCAGATTGCAATTTATGGCCTCCTTAATAAATTCATTTTTTACCCAGGACTGAAGTCAGACTGACCTATCTGTAGTTACCAGGGTCATTCCTCTTCCCTTAAAGATGGGCACCACAGTGGCCCTCTTCCAGTCATCCAGGACCCACTCCTGAGTTTCACAACTCTATAAACAGCTTGGCCAGTGGCACTGTTATAAGCTCAACCAGCTCTTTCAGGACTCTTGGGTGCAGGTCATCTGGCCCAGCACACTTGAAAACATCCAAGTATTATAGGAGATCCCTCATCTGTTCAGGACTGATTTCATGTAGCCTGTTGTCTTCCCCATGTTCCTCGGGCCTCTGGTCAGGTACAGCCCCCATTTGATTTCAGGAGTACCAATGTGAAGTATATATTTAGGAGTTCAGCTTTTTCATGGGCATTGATTGTGGACTGCCCCTGAGTATTCAATAGGCATATTATATTAAAGTATTTCATCAAATAGTTAAACAAGCAGATGTAGTTCATAGTAAGTGTGTCTACACATGCAATTAATACAAAGCAATAAACTTTGGACTGGTTTGGGGTAGAGTAAACTACTTCTGGGTACAGCATCTACACATATGCCTGGGATATCAGCAATTTGAGCCAGGGTGGGGCAGACCTGGGCTGGCTGGGGGCATGGGTGAAGGGGTCAGCCCTGGGCTCCAGATGGTAGTGTCAGCTGGCAGAGGGGATGGCTAGGACATGAGGGTGCTGAAAATACAGAGCCATGTAGTGAGGTGGCAAGCAGGAGTTCGGCCCCTGGCTGGCTGGATTGACTGGGCACAATTTATGCTCATGGTCAGCATCTACATGTGAGTTTAATTGCAATAAATTACACTGGCATAAACTAGTACTGTCCTTGACTAATTAGTTTACTGTAGCCTGATCCTGGTGCAGTGCATGGGATTAGAGCATTAGTCCACAGCTAATAAGTCTACTATAGTTAATCTAATTAGTCTACAGTTAAATGCATATGTAGACACGGCCAATTAGTAGCATTGTTCATTAGAGTCTTTCTGCATCTACCTACCTAGGAATTGCTAAGTCTTATATCACTACTGTGGGTAGTTGTTTTTGTTTTTATGAAGTAAACCAATAAACACTGGATTATGAAGAATTCTGCATACAATAAGGGGTTATTATATCAGTCTGGTTTGGCTGAAATTGGAAGTATCTATACAGGCAGTTTAAAGCTTCCAAAAGCTCTCGCTTAATATCAGCATTCATTGAAGACTTTCTGTTGCTTTCTTGGTCCTTGGGGAACCTTTGTGTGAAACACATAACTTAACACTCAAGGTGATCGAAATCCCACCATAAAGCACACTTTTGTCTACAAAACAGGAAATAAGAGCTGCACAAAAATCAAAACACATAATTGGAAAAAAAATCTATGTTTTTCCTTGCTTTCTCTCAGAACTGTAACCTAAGGCTAAATTCTTTTGTTAGAATGTTTTAACAGGAATTTAACTTCCCTGTACTCCAGGTTTACTCAAGTTAATTAAAAGCAAACTCTCATTCCCCTCTTATTTCAATTCTAAGGCATTACATTGCTTGGTCTTTTCTCAGGGAAAATCCCCTTTGTTTCATGACATCCTTCTACAGGAATCCCAATTAAGAACAATTGCCATTAATAATTTTCAAATCCAAAACTTTCTCTTAACTTAATTATTTAAAGTAGTCCCAAAGAAGATAATTTCATCCCCTACATCTACAAAACTTTCACTCACCATTCCAGCTTTGAAGCCTCTGAAAAGGGAACATATCCTTACTTATTGCCTGAGGAGTAGTTACATTTTATAAGGCAATCAGACCTTCACATCAATAAGCAAACTGAATACTCCATCCACATTAGGTACTCCTTCTGTCCATAAAATAACAGCCTGGATTGCTTTTCAGTTCAGTTTTAGAATCCATCAAAAATTCTTATCTCCAAACCATTGCTGCATTAGACTGTTTCCCAGTAGGGACATTGTACATTCCTCTATGCTAGTACATGGAAAGTGAAAACCAGTGCCGTATCCACTGGGATAGAATTGTCTTTATTTTTAGCTTTATCATCAGTAAAGGAACAACAGCTGAAATTTTTCACAAGCTCTCCCAATCACACAATGTGCCTTTTTTTCCTCCAGTTTCTCATGCAAGAAATAATGTGAAATAAAATATGTACTTAGACCTGTCACTGTACTTTCTATCGTTTCAAACAATGAGGGGAAAATTAAGAGGAGCATCTAAAGAGGAGCACTGCTTCTTGATCTTTATCCATTGACTGCTCAAACCACAGGTCTACTCAATACTGCAATTCTCCATAAATCTAAAAGTATCTGGGCAAACTGACCCATCATAGAAGACAACAAGTGACTATCTTTCCAGTGGCAGAGACTTAAATGAGCTACAAAGCATCTTCCACATGCACACACTTTTTCCTTCCTCCTCTAAACAAATAAATACAAGATTGCAAAGATGGACTACTGAAATCTTCCTTAAGACTCCAAACAAGGCAGCCAGATATTATATGGTGGATTTACAGACAGTTTGTTCTGTGGGGTAAATTTAAACAAAGCAACAAAATCGCCATTTTAAAAGTTCCACGCAAAACCATTGACCATTTAGCCAAAACAATAAAGAAAATAATTAAAATTGGCACTTGGTAAGTCCAGGTCTGTCATGTGCCTGAGTTAATGCTCTGTTTTCTCAGAGGTAACCAGAACGAGGAAGTCTAGGATGCTAGTCAGGCCTGCTTCACTATCTAAACCTGTCAAGCCAAAATTTAATTCCTTTGGGGACATTAATGTTTTGCTAAATCATTTAGTTTTATTTGACATTTCTTCCTGCAGCATCAGTGACTTAGCTGCAAAACTGGCATGTCTGCTATCTTTATGCTCATCATCCAGAGTCTCAGAGCTGGCCCTTTTGAAAACCAATGAGCCTTACACAAAGAAATTTCCTACTGGCTATGACTTCCTCTTGACAGAAAGGACTAAAATTTAGATTGACTGTTCCCCTATTATGCCATATATCGACATAGAGTAGCAAGACTTAGCAGTAAGTATCTCTTCCTGTCTAACAGTAGGGTACCTACTTGAGATGAATTCAGCAGAGGTTATGAGACATTGCCATGATTCTTTCTACTGCTTATTATTCAGGTGTCAGAAGGTTCAACATATATTACTAGAAAGCTTCAGCTATGGCACACCCTGACGAATTCAAATTTCAAGTAGTAGTAGGTGGGGTTAGCTTCCCAATTTAAAAGTGGTGCAGCTTTATTCTACAGTCAATAAGAAATGATTGCCTTCAGTTTTAGTAACAGATAATCACATTTAATTAAGAAAAATAGAGGTGATTTTTGTCATCAGTTTGATGTTTCTTCTCATAAGTATGGGAGTGGGGTGTTTTTCCCACCTTAAAAACATTCATATTATCAACCAATTTTGAAGGTGAAGCTCAGAAGCCCCACATTAAGTTAGGCCCAATTTCATAACAATTCAATGTGACTGACTTTAGAGCAACTTGTAATTCCTATTAATTCAGTTAATTTTTTGAAATGAGTAGAGTCGCATATGTATTTTTATGCCTTGCAGATTATTCTGAATTACTATGAAATATTTTTGGTATTATATAAATCTCTTTGGGAGGGGGAGGGAGGGGGTGTTAAACCAATGAGTGTTTGTAGGCAGTGACATTTTCTGTCAGACTATATGCTCCTTTTATTTGTTGGAAGAATCAGTGATAAATGTTTAAAAATGACTAGCTATCTGTGAATTATTCATCTAGGGATGAAATGCTAGCTTCACTGAAGCCAAAGTGAGTTCTGTCACTGACTTAAGTGGAGCCAGAATTTGTACCCTGGTCTGTTACCTAATAAAATAATGGCGCAGCACACATCAGCATTTTGGAAAATACTGTGAGATTCAGGAAATAAAATATTTGATTAATACTTTGAACAGATCTGAAATAACTGCAGCTCTTTACTATCACAAATGTACTGCAATGCTACTAGGTATTAGTTCCTATAATAACTGACTTTGTCACTATAAGACAGGTACTTTTTATATATAATTTTAAGCTTATTTTGTAATGTTTGCTCTTTTGGCTCATTTTGGTCTTAGATGGCTGGGTTAAACCTACAAAGAATCGCTATGTGTTGTCCATTGAAATCAGTAGAATTATTTCTATGCAGAAAGTAAGTTTGAGTGGTTGTAGGATTAAAACTTGATACTGCATTATTTTGAACATAGCTAGATACTAAATAAAGAAAATAGTATATATAAGAACATAGTAATATTACAGGTAACATTGACGAGTGTGTAAGGGTGAGAGGTGCTGTGATATTGTTGTGGTTTATTTTAGCAATTATTCTGATGACAACATTCAAAGTTCTCCATAAAAATGACTGAAGAATGCTGGCAATACTTGCTTTCTTGAAATAGCCGAGTGTCTGGTAGTGACACAAATAAACAGCTGAACTGAATGCAGGGCTTTGGCTGGTCCTTTTAGCCAGCTGTACTAATAAATCAATTTGATGGTGTGGATCACCCTGGTGCATTCCTTCCTCTAATGCTGCTAACCTGTAGAAGCTGTCATTTTATTACTGGACTTTCATTTGCAATACTGGCCAACTCTTCTGACAACCCAGATGTTCTGCACAAAAAAAACAAACGTATGACCTAAGTAGGATAAAGAGTTTACAAAAGAGCTTTATTTTTTCCCTGCAGAATTTGTTGGTCTTCCACCTAGTATAATGATCAAAGCTTGATATAGCTGAAATTGGGGGGGGGAGAAGGAAGGAGACAAAAGTATGTCTGAAGCAAAAACAATCCCCGGAAGATATAACAGGGAATTTTAGAGAACAAAAGTATTTTTCAGTATGTTATGTTTATGCCAGTCCTAAAAGGTTACAAGAATATAGCTGCCATATTTGTATATTATCAAATAAAGTCATTTAATTTAAGTTTTCTCACCCTATCCTTTTTAATACTTTTACCTAAAAACAGGATAGGGGATTTTGATTGATTTAATAATTCTACTTTTATGTCACATGTCTATTGATATTATATATGAAAAAATAATATAAAGTACTGTTTTCTTGAGTGATTAATTTGAACCCCAGATTGTTTGTCTTTTACAACTTTATAGTGCCATTGTGTTCATTTTACTATAACACCGTTTTGAAAATAAGACTCAGATACATACAGAGGCATCTAACTTGCCATGTGTTTGCTAGTACCTGACATGCACACATGACAACAGTAACTGCATATACAAAAGCAGTCTTATAATAACATGTGACATGCTATCCAAGTACTATATAACTCTCCATCACATCACCATTTCTAAAAATGTTCTTTTCTATCTTGGAGAACTCAGAACAGCAGCAGAGTTGCCCAATGCCTGAAGAAGGGTGTTTGTGCCTGAAAGCTTTCAAAGAACCTTTTTCCAACTATTTAATTTGTCTAATAAAAGATATAACGTCTACCCAAAGAACCTTGCCTGAGTACAGCTCTCCTTCATATCACCATTTCTAAAAATACTAACACCTTTTTACAAGTCTGTTAATAGCATTTGATGATGTAGGTCGTTGCCTAGGAAAGCTCATGCCTTTCTGAACCAATTAGTCTCCAAAGTGTCCCCTGCTCTAGCTTCTGCCTAACATAGGGATCGATCAGGGGTGAGCAAAATGGTGGATCCAGCCGGCAGCCAGATGCCATTTCCCAGCAGCCCCTGTCTGCATAGCTGGGGCTGGTCTACATGGAGACCCCAGCCACAGCTGCTCTGTGATAGCAGGAGGCTGGGGTTGCCATGGAGACCAGCCCCAGCCATGCTGGCAGGGCGCATGGCAGAGGCTACTCCAGAGCCACTGGGATCTTGCAGCAGAGGCAGCTTGGTCTGGGACCACAGCAGAGCTGCAATCCACTGCCTCTGTCCCCTTGTCCAGAGTGTACCGGCTGAAGACTGAAGCTTTGCTTTGGCTCCTTGCAGTGAAGACACCTGGTCCCAAGCCAGGGCAGAGTCATGATCCACTCTGGCCCTGGCCCTGGCCCAAGCTGCCTCTGCTGCAAGATCCCAGAAGCTCTGGAGCAGTCCTCTGCCCTGCCCTGCCCTGCCAGTGTGGCTGGGGCTAGTCTCCATGGCAACCCCAGCCTTGTGCTATCAAAGCACAGCTGCAGCTGGGGTCTCCATGGGCCCCAGCCATTGGAGGCCTAGGACTGCTGGGAAATGGACTCCACTTCTGGCCAGATCTAGCCTGTGGGCTATTCTTTGCCTGCCCCTGGTATCAATTCTTGTCCCTACTCAAGTAAACAGGAAGGCTCCTAGCAGCTTCAGTAAAGCTAGGATTTCAGTCTAAAGGTGCACTCAGAAAGCTACTCTAAAGATTGGCTACTGACAGTTGAGATCAGGGCAGTTTCTCAGCCTAAGATGCAATCAAGCATGTGTGATAAGCATCTTGGCACTCAACATGTGCAATCCATGAAAAATCATTTTTGAAACAATGAGAAGCTTTTTTTTTCCATATTAGAAAGGATGAGAAAAAACAAAGTCATAATAAATGCTTAATATAGATAAACAGGACAATTTGTTCATTCAGAATAATTTGATCTCTCAGGAATACATCTGTTATTGTCTAAATGTATTCAGCTGTGATTTGAATATTCATCCACTGCTTTCAAAGGCACAAAGTAGTGAAATTACCAAGAAAACAAGTCAATAAAAACTATACAGAGAAAGCAGAAGTGTCGCAAAGCATTTGAAATCAGCAACATTCTATTTCTGCATAAAAAAGAAATCACCTAACCTGCATGAACTGCTGGAAATGAACAAGTGCAGCCTTTGTAATTAGCAAAATACTTTGTTGGACGCATTCCCCAGACCAAATTAATCAGTTTGGCTAATAAGTATCTTATTGGCAGAAGTGGCACATCTACATAGGGATGCAGGAAGTAGAAGTGGAAAAGACTTCTGGGCTAAGTATAGACAGTTAAAAAGCCTGAGGCTGAACTGATTCAGTCTTTGCAGAATAGTCTAAATTGCAAAGATTAAATTGAAACAGAACTGGACAGACATTTACCTACAAGATAACTTTGTGAAGTAAAGGAAAATCCAGGATCCACCTCCCGGCAGGCAGATTGAGGCCCCTGCAGTGAGGTAGGGAGTGAGGCTGGGGTACGGGTGAGTGGGACCCCAGCTGGGCCAGGCCATGGGAAGGTGAGAGCCCAGGTAGCTCATCCAGGTGCATCGGGGGCTCCCACTGCTGCATGCACCATGGTGGAGGCCTGGGGGGAATGTGTCCCCCTGATCTGTGCATGGGGCAAGGCAGCTGCCACTGCACACTGGGATTTGTGCCCAGGGCTTTACTCCCCAAGCTGCAGCAGGGCTCAGGGTGCAAATCCCAGTAGTCAGTGGCAGTTGCCTCACTCTATGCACAGATCAAGGGGCATGTGTCCCCCAGGCCTCTGCTGAGGTACGTGCAGCGGCAGGAGACCTACCACATGTCTGGATGAGCTGCCCAGGCTATCCCCACCCTAGACTGAGACTGACTGTCAAGGGCTCCCCAACTGACTGGTTGGTGACCACTGTTCTAGATACACCAACTATGTATCCATGTAGCTACCATGAAGCTAGCACAATTTTCCATCTTTTCTGGTTTGACCTAAAATTTCCTGTGACCCTATACTGGATATTTTTATTGAAGTCCAGAGATATTAAATATATTACATTTTCTTCATGTAGGAAAATCAGTTATTTTATCCCATTTATTTTTTTAAAAGAAGGTTATTGTATCACAATCTACTTTGGCTAAGCCCATATTGCATTTTGCTTCATGTTCCATTTACCTCTACAGCATCATATATTCTTTCCTTCAAAACTGGTCATAAAGTTTTGTATACCACAGAGATGAGACTAAAGGCACTGGAATTCTTTACATAGCTGCCTCTCCCCACCCTCTAAGCAACGTGGATATTATATTTGCTATTCTTAGGTCATCTGGGACCAATCCCAAATTGATCAAAAAATTTTACAAAGTAAATATTTTAGTATTCTGGAATGAAAATTATTCATTCCCTACTAATTCAAGTGCATTATATTGACTTTTAACTATACCATGGGTGTGTCATTGTCCATGCCAATACTTTCAATCCTGTTAGCCATTGTGCCTTTAAGTCCATGATAACATTTCATCAGTTTTCATTAGGATAAAGTATTTATTAAGTTTTGGCACCATGTCTAGATTACATCCTACATGCTTTGTCCATGATTAAGCTTACCAACAGCACCATTTCATGTACAAAGCATAGATATAGGAAGGAGCCCCTCCCCGCAACTTCATTCAATTCTCAGCTCTTTCTCTGATCGGTAGTGTGGTCTTGGGAAAGGCACTTTGCTTGTTTGTATTTTTCCTATGTACATAGTGGAAGTAAACTCTATTTCGTTCACTCCCACTAGTATGGAGAAAATTAACCCGTTAATATTTGTATAGCACACTAACAAACATAAAGCTCCATGGATGAAATCCTCAGCTCATCAATTCAGTTGAATTTTGGCCATTGATTTAAACAGAGCTAGGATTTTCCTATCTCTATTAGCTGCTGCTAAAAAAAAATTATGTGCAAAGAGGTTCCATCTTCTGTCCTATGTTTTCTTTGTTTCTCATGACTTTCTTGGACATATTTGTTTTGGGTGAAATTTGCCTTGTGTGATCTCAGTTCAAAGTAGGATTCAAGCACTTTTAAGCTACTGAGCCATGGAAATAATGTGTTTTTCCCATATATTCCACAGAAATTTTCCACCTGAATTATTGAAAATTGGCTTTAAAGGAGAAATTCAAACAAGAGTTATTTAATAGAGACCTGAAAGCAAATGGGGAGAAGGGGAAGTTATGAATGTATAAGATTTTCACATTTGTGAATGTAGCATAGAATTTCTGGACACATGTTTGGAAAACATTTGGGGATGGTAAAATGTTAGCAACTGGTGTATTTTAGGAGGATTTGTTAACTGTAAAAGATAAAAGGACTAGATTCTCTCAGCATTTTTGGCAAATCTGTGCCATGTTTCCAATGCAAAACTGGCTTTAACAATCACAAGAAGGACAGGCAAGTTTTTTGTGTATCTAACTGGGGAAGTCTCTTAAGGGACTGTGGCAGGGACAGTAAGATTGCTGAACCATGGAAATATGGCAGCAATGATGAGACTGCCATGCCACAAGACTTACTGGAGGTGCCACCGTATACTGAGTCACAGCCGGCAAGGGTAAGGGTGCCTGAGGGGGAAAAAAAACCTGCTGCCAATGTAGATGTGCTTTGTAAACATATGCCAAAGCTGATTCGCTGGCAGAGACAGTGAGACGAAGCCAAAAACCCCAGAAGACTACCCAAAGGGGGAACCAGAAGTGGGTTCCCAGCAGCCGAAGAAAGGCTGCAGTCAAGCGACAAGCCCCGGGAGGGGTAATTGGTGGCACTCTCCAACCAAGGAGCTGTCCCTACAAGCTGACTCAGAGGAGTTAGATGACCTACCTCGAAGAGTGATGTGGAGGTCCGGCTTTGAAGAGTGGAGCCGAGGAAGCAGTGGATCTGTAGGACAAGAAGATAGAGACGATTGGTAAAGAACCATGAATGAAGGACAGGAGGCAGTTGACAATCCTCCTGCATCCTTGTGGATGAGGCTAAAATGGGCAAACTATAGACTGGAATTTGATCCAGGTGAACCAAGCCAAGAGTGGGACTGAACTAAACTAAGATGAAATTACTTCTGTACAACATCAGAGTGACAAAGGCTTGGTGCTAGGCAGGGTGTAGGGGAGGTGGAGCCCCAATGTACTCATGTTAATGATTAGACCTACCAAGATTCCACTGATCCGGGATCTAACACCATTCTCCCAAGATTGAAGTTCCATCAAAGACGTGGCAGGAGAGCACCATCGGTGGTCTTCGTAACTGGTACCAGTGGTCAAACTGTCAGTCTGCAAGGCTGCTATTAGCTCTGGGTTATTACAAAAACCTAAGTGGGGAGTTCAAGACAGGCACGGCAAGTTACAGGGACTTAGGTTGAGTTTAGGTGCGTTTCAGCAGCAGTTTTAACAACAGCAGAGTTTAAGCCGAAAGGAGTCATAGCACCTGAATTGCTATACCAGCACAGCAGGTTCCTGGTTGTGGCAGGGCACTGTTTGTGCCTGCCACATTAAGGGCCAGAAGACAGCAGCCAGCAGATGCCTAATTAGGGCAGCCATTTTGCATTCAGGACTGCCCATATAAACAGGGCATTTTGCTGCTGGGAGACCAAGCAACAACATCACCTGGCTGGAGGACTGCTGGTATCATCTGGAGGTAAGGAAGGAGCTGTAGGAGATGGTTAGGAGGCTCCTGGTCCTGGGCATGACCTAAAACTGCACCCTGCTGGGAGCGGGTGGCCTGGTGGGTATCTCAGTGGCGTGGGAGCCCCCAGGAAATGCCAGGCCAGTTACCACCCTAGAGAAAGGTGGGTTGGGGAGCCTTAACCCCAGCTGCCACAACTGGGTGGGTTACCCCCTTGTAGGGTCTGGAAGGTGGTCTCCAAAGAGAGTGTGAGCCCATAGACTCAATAACCTGTCTGAACATCCCTTGACTGGTCAATGCTGGGGCCTGGACCAAGCGGGTCAAAGGGCCGGGGCCCACCATGAGGAATGCCCAAGAGCTGAAGGCCTGGGGTTCTGACTGGCCTGGAGGTGGACCAGGGCTAGTAGCCAAAGGTCCCGGGGGGACCACACCAGTAAGGGAGAAGCAGCTCAGGGAGCTATGCAGCCAAGAATGAAGGCAGAATAGGCTGTCTGAATGGAGGGATCTAAGTGGAGTCTAACTGGTAGGATTTGGGGGCCCAATGTGGGGCCGGTGATATGGATAACATCTGGATGCCATCTGCGAGGCTTGTGTTGCAGTACAGGGGAGGAACGGAGCTGCAGATAGCGCCCCATGGCATTGGGGCAAGAAATGGGCAGCCTCCTGCTTAATTAACATCAATTAACTAATTAACAACAAGGCATGGCAGACGAGAAAGCAGGCAGTTAGCCCAGAAACAGGTGGGTGGGCCACAGGGAAATCAGCCTGGAGCAGGCCCCCTGTTACACTGGTCTATGACTCAGTTCGTAGGCACACAAAAATATATGAAAACAATTCACATTTATGTGATAGCTTTAGTTTAGATTCACTTCACTGATATCAAGTCAACCCCTTTGATTTATTAAATACACTTTACAATGAACAGTATTCCCCTGCACCTTTTTATTTGCCTTTTTGAAGACTTTAAAAAAGTTTTTACACAGTATAAGAAGATGAACTGTTTTCTTAACTGCAGGAAGGATGTCTTTTCCCTCTTTTTTCCCTCCTTCCTGAATTTTGGCAAGCAGACTTGTGGCTACAGCACAAGGGAATACAGAACTAATGAAAACTTATGAAAAGTAATGTGCCACAGGAAATAGTAAATGATAACAATTGATGTACAGCTTTTTATGACTCAATTTTTAAACAGAAAAGTCACTTTCTGTAATAATAAACATGCTGTGTGATATAATGCTGTAATAACACATTAAATAACTGAACAACAGCTATATTTTTTTCCTTTACCACACAAAAATGAATTCAGATTTGGAATAAAATAGTTGTTTCCCTGTTCTGTTTTAGGTATATGTGCATTTGACAGGTATTCCTAAGAAATAGAGTCCAACTGTAAAAATAATAGTTGATGTACAGAATATCATAGGTCAGTTGAAGATAATTTTTGTTTGGTTTGTTATTTTGTACCTGCATCCTATGAATGTGTGTATTGACACTAGGATTTGAGGTTGAAGGGGTGGAGGGAAAGACTTGGATGCACGACTTCTGTTGAGTTTGCTGACTTTTCCTGGCAAATAAGGATTGACATTCAGTATCTGTTGTTTGCAGCTCTAATCATAACATGTATATATTGTGTTTGTATGTGTTTTTAACTGTGTCAGTACTGAATTGTACACTTGTATGGGTTTGTCACCTGCATTAAATTTACCTATGTTTCCACTGGAAACAAAAATATGCCAAAAGTTATCCTTATGTTGGATGCCCGCCTACTATGAACAGGACACCCTGACAAAGTTGGCAAAGCATACTAAGTTCATTAAGCAACAATTTGGCTATTGCTAAACAGACTGTCACAAACCCATCCCCAGGGGACTCCCAGAGCCTCAAGTTCCTCCCCTGCTGTGCTACTACTCACCCAAAGGAACAGACTGAGGTTGCCCCAAGATAGCTTCCTATGCCAGCATCTCAGTTCTTCTGCTCTTATGTCAGACTCTGCAGCTATGAAGGATCTGTGCTAGTCCTGAGTAGCCCCCACTTATGGATTATGCAAGAAATTATAGGGTGCCATCTCCATTATAGGGCACCTCCATCTTCCAGGGTCTTCCTGAAATATCACCTGCTCTGAAGTCACTCTGCCCACAGGCAACATATATGGAAACAAATAGCAAAAGGATTTATTACACAGGATGAAAGAAATATGCAACCAAAACAGACCAGGGGTTTAGAGCCAGAAAATAAATACAGATTCTTATCCTCTCCTCTGCATAACCCTAGGCTCCCATGTGAGTCCTTGATAGAGCTCTAGGAACCAGCCTTCTTGCTGATTCTACCAGTCCTGGTAACTGGGGTCAGTGAATCCCCAAAAGCCTGAGATTCAAAGACAAATATTCTAGCCTAGCTATGCTGTAAAAAGCCTGCAATTCAACCCCCACCCCACAGTTAGCATCATTCTAATGCTCATGAGTCACTAGAAAGATCTTGTGTGCCTGGAGTACCTGGGGCCCCACTGGCTTGATTGCCTATTATTCCCAGATGCCTTTGTAGAGTCGATTATCTCCATCATAGGCCGACAATAACCAGAGGTGCCCATCTCACCAGTGGTCCCTTCCCTCTGCTATCATGAGTAGAATTATCCTGGCCCTAGAACACAATGGCAAGGATATCAGCAGTACTATCAGCACCCTGAGTTCCCTGCCTAAGTTGTATCCAAAACTATAAAGCTATATGTAGCCAACTTAATATAATCCATACAGTATCAACAGCTTACAAGGATAACGGGATTTCCAATGAGCCCACACATGCTAGATCAATACAAGAAAACACAAGAAAACAATTATGGTGTGCCACCAAGCCCAAAACACAGCAGGGTTTATAACACGGGCTTCACTGATGATACTGATTATAAGAGTGTCACTAATGTCTGTCAAGCCACGTTTTCTAAAATGCTGCATTTTCCTAGTGAATTTATGAGGACATAAAGGTACTTAACTATTTGAGCAGTTTCTTGAGAAGATGTGTTTTTTCCTACAACAAAAGGATATTGCTAGCAAAGCCAGGGAGATAAGATCTCACAATTGGTTGACCTCACGGTTTATTTAAAATGGCACTACAATACCTTGGCATTTTTCTGGGTTGATAGAGAGTCATTTTTTATGTTCTCTACGTACAGAACAATCCTTTGTTTTGTAACCATTCTTGCCGGTTCATGCTTTTGCGATAAAAACAACTTTTAAAATATAACTTAATATTCCATATTACACCATGGTCTGTGAGGATAAGGATGTCCTCATATTTAAAACAGTCAGAATGAAAAAGCTGCCAGACAAGTCACTATGCATTTATTGACCACAAAAGTCACAGGGCCAAATCACGCATGCTGAAGTTAGCAGTACGATTCTCAATTATTTTAAATGAGTGGGAGTGAACTCAACGTTCAATGTAGTTCTTAAATGTAGGGCCAGATATTTAAATCCAGTCTTTTTTAAAAAATATATTGGTGGTTTTGCATTCATATTTAATAACAAGCAAAAATACTAACACATTGAAACTTTTAACTTCCTGATTTGTGAATGCGCTCATAATTACCACAAACTTCTAAATGTCATCATTTCTGTCGGCAGTCAGTTACAGGGGCAACTAATCATGGATTCAAATTATAACAGCAAAAAATTAGAATAGATTTTACGGAGTAAACAGAACAAACAAATAAGCTAAAAAAAAGCATATATATGTATATGTATATATGTATGTATGTATGTATGTATGTATGTATGTACACACACACACACACACACACACACCCACCAATTGAATTCAGAAGTTCAGGATATTTACATCCAGGTGTTGGTTGAAACCCACCTCAGACCATGTGATAATTATATGACAATTCTTATGTCAAATCAGCATTTCTTAGCTAATGCCAAAACTATGTATTATGTTGTTTAAGAGGTGTTATTTTCACATAAAGGAGTATTAAGAGAAGGCAGTGCTTACCACACTATCATATTATGATTTATACTAATATATGGGTACATATTCCAGTCCTTATTTTGAATGGTTAACATAAGTAAGTACTGTAACAATAAATGTCCAGCACTATCTGCAGGCAAAGTTTTTTGAGCAGAGGTGCTATCTTTTATTAGACTAACTGAATAGCTGGGAAAAAAAGTTCTTAGCAAGCTTTCAGACGTAGTCACCCTTCTTCAGGCACAGGGAGTCTCTGCTGTTCTGAGACTCCAAGGAATGAGAAAAGCAAAAAGTGTGGCAAGATGTCAGTGAGAATGTAAATAGGTAGAAATTAGAAAGGCAAAAGGTAAAGCAGATAAGAGAAGGGGAAGAAAACAGGTGGGGGAAAGGCCAAATGGAGATATTACAGTGATAGTCTACAAGGTGGAAAAGAGGCTGTCTGTAAAAAATGAAATAGTTGGAGATCAGGAAAACAGGAATGAGAGAAACTAAAAGTGTGACAGGATGTAAGTGAAAATATAAATAGGAATTTACCTTTTGTTTTTCAAATTTCTACCTATTTATGAATCAAAAAAACTAAAATAAAGTATAATGCAGTGAAGCAAAATGCTGGCTGACCCAGTTTGTCTATCTGAATCCGGAATCAAATATATGACCTAACCCACGTATCTTTTATATAATATGGATGTACTAAGCAGTAACACAAAAATTTAAACGACAATATCATGCATAGAAAATAAATATAACCTGAGTTCTCTTTGATAACTATGTAACAAAGTCAGTTAAACAGTCTGCATGTAGTGAGCACAATTGAAACCACTGTCCAAAAGTCTAAAAAAGAAAAAAAAAAACATAAAAAATCAAATACAATAAATCTTCAGAAATAAATCACAATGAATAACAGCAGAAAGCTCAAATGATACAATCAGTTACACTTAATAGCAAACCTTTCACAGGAGGTAAACTGTAGAATGGGTTTTTATCAGTCTTTTTATAGGACTATTTAGAATGTTAATTATGCCTCTTTTCCAGGTTGGTTTCTTTCTTTGGCAAATACAACTTAATACAATATGCAATCGATATGTAAACATTTGGATTTCTGGGCGTGGGGTGTCCTACTCACCTTTTGTCCCAGGCTGGACCTGGACCATGGCACTTCCTGGTGGGCTGGATCCAACCTAGGATATGAGCTATTTCCAGCCTGGGGCACACAGTGGCTGTGGCAGTTATAGCTCAAGTATAGGACATGCAGCAGCTCCAGCATGAGGCCACAGCCAAGGAGCTTGGGCCACAATAGTGGTGACAGGAGAAGCAGCCAGATGGTGACAGGCTTTCTCACCCTCCTGTCACAGATCATCTTGACAAAAAACAAAAATAATTTCATACCAGCTCAAGCACACAGGTCTTTTGGAGGAAAGGAAACATAAGTTAGGAAGGGAGTAATTTTCTGTAGAAAAATTATACTTGACTAAACACATCCTTGTTGTTAACTAAGCTGAGGTATGCTATTTGCTGTTTCCTTGATAACTCAACGTATGTTGATTCACTGTAACCCATTTTTGGCTTCCTGTAACCCTATTTTTTTCTGTATGGGCTGTTTAGTATGAGATTCTAATCTGAAAAAGAGTCTCCGTAAAAGAGATGTTTGAAGTGTCATGTTTCCTGTTTCCCAAAAGCAACACAGAATATTAGCCTTAAAAAGTGTTGTCAACTTTGGCAAGTCTTGCAATATTTGGTATTTTTTCAAAATGTCAGCTCTTGGATGTATGTGATCATTAGAGAAAAACTTGACTTTTGTTACAAAAATGTTTATAATTCTCATGGTTGAAGAGTGAAGCTTGAAAGCAGATCTCTAAAAGCTGAAGAACAGAAGAACATAAGTCTTGCCATTTACTGGGTCAGGCAGTATGTGTATGAACGCAGTATCCTGTGTCACACAGTGGCAATGAGTAAATGCTGAAAGGGAGAACGAATTGGGTGTGGCCAGGGGGCTTTCCACTGTTCCTCTTTCACTTCCAGCCTCCAACATTTAAGGAACTGGAAGTTCTAATTCAGAGACTATATCCCATGCTCAATAGCTACTGATGCCCCTTTCTTCCAAGCATTTTTCCAATCCATTTTTTAATCTAACTAAACAACTATCAGCTTCCACAATGTGGTTGCAATGAGTTTGATACTTTAATTACATGCTTTGTGAAAAGAACTTGCTTTTGTTATTTTTAAACTTACTACCTACTAGTTCTATTTTGTGACCCCCTAGTTCTTGTCTTGGCAGAGAGAGTAAACAATACGTTCCTATTTACTTTCTCTTTGCCATTTACTTTTTGTAAATCCTTACTGTGTTCCTTTCTCGGTGTCTCTTTTCTAAACGAAATAGGCCCAGCCTCTTTAGTCTCTCTTCATATGGAAGTCCCTCATACTTCTAATCATCCTTGTTGCCCTTCTCTGTACCTTCTTTAGCTCGCCTGTATCCTCTTTGAGGTGTGGGGACCAGATCTGGACACAGTATTCAAGATGTGGACACATCATGGATTTATAAAGGTGCATAATGATATTTTCATTTGTGTTTATATTTCTCTTCCTGGTAAGTCCTAACATTTGGTTTGCTTTTTGGATGGCTGCTGAGCACTGAGCTGATGTTTTTAGTAAACAGTCCACAATGACTGCAAGATCTCTTTAGAATCAGAGAATCGTAGAAAAATAAGGTTGGAAGGGCCCTCATGAGGTCAGCTCATCCAACCTCCTGCTCAAGAAAAGACCATCCCTAACTCGATTATCCCAGGCAAGGTTTTGTCTAGTTGGCTCTTAAAAACCTCCAAGGATGGAGATTCCACAACCTCTCTGGGTAACTTGTTCCAGTACTTTACTACCCTCTTAGTGAGAAAGTTTTTCGTAATATCTAAGCTTAACTTTCCTTCCTGGAACTTGAAACTATTGCTCCTTTTTCTGTCATCTGCCACCACTGAGAACAGTTCAGCTCCATCTCCTTTGAAACCGCCCTTCAGGTAAGGCTGCTATCAAATCACTCCTCAGTCTTCTATTCTCCACACTAAATAAGCCCAGTTTCCTCAGCTTGTTCTCATAAGTCATGTTCTCCAGCCCTCAAATCATTTTTGTTGCTTTCTGCTGGACTCTCTCCAATTTGTCCACATCCTTTCTATAGTGGGGGGCCCAAACCTGGACACAATGTTCCAGATGTGGCCTCACCAGTGTGAACAGAGGGGAAGAATCACTTCCCTCAATCTGCTGGCAATGTTCCTACTAATGTAGCCCAGTATGCTGTTAGCCTTCTTTACAACAAAGGTACACTGTTGGCTTATATTCAGCTTTTTGTCCACTGTAACCCCCAGGTCCTTTTCTGTAGAGCTGCTGCTTAGCTAGCCAGTTCCCGGTCTGAATCTGTGCATGGGACTGTTCTGTCCTAAGTGTGAGATGTTGCACTTGTCCTCACTGAATCTCATGAGATTTGTTTTGGTCCAATCCTCCAATTTCTCTAGGTCTCTCTGAATCCTAGCCCTACCCTGCAGTGTATCTCCCCAGCTTGGTGTCATCCACAGACTTGCTGAAGGTGCACTCCATCCAGTCTTCCAGGATGTTGATGACGATATTGAACAAAACTGGCCCCAGGACTTACCCCTGGGGCACTCCACTTGATACCAGCTACCAACTAGACATCAAGCCATTGATTGCCACCCTTTGAGTCTGACAATCCAGACAGTTTTCTGTCTATCTTCTAGTTCATTCATCCAACCTATACTTCCTGTACTTCCTTAACTTTCTTGTGTGAATGCTGTGGAAGACCTTATCAAAAGTCTTGCTAAATTCAAGGTATATCATGTCCCCTGCTCTTCCCACATCCACAGAGCCAGTCATCTCTTCAGAGAGGTGGGAGTATGTATCTACATGCAAGTGTTTATATGCATGTTGTAACTAAAATGTTTTCATTTTCTTTTTACATCAGGGAAATAAAATGACATAAAGCTTTTCTTCCTCTGTGGCAGGCCTCTGGTGCATAAGAACTCAAGTGCTGAGCTAGACATTGGTCCTCAATGGTTCATCAAAAAATGAACTTAGAAACACAGATCTCAGTATATTTCATGTAACAGAGACACAAAAATTGTACCTGCTTTGTCTAGGATTTTTTTTTATGAAGACCTGGGTCTCACTTAGGGGTTTTAGATTCAGACAAAGGAGCTCCATTTCTGACAAGTTTCATCCAGTAAAGAAGGAAGAAGACAAGACATTTAAACTGGTCTGTTGGCACCTTTTTGGTCAGAACCTCCTGGCAACCCTGTTAGTCCCCTGGGTAGTCTCTTTTTGGTCTGGGCTGGCTCAAATGTGTTTTATTCTAATTTCCTATGTAGGAGTGTAGGAGTATCAGGTAACCAACTCCTCCAACAGGGAGTTGGGAAGGTCACATAGACCCATCACATACTCCTTTGCAATTGTCTTTAACCCCTTAACCTTTCTGCCATAAAATAAACATAAATAAACTAGCCACATAGACTGCTGTGAGGAACAGTTGAGTACTATTTATTACCTGTGTTAGACTGAAATCCTCAGTTGCCTCAAAAGCAGCATAACCAGGACTATATCAATTTGCTTTAGTTCTTGCCAACCACATTGTTGTGTGGGGCATAGTGTGGATAGGAAGATGGACTCTGTAAGAGGAAGGGGAAGAGCATATGCACCAGGATCTGACCCTCTGCCTCACTAAAGTTTATGTTTAAATAAAATATAATGCACTCACCCAGCAGTTCAAAGCCTACACTAGAGAGTAAAATAATTATTTAATGCTAAATATATAGCTTTGAAGCAAACATACTAGTAAGAAGTCTTATAAAGGAGCCAAATTATTACTATGGAGCTTATCCCATAAGATTTCACTGAATATTCTATTATCTTATTCAATTTCCCCTTGACCTAATTTTTGTCCCCCTGATTATAACAATCATAGAAAATTTCTGAAATGCTCAAGGTGGCTTTCCTAATAAAACCAGCTAAGCCTAAATACTACCCCTTTGCTCTTTAAAATGTAAGCCTGGTTTTAAATTGATTGACTAAAACAAAATGCCCTCCTAATTCCTTAAGGGATTTATCAGATGAGCTCAGGTCACACTTTTAGCTCTTGCATGGGCTTCCAGGGATTTTGATTTTAAGATGATGAGAAGTGATGAATCTTGGTCATATGAAAACCCTGAGGGATATGAAATTTTATTAGGTGGCAGATGCAAAACACAATTAGCCTTCAACCCAACCATTTCATTGCTAGTAAAGGGTCTATCCAAGTCAAGCTAATTGTCCCCACTTGTCTAGAAATCCATAAAAAGATCTATGACTCAGAGAAATGCTGTTAATAACCCTTTTTTTCCTCTCCTACCTCTGGCCCCTGTTAAGATCACAAGTTAATACAATAAGATCTGGGATGAGATCAGTGCTCTCTGTACTGGGCTGGAAGAGACATGTCTCTATTTAAGTCACATTTACTTTGAACTGCTTTAGTTACTTTCCTTTCAGGGACAGGACATTGACACTAACATTCAAGTAAATTGATTATCTGTTTCTAGAGGTCTCCTATTTGTTGGTGTTCATGTAGCCAGTACTGTTTTTTTGTTTAGCTGCCATAACCTTTGTGCATTTTAAATTTCCCTGAGGGGAGGGAGAGTACTAAATTTCACAGGTTAACTATAAGGGCTTTCAAGATTATGTTCCCACTGTAAGACCTATTTTAAGTAATTAACCAGTGGTATTCACATTTATACCTTACTTTTGAGAGATGAAGAGGTGTTTACGCATAGGCGATCATTTTTTAAAGTATTATTTTGACAGTTATTGCTAGGCTTATAAGAAAAGAGCTGTGTTCTTTCTAATTTGCATCACTGTAATAAATGTTGTTGCGGTGGGTTTTTGTTTTCACTATTAATGGGCATGTCTATAAACAGTGCTAATGTGCTACTGTGCAGTATTATTAGGCCACTGTGTAGTAGCATCACTAAAAAGGCATGTGCCAGCTCTACTGCACAGTAACACTGGTTACTATGCATTGATTTAGCACTTGATTATTTAAGTACTAAACTTAATGTGCAGGAACTACAGTACATTAATGAATGTGAACAGTATTAGCCAAAAATAAATAAATAAAAATCTAGCATTCTCTCATAGCTGCAGCTATCCTGCAGGGCCATGGATAAGTTCTTTCATCATTTGTTTTTTTTCTTAGCACTATGTGTTACTCTTTACTTGGAAACTCACTGGAATGAATCTTGTACAATAGACATACAAAAAACCCTAGAACTCTTGGTTCCAGAATGATACCTTTTATTACCCAACTGGGAAATCACAAGAAAATTGTCCTTTTCTGCAAGCTTTTGGGATCAAAATCCCTTCATCAGGCTCTGGGAAAAGTATAGATATACAAGATGGAAAAAAGGCCCCATAGGTAGAAAATAAGCTTCATCTTTGCACAGAGGGAGACTTTTTTCCCAGTTTAGCTTAGTCCAGGGAGCGATAATAAGTTGAGTGCCATCTGCAAGGAATGGGCCATGGTGTAGAGGAGGTACGCAGCAGTGGATAGCGCCCCCTGGCATTGGGGCAGTTATGGGCAACCTCTGCTTATTCATAAAATTGTACATCAAGTTGTGGCAGATGAGACAAGGAAGGCTGCCCTAGACAGGTGGGTGGGCCAACTTGAGATCTGACTCAAAAGCACCCCCTGTCACAGCTAGACTGCTCTTAGTGGTGGTAGGTGACAAAATAAGGAGGAACAGTCTCAAGTTGCAGCAAGAAATGTTTAGGTTAGATATCAGAAAGAATTTTCTTATTAGGAGAGTGGTAAAATACTGGAACAGGTTATGCAGCGAGGTGGTGGAATCTCCATCCTTGGAGGTTTTCAAGACCCAGCTAGACAAAGCTTTGGCTGAGATGATCTAGTTGGGGATGGTCGTGCCTTGAGCAGGGGGTTGGACTAAATGACCTCCTGAGGTCCCTTCCAACCTTAATTTTCTATGATTCACTTCCAAAGTGATTTTCCAGAATGGAAGAGAGGCACTTGTATTCCAGAACAAGAGTGCCCACATGTGAACAGATACTCTGGAATAACAACTGCACTTTAAATTTAGATCTTTCCTTATTGTCTGTTAAATGCCAAGAGTAGTAGGCAATCCTCAAGGTAAGACTCTAGGATTCAAAATATATGGCTGGAATAGTTGCAAAATGCAGAAAATGGGAACAATTTACACCCACTGTTCTATCTTTGCTGGAGTGAATGAATATACAGAATGCATACAAGATGCATATAAGGTATAGTGAAACTCCTACTCAGGCCTGGATGTCTGTGTTATTGGAAAGCAGCCCAAAAGTGACAGCCACTTACATCCCTGATGAGTAGAGTACAGCTGGGTAACTTGGGCAGAAAGAAAGTGTACCCCTGGCAAGGCAGTTCCTCTTACTACTCTGCAGTCCCAGGAGATGGGGAGAAGAAAGATGTCTTTTGCATTTTAGGCCTGAGAACTATGAATTAAAAATGGTAAGAGCTGCAACAGCTTCTGAAAAAAACATTAGAATCAATAGGGGCTTCTGCTGCCATAGGTAAGTCAGCATACTTGACAAAGATCTGCCAACAAACATCTATAGCACAGACCTAGCCTGATGCTTAAAAACTTGTAAGATATTCAGCTTTTGGAATAAAAAATTTCATCTTCCCAGAGATACATTGACAAGTTTTTAAAACAAGCAAACAATTCTGTAGTTTGGGAGCAAGGTAAAGTAGTCTCTCTCCCTGAGCACATCTACATGAGATAGGAATGCAACACAATAAACTCTGGTGCTGTGTTTACATGTTCACCTGGGACCACAGTATATTGAGCTGAGGCAGAGTAGCCCCAGCTGGCACGTGGCTCAGGGAAGGTGGGGGTCAACCTACTAGCCCAGGGATGCTCCACCCTGGCTCAACACACTCCAGAGGGGCTGGTTGGGGCATGATGGTGGTCCAATGTAGGGCTAGCTGGCAGGCAGCCCCCGCACCGAAGCATGCACTGAAGCAACCGTCATGCACCAGCCAGAATCTACATGTGCATTTCCATGCACTAAAGAATGCTGACCTAGAATAGTACTTGTGTTTACAAGTACTAACCTATGGTGGAGTTAGTTAGTTTACTGAAGCCTAAAAGGGCCACGTGTAGATGCTAAGACTTTACTGCAGAGCTAATTAGGCAGCTATACCCAATAACTCCTCTTATGGATTGTATAAAAACACTTCTCAGAATTCTTTCATGGAGAGCCTTGAAGCCTAATATTTTAAAGTTGCAATTGTGATCATAAGCTTCATGCATGCCAGCAAGTTGTAAGCCATGCATATGAGTTCTCAGTATGAGGCTTCTCTGTGCAGAGGTTTAAACTTGCCAGGCTATTTTTGTGGGTGGTTTACCATTTAATGGCATGATAAATAGGTTGAACATGTGTCATATTACCATTAACTGCCTGATAAATATTTTTGCCAGAGGCCAAGCTGCACACTACACAATGCAGGTCAGGTGGTTAGAGTGGCATCAATTCCTTGATGCCCAATATATGGCCTCACCTTGATGGACACAGATTTTGTTTTGACTGAATTACAAATGTTTGAAATTCTCTACTTAAGTATAAGACCAGATTCCACCCAGTCTTGCATTCTGAAGAGTCATTTGAACTTCTTTGTGTGACCATAAAACTTTACAAAATCAGGAAGTTATCATTGCACCCACACTATACTCCCTTTGAATGAGTTCATAAGATATATAGAAGACAACAATGCAAAACCAGGGTCTTTACTGCATCCCATACTGTGTTTTAAATATGCACTGGTTATCCTATTAAATTTCTTTTGTCAGCTAGTATGGTAGGTATCTGTACTTCCTGAATCAATAAGATACCCCTTTTAATATCTTTTTATATTAATATAAACACCATAATTTTGTTCCTACCATGGATTTCTTGACTCTGTGCATTCGTTTGTTTCATATTATTATTTTGATTGTGTTGCCTGGAATGTTAGATTTCAAACTTCTGCTCATTGACAAATCCCAAATTTTGAAATTCCATTTATCACATGCTGGAATGAAAAGACAAAATTGCAAAGAAAAAATGTGTCTGGAGAAAAAAGATTGAAGTATTGAAATGACTGAATTATTATCTTTCCTTCTTTTTATTTCTTTACTGTATTCTTTATTATACAATATATCAAAATATTTAAATGGAAAGGACAATTGAAACAAAATATTTCAAAAACTTTTACTGAAAGTTAAGAAAGATTTAAAACCCTTTGCAACACATTTCCATGTAATCAGAATAGTGCTTTCTGAGAAAAATCCTGTCTACTTTTGACCCTCTACTTCTAGTTTTTCAAGTTAGTTATCCTCTCATTTTAAATGTCTTGTCAGTCATCTTTCACTCAATTTATTTCTTTTGAATTGGCTTTTGTTCTTTTCCCGTTGTTCACTGATGTCTTGAAAAAGGTAATTGCTTTACTGTTTTTCATATTTAATATTTACATGAATGCATGAATATTTAAAACCCTCAGCACCATTGGGTCCATCACTCTTACTGCTATAATGTAAAAGCTAATGTATTTTGCATTAGCAGTACTAGAACTGTAGTGAGCTGTTTGGTGGAGATCCAAACTCTGCTGAATAAGCCACTTGGCAGTCTTAGAAAAGCTGATGAATACCATGCTCATGGTCTACCAGCTTGACTTGACATGAGAAGCAAACCTGAAAGACGCTATTCTTAACAATCTCTCTTTAACTCAGTTGCTTTACAGTAGAAGTGGAGAGTACATGCAATTATGAGTAAAATAGAGAAACCATTTTTTCTTCCTTGAAATATTCCCAATCGTTGAAATGAACCTCTTCCAGGATTTATGCTCTGGTTATGTTGCCTAGCTTAGAAATAGTTCTATAAATTGCTAAGTGCCTTTGCTGGTGCGGTGAGTTGAGAGCCCTCAACTCATTAATTTCAGTGAGTTTTTGGAGCCACTGTGGAACCCTGGACAGTGTGCTGGATCATACACTGATCATTAGGGATTCTCTACACCATGCTCCCTTCATGTATGAGGAGAAGTAGTAAGCATACCCGATCCACCCTTTCTCTATCAGCACACAAAAATAAGAAACAAGGCAGTGAAACTGTTCCAGGAGCACCTTTCTGTGGCTTTTCTTAGTGTACTTAAGAATGGCCCTGGAGGATGCCCCCCTCACCCTGAGCAGCTTCATGGTTGCATTTGTGGGTCTATGTATGTGAGAAAGAGTGGAAGGTGTGGCAGGCCAGTAGGGGGGTGCTCCTGTGTTGAGCCATCTGACTCACTGTTCCCGACCACCTTCCAAGCTCCGAGTGCCTCCCTGGGGGTGCTTCACATGTGGCCAACTCCCTTCCTGGAGCACACCTGTGAGCCTGGGGGTAATGGCACCACCACCCAGGTTTTGGACTGATCTTGGCCCTATGCTCCCTGGGAAACCCAGGCCTAGTAGTCCTTGAAGGTGCTTGACCCACTGCAAGAACTTGGGGTGCTTCCCTCAATCTGAAGCACAGATAGTGGTCTCCTTTAGTCAGACAGACCAAGGGGACCCCAAGGCATAATCTATACCCTCTCCCAATAAGTCTCCCATGCTAGGTATAGAGGAAAACTTTATTGGTTACAAGGAGTAGGTTTGGAATAGGGTAGAGCAATATCAGAGAAATCCCTTAGAGCAAACAGTGACATGGTAGCCTTTGATAACGCATCTGTGTTATTGCAAGCTATATATCTAGTTAGATGTCATGTAACTTACCCACAAATGTCACCCAGATATAGGTGATTTCCTCTGAAGGCAACCAGTTCACTGACCATGAGTTTTGAGAGAGAGAGTATGTTTCAGATGGTCCAGCTTCTCTGAGAGTTCTCGTCATGGCTGCTTCTCCTCCTCCTGGGCAATCTTTAACTTATATAAACTTTATGACCTCATTTACCTGATCCAATGAAGGCCTGCAGTTATTGGCTACCCCGCTCCCAGTCATGAAGATATTGCTTAGAATAATAGGGAGTTAAAGCCCCCACCCAGGTGTGTGAGGCCAGTGACATAGGCAGAGGGAGCAGGTTTCTCCCTCTCTCAGGAACGTATCCAGCTCAGGTTACAAGTCAGGATTACCTGAAGCCAGTGGGGCCAGGGGTGTCTGCCCTCTGCAGTGACCATGGTAACCAAATTGTCAGAGAGGTCATCAGCCTGATAGCAGAGTTTGGGAGGAGACAGAGATGACATTCTGCTACAGAAGGTGTAGTGAAAAAGTTGTAATTTAGAGAGGCTTCCTAACAGGAGACTGAGGGAGTTGGGAAGATAGGAAATTGTCCCTCAGGGAGCAGTTAGCAAGCAAGCTGGTGTGAGAGAGTCAGACAAAGGGTCCGCAGAAGTTGCCTACTGCTCCTCAGTTAAAGTGTGTTTGGGTCTATACTTTCATTTTTGCCTGTATTTATTGAACACAGTGATGACTACAGAGAATGGGGTATATTTGAGAGTATCCCCCTTTGGATACACCTGCAATGTAGTATGCACAACCCCTTAGGGTCTCTCCCAGTCTCCACTTTGCATATGCTGCGTGACCTTGGGCAAGTTGCCCCATCCTTCTGTGCCTTTATTTTCTCTCTCCTCCTTTCTCTATTTAGATTGAAAGTGTGCATGGCCAGATTGATGTTACTATACGTTTGTACAGCATTTCTAGGTGTTACTGAACTAAAACAACAACATTTTTTCAGGGTTAGAGACAAGAACAGCACTGCACACTAAGAGCCTGTTTTCTGCTTCCTTCTGCCTAAAGCATAAAAATTACTCCTACCAGTTTCAACAAGACTTCTTTTGCAGGAGGTACTCATATCCTATGAGGGCCAAATTGGCAGGCTTTTCTCAAGCCTCATAGATCAGTTTTCTTTTTGGAATCAAGGGGCTCCTATACACTTGCAGGGAGGCTGCTCCAACACTGCAATTACAGGGCATCAGAGGAGACTTGATGAATCGAGTCTTCTGGAGCATGGGAATTAATGCGCTCCAGCGTCACATGTATCAGCATCCCTGTGCTGAAAAATGGTGGCAGAGTACTTTAAACTAAAGCTTGTTCAAGTCCACCACCAGTTTTCAGTGTAAGGATGCTGATACATATGATGCTCTGGGTGCTTTAGCATGGCTCTTGGAGTTACAATAATTAAAGTGCCCCCCTCCCACACCTCCTAGAACACATCTATAAACATCCTAAAGTAGATTGACTTCCAGCTTGAGTCAGTACAATGGTATTTTTTACCTAAATTACATTTTTTCATGGTATTCATCCTGTTCCCTGATAGTCTTTTATCATTGTAATTTTTCTTTTCAGGACACCTATATATGTGTCTGATGCCTGCTCCAACATGTTCTAATTAGAATGCGTTAGAGCAGACATGATTGAGTCTGCTGGAACATGCTAATTAGCATGCTCCAGCTGCCTCGGTGTCACATGTATTCAGTGTCCCCGCACTTCAAAACGGCAGTGGAAATGCTTAGCTAAAGTTCATCAAATAAGCTTTAGTTAAAACATTTTGAATCACCATTTTGAAGTGCAGGACACTGAATACATGAGGTGCTGAGGGTGGTTTAATTAGAAAGGGTCACCAGAATTAAAGTGCCTCCCCCCCACCTCAGATCCTGTGTAAAGACATCCTAATATCAAATTTGCCAGAGAAATTTATCCAATAATATTTGGTTTGACTACACAAGAAGGTAGTTAATTTTGTCATTACAGCTAAATGAAATAGGACTGATCATCTCAGATTTAATCCTAAAACTTAATCACAAATTACTGGATGCCTTCATTCAGAACATAATGTGTGGCATATTGCTTAAGTTTGTGTCAAATTCAAATGGAAACAATCCCTTTTCTAAAAAGAAATCAGTTATATTATGTCTTCTAGGGTGTCCTTTTGCATATATTAAGGCTCTTATTCAGCAAGATTTTTAAGCATGTGAGTAATCCCACTGAAGACGAAGCTTACATGTAAGTATCAGTACTTTGCTTACTCAAACCTAAAGCTACAAGGATTATTGCCAGGATTCTGAAAGGTAGAAACCTGATCTTTCTTCCTTATCTACCTGATTCATTTCCTAAGCAATTGATCTCATATACCCTTCTATACTGAAGCATAACTATTGGCATATAACATAAATTCATTGGAACCATAAAGGGAATTTTACCCACAAACTAACCAAATAAAATGTGGATAAAATTAAACATTCTATGCTTATCTGACCGTAAAAAAATCTCTCTTGACTTTTTCTCTATTTTATACAGAGGCTAATGTTGGATTACAAACTTCATCAAATCATTTAATTGCTTATCAAGGCATAGTTAAGTGCTGCCACTAAAAAAACAATATTTTCAGAGTTTAACCTAGCTGTAAAAATGTTCCTTGCTGAAATAGCAGGCATACTATTTCTTCTCCAGCAGTGAATTTTGTTATGCCATGCTTTTTAACTTGGTTTCCCCCCTTCTTTTTTTTTTTTCAAATTAAAGGTGTTCGAACTAAGAGGTTGGTTTTCTGGGTGATTATTTACACTCTCCCATAAACATAATAATGTGTTTGTTTGTCAGAATAGTATTTCTGAAAACAGTTAGTCCATAATGTGCTCATAAAGAAAAATGCAGTTAAGATTTTTGAGGTTAAAACAGCTGTTGTGCATTTTCAATAACTACGTTTTCCTGAAGTTTAAAAAAATTATTCCATTATGGCTTATTCTAAATATGTCTGAATTGCATGCATTCTAATAAACTCACATTCTGAATAGTGAGGCCATTATTATGTGCTTAGGTACATATTTAAAAGAATACTCAAAATCATCAGGTCTTAGACTAGTTACAGTATAGACTAGTGCTTAAAATCAAATAAAAATTCTAAATGTACTCATAATGCTACAGCAGTCCTAGTCAATTCAAGATTAAGAACTCACAAATAGAGTCACATGATTGAATATTATGGAACTGCAGCCCTCAATCTGGTCTATCATATCAATAATCCATTTGTTAAAACATGGAAAGGCGATTGATATGATTGATAAGGTGATAGAATGATATTCTAAGGTAGTGGGTATGGTAATTGGCAATATTAGGGAATTAGGAAAATAGGTGAGACAGAGACATTAAGTTGTGCTGATATCCAGTGGGCACATTATTCTCTCAGGTAAGTCGGAGTACATTTTAGTGCATATGTTGGGACTCAGAAATCTGGAAATGTTGGCATCAGGTGATAAAACCAAGGCTAGTTAAGGACAAATTTTTAAAGTAGTAGTGGATTAAGTTAAAACTTGAGTGACTGGTGACTCCTGAATGTGGGGGGGGGGGGGGGGGGGCACCCACCCTACCAACAGCATCAGTATTGGCTGTCGGGGGGGCACCAGCCTCATCAGGGGGGCACGTGCACCCCCTACCAGTTGCCTATGAGTTCAAATATATTATCCAATATGGTAAGCCCATTTACACAAGCAAATACTGCACTTGTACATATACCTATTATTTATTTAAATGGCTTTCAAGGCAGACACAATCATGGTAACTGAATGCATAAACGACTTACAACTTGCACACACAACTCCAGTGTATACTTTTAGTACATTGTTCCTTCAGATTAAATCAAATTTTGGTGCCAATGCTTTTGTACTAGATACTCTACAAGCAGCAATACCTGGGCACAAAGAAGTGAGTTAAGGATGCAGCACCAATCTTAATTCTGAATGGCCTTACCTTTCATGATTGGTTTCTTAGGTTTCTGTCAGACAATTCGATACCTTTCCTAGCTGCACCATTTTTTATTCTATACAGTTGAATGCTTTCCAGTATAATAATCTCCCATGCAACCATTCAAATAATAAATAATCTATAAAGGTTCACAGAACTTTGCTGCAGGCAGTTGCAGATAGGGCAATAATTCACCCCAATCTCTCTGTTCATTTTCAACAAATTTCCTTAGCATCTGTTTTAGGGTCTGATCAAATCACTCTCTGAGGCCATATGCCTGTGCATGATAAGAAGTGGTTTGCAAAAAAGAAATCTTCAATAGCCTCTACATTTGTTTGTGGGATAAATGCTTTATCTGTGGGGATTTCTCTGGGTATTAAAAAGTGCACAGTATTAAAAAAGTAACCCATTTAGAAGTTACTTAAATCAGACACTTTTGTGCAGGAGTCAGTAATGACAGTAGGGATGAGTGATATTGTCAAACCTACCTTGACTCTGTGTATGGTTGGCCGCAGAAGAACAAAGCTATACTTTCAGTACAGGTGCTTGATTATATGCAATGCAGTCATAGTCATATCCCAGAAATACATTCAGCGCAATGGTAAGCCAAGTGCGTTGTTCAGAGGAAAAGTTAAGACGGGAGCTATGGCACCAAACAAGACTAAGGGAGTTATTTTTGTGGTCCCAGTGTAGTGGCCCAGCACCACCACACTGAAATGTGAGAGTCTGAATGCAGATTAGAAGCAGAGAAAGTGAGATCAAGGTGCTGTTGAAAGTAAAGGAAGATACCTAGGCCGTTCAGCACAGTTAGGGAATATCATTTATTGTATAAACTATATGACAGAGAAACCCAAAAGAGGGTTCAGGACAAAATCAAAAGGTTGAAAGGGCTCTAGGCAGAAGAAATAACTCAGCCCATGCAAGTTAGGGCGACAAAGAAGTGACCATCAGTGATTTTTCAGTATTACAATGGATGTTCATCTTCTAAAAACTTTAGCTTCAAAAATGAAATAGGCCTTCCTAGATCTTCCTTCTATTTCAAATGCAACATTAACAAGTACAAATGAAGACACATATCTTCAGCTATTCTCAGCTACAAATGTCATAAAATGAATGCTAGTGAAGGTACTTTGCCCAGCTGTTTTTCTTAAGCCCTACTGGGAGCCAGGAATGCTATTTATTCCCAGTGTCATTCAGGCAGAACAGTCTGGGCATACTGATCCTCCATCCTTGAAACTCTGAATGGCCAGAGGAGCTTTCCCTGCCAAATTATAAATGAGAATATTTCTGCTCTCCCTGGACACCCCGCATTTCCCAATCAGTTATGGTCCTCTGATCACACAGCTTATTTTTTAAGTTTTAAATCTTGATTTAAAAATCTAATTTGATATTCCTTGTCTTAGACCACTTTGTAACTCCTTCACCACAGTTAATGCAGTCTTCTAGTACTAATTCCTGACGTGCTATCTTTGCCAACTATTCTATTAAAAATAAATACTAGAGCCCTCCAGCATGAAATTTTGGAGAAGGTCTTCATTCCCAATTCTTTCCTCCTTTTGCACTTGAAATGATGTCTCAGTTGCTATAACAAATTATTAGCATGCATTAACATTTATAAGGAACCATAAACTTAACAAATAAAGGCATGGTTCTTGCCCTGAAAAGCTTACAGTAAGAAACTTGGATCTGCCTCCATTACTAAGAGGAGGCAAAACCTTATTTTGAGAGGGGTGCTTTCTTGGTTTCCCTGAGGTAGAATTCCTGAAAAATTAGTCCAGCTTTTCAGTCTCTCGTTCACAGGAAAAAAAACTCTTTCAGGACTGCAGTGTTTTGTGAATGGGTCCTTGAGTTCTACCATGAACTGTACTCCAATCTAACTGAGATGAACAGAACAAAATGTACACCTTACGATGTCACAAATGAAATATAGAGTAGATTTTAGAAACAATTTCCTAACTAGTAACATGAAAGAGGCTTGAAAGAGGTTATCTAGAGAGGTTTTGAAATCTCCATGAATGTAAAATCTCCAACAAGCTGTAAAATTTTCCTAAGTACCTCACATAACAGTTTTTTGGGGAGTTTCTCTTTCCTTACCTAATGCTGTCCAACTTTATAATTTCCTTCAAGTCAGAGGTAAATTTGAAAACTAGAAATCATTGCTACCTGTGCATTAAAACAAATTCATCAAGTAAGAATAAGACTAAGACTGATAAATTCTAAAGACAGCTAACTTTTAATTCATTCAAATTGAGCCCAGTAAAAGTTATTACCAGTTTTGCAGATTTTTCATGGCTCATTTGGACACAAGTGGATTAACTCTCTCATACTGCTGCTTAGTTTCCACACCACAAGTTTTATTAAATAGCCTTCTCACAGAGGGGCCAAAAATTAAAAGGATATGGAAACTAAGCAACATTCTTACTTGATCAGAAAAAGGTAATTAGCCAGGTTAGTCTGAAGTTAGGCAGAAGGCAAAGTAGAGAGGAACCTTATGGACTAACTCAAGGGCAGGCAATTAAGTAAGCTGGAGGGCCGCTTAGTGAGTTTTGGTGAGCTGTCAAGGGCTGCAGCGTGGCCTGGCCCCTTTACAGGTGCTCTGCCCTTGGTCACCATTTTGGGATAGGAAGTCCCTCCCCTTGCCCCCCCGGAAACATTCCTTCTGGGAGGGGAGGGTTGCCATTTTGGAACTGGAAAAAAACCCAAATCATACACTAAAAGTCAAGCACCTACTATAACACATTTTAATTTTATTACAAAAAATATGTTTGTTACAATTTGTGTTTGCATGGCCCCTGGGTAGCCGAGCAGGTCTCCTGGCAGCTGCATCAGGGGCATCAGCACCCCCGCCTGGAAGCTGCTGCTGGCTGGGCCAGGCCCTTCTGTGCCCAAGGGTGGGAGTAAGGCACAACAGGGTATGTTGGCAGGGGTGTGTATATACGGGCACCTCGATCCCACCCTTGCGGGCAGAAGGGCAGGGTGGGGTACAATTAGTTGGTGGACACCCGCAACCAGATGAAAGTGCCTGGCAGCCAGATCCAGCCCACAGGCTATATTTTGCCTACCCCTGGCCTAACTAAATCAAAGATGTATAAGCTTTAGTGGTCCCAAGCTCACTTTATTAGATTTACCACTAGTTAGCTTCTCTCAGCACTTGCTCCACCCCTCCTCTCCCTCCCTCTCCTGTCTCTTGTATTCAGATCACTCCCTTTATTTGATAGTCTGCTCTGCTTTTGTCCTTTCATATCACTATCTTCAAGGGTAAGGTAGGTTGGTGGGACACTCCACAGAGGTTAACCAAGTTCTTTGTGTAGACATGATTTCACTCTCCATAAGCCTGAAAGCTCACATTGAAGATGTGACTACAAGCTAGCACTAAGCCAATCAACATTTGCAAGGCTCATAGTGTAACGTGTAAAAAGGCCCTAAATAAAGAAAAGGCCCTAACAAAGCCCTAAATTATGTCTGTCTGGTTACCTGGCAGCCCAAATCTACTGAAACATAACTCAAATGTGCTATATGATATACATAGAATACAAGCTTTATGAAACGTTTGGCAGCATCACCTTAAATTTCTTAAATTAAAGAAATTTAAATTTCATACCTGTTTTTCCACTGAAGAAAAGGTCTACCAAAAATGGCAAAATTCATATACGGACAAGCTAAGCAATATTACTACAAACAATATTCCCCATTTTGTCGCGCCATTACTACCATGTTGAAACAGTCATTGTCTATAAGTATTTTCAAGTCTAACAATAAATCTTCATTGTCAAAACACCACCACCACTACCAGACAAGATTCATAGAAAAACAGCAACTTCAGGACAGCATCTAGTCCAAACCCCCGCTCTAGGCAGGATGATCTCTATCTGAACCAGCTCAAACAAATGGTTGACTTACCTGCACTTTAATACTTTCAATGATGGAGAGTCCGCAACCTTTCTAGGTAATTCGTTCCAGCACTTAACCACTCTCAGACATACAAAGATCTGAATAGCTAACTTAAATCTCCCCACTTGTACTTTAAACTCATTACTTCTTATCCTGTCCCCTGTGGGCAAAGAGAACAATGGATTGCCATCCTCATTGTAACAACAGTTCTCTTATTTGAAGACAGTTAAAAATCCCCCACAATCTTCTCTAGAATTAATCATCCCAATTATTTCACTCTTTCCTTGCATGTCATGTTTCCCTGCATTCTTGTTGCTCACTGCTGCTGCTCTCCCCAACTTATCCACATTTTTCTTAAAACCCGGTGCCCAAAACTGGACACAGGACCCCAAGTGAGGTTTCACCACTGCTGATATAGCAATGAATCACTTCCTGTGATTTCACATGACACTACTTTTAATATATCCTGGCATTATGGTTTTTTTGCAACACTACATTATTGACATAGTTTTAGCTTCTATATACATGACAACCCCAAGATCTCCCCTTCCCCCACACACAGAGCTGCAGTCTAGTCAGTCAGTTCCCATTTTGCATTTGTTTTATATTGTCAGTCAGTCAGTTACTGACACTCTCTCTCTCCGCTCCCCCCCCCTTTTTTGAAAAATACAGACACTTGCACAAAAACATCCTTCTTCAGGCATGAATTGGTCCCTTGGTTAATCTCAAGACATCTCCTAGTCTTAAAACATATTGCCTTGGGACTTTATTTTTTTTTTAAGTAGCACAGTACTTACCTAAGACTGACTTTTTGTCTTTTATTTTTTGTGGTTGTACTAATTCTTACTTCATGTACTATTATCCTTTTAGACTCTAGTCTAAAGTGGTCTACAAACTTGTAGGTTTATAGAGTTCTTCAGTCATCACAACTCTGAAATGTCTACCCACTTATCACCTGGATCACAGCTATAGAGTTAAAGACAGCACCAGAAAGAAACTTGTTTTTAGCCTTGTTGTAGTTGCTGCCGCATTCCTTATTTTTCTACAGGCATATCTTGCGTATTTTTCTTTTTAATATATCTTAGTACCCTGAATTAAATCCAATGTCTGACCCTCAACTGAGGTATTTAGAGGCCATCTGAAAATTATGACAAACTTACATAGGTGATTAAAGGAAAAAACAACTGTCAGATCTATACATTTGTATATCTGAAGACAGCACTAGGTGAGGTTCTGAAATAAAATACTCGAATAGTATTCCTCCTGAGTTTCCCATGTTGCAAAACATACTTGAATTCAGTTCTATTTATCTCCTGGGTTGTTTGGCTTTTTTGTGGGGGGTAGGGAATGGAGGATCCTGAAAGATGAGCCCAGATTCAGATAGTATTCAGGGAGCTTACTTGTCTAGAAATAGTTGACTAATTAAACATTTGCTAAAACAAGATCCTTTGAATATGAAATCCAGTGTCCCCAAAATCCCTTCAGGTTCTTGCATATAAACCCTCTGTATTTCCAGATATGTAAAAGCACCTTCTCAGGAAACCCAGAATTTTTCTTTTCCCCTCCTTTGACCCCCTGGGCTGGAATACAGTGGGTAACACCCCGCTTTCCAGATTCCATGGAGATTTTGACACCCCCTTATAATTCTTTGAGGAACTGTCAATCATTCATAAGTAAAGGTTTTCAGTAGGGGTGTGCAAAGTGGGCCATATTTGATTCATATTCGGCCCAATTTGGGGGACAGTGATTCAATTTGCTGATTCAGATCACTGTCCTGATTTGATTCAGCTGAACCCAAATCTGAAGATTCAATTCTGATTCGGAGAATCAGAGATTCAGCCATACACACAGCTTTAAATGTTTTTTCTACATACCTCAAGGTACCAGGCACAGCTTGTGAATGCTGAGATGGTGTGCGTCCCACAGGAGCATGTGGGGACTCCCTGCATGCTTGGCGATGGACCTAGAAGTGGACCAGAAGTACTTCCCCACCAGTGCCCTGCCCCAGCTTGGCATTCGGCCACCAGGGGGCACCCGTTGCCAAACCAGGGGGCAGAGGGGGCTTCTGGTCCACTTCAAGGTTCACCACTGAGCACGCTGTGGACCCCCCCACATTCCCATGGGATGCTCCATCCGCCCCACCATCTCAGAGTTCATGAACCACCTGGTACCTTGAGGTATGTAGAAAAAACATATAAAACTGTGTCTATGTCCAAATCATTGACTATCTCTGAATCTCTCTGAATCTCTCCAAATCAAATCAGAGGCTTCCAATTCAATTCAGAGAAGATAATGAATCTCCTGATTTGATTCAGATTCAAAGATTTGGCTGCTGAATCAGGATGAATCCCCTCCGAATCAAATCAGTGACCAAAGCTTCGCACAGCTGTACTTTTCAGTGAGTGGAAGAAATGAATGAGTGGACAACAGGTTTATTCTGAACCCAGAATATTAAAAAATATCATATGAATTCTATAATTGTAGGCCTAGAACCTCACATATGGAGGTCATGAGCTTAGCAAGTCCGTTCCTCTTCTCCAAAGCAAAATTATATATACCTAGATTATCTATGACAGATGTTCATCTTATCTCTTTTAAAAACTTTGCAATAACAGAAATCATGCTGCTTGCCTAGGTCATAGGTTCTAGAGCTTAATTATCCTCATAGTTAAAAAGGTTTCCCTAATATCAACCTGGTTCTCCCTTTCCTATCCCCAGTGGATATGCAAACTAATTCATCACCAACCTATTTATGACAGCTTTTTATGTATTCAAGGATCATTTTCATTTCCCCCCTCAGTCTCCTCTTTCCTTTACTATACTTTTCCATTTTAGTTGGTCTCCTTTGGACTCCCTCTAATTCATCTTTATCTCATTCTTCTCCAACATATCTTTCCTCAGGTAGTCCAGGTGAGGCTTTACTGGGGCCATTTGGATAAGAATAATTACCTTCCATTTCTTACATATGGCATTCCTGTTAATGAAGATCAAAATGACACTTCCTGTATTTGAAACATCATATTGTTGACTCATGTTCTGTTTGTGATCCACTATAATCCCAAGATCTATTTCCCATAATACTTACTCCTCCTTTATCATATCTACATTTTAAGTACAGTTTTTCAATTGTGTATCCACCTTAATGTCACCTGAAACATATTTCCTAGTTTGTTCATGAAAAATGTCATGTGTGACTATGCCGAAAAGATGAATAAAATCATGATTTATCAGATCTGTTGCTTGGCCCTCATCCTTGACAATTTACCCTAACAATGAAAAAATTAGACGGGTTTGACATGAGTTGTTCTTCATGAATATAATGTTTCTTATCACTTTATTTTCCTCAACATACTATGACACTGACTGTTTAATAATTTCTTCCACTGTCTTTCTGGGTACCAAAGGCTGAATGGTCTATAATAAACTAGGTCCTCCATTTTCCCTTGTTTGATCTTTTCCAAGTATTTGTCCTCCTTCCTCCTCTCTGAGTCTGCAAAAATAATTCATAAGATTGCTTTACCCTTCAATTCTTAAGAAACTAGCAGAATTTAATCAGGTAATGCCACCCTGACAACATTTAACTTACCTAATATTCCTTAAGCTGTTTTCAACTCTGGCCTGTGCTCCTATCATTTGTTTAAAAAGAATTGTGTTAAATATCTGTTCACAGTTAACTTTTTTTAAAGACTGAAGCAATGATGGCATTCTATAATTCTGCCTTTTTTGTCTTGCATTATTTTCTCACCTTCCCTGTACAGTAAAGTATTTATAGTTTCTTTCATTGATCTCCTTCTTCTACTGCATTTCTAGAACCCAAAATATCAACATCTGTTTATTCCTATCAGCAGCATATGATTAATCAGTTAAATATTAATGATCCGCAGGCTGGGGCAATGATATACAGGTAATGAATAGCTTGCTCAACAGCAACAGTAACAACAAGCCTCTTGTCTTGCATTCCAGTTCAAGGTGAGGGGGAGGGGGAGAAGGGAAGGCAGCTGCTATGGCTCTGGCCCTGATCTGGGGTTGGGGTTGGGGTTGGGACTGGGGCTGGAGCCACAGCTACTGCTAACCCCTTTTCCCAGCTACTTCTGCCCTCAACCCCAACCCCATCTGCTCTCCCAACAAAACAGCTTTTAATCAGCTGGACTACAGATGGAGCAATCACATGCTCCATGCTCCAGGTTGGAACAAGACCGAACCCCTTCTAGAGCCACAGGGTAAGTGGTAGTGGGGGAGGGCACAGCGGGGAGGGCAGATTGTGGGGGAGATGTTGGGGGGCAACTGGTTGAGGAGACAGGTGGCAAGGGGCAGGGGGTTAGATTGTTTGACCCCACCATCATTTGCCCTATCGCCTGTCCTGCTTATACCTTCCTACTTCTTGCTCCACCAATGCCAAGCCCCCTGCCACTGTTTTCCCTACTGCAGCAGAATTTAAGACAACCCTCCAATAGTTTGATTCTATACATGTAAAATATAACACATTTTAAATTTTTCCATGTATAGAATGTAATTATTCATGAGGGAGGGGTTAATTTCAGAGTCTGCTTGGATTCAGATAAATATGGTACATGTTAGGATTCAGCAACCTTAGTATTTGATTTGCCTGCCCAAGCTGGAATAACTGTATTTGTAAATATAAAGCTTCCAGTACAGAAAAACCTCTCACACACAAATCTCAAAGATTCACAATGATCCTTATAGCTACATAAAACTTGTGAGATATATAATGCTGCTCCAATACAGTGCCTACCATACCATAACAAGAAAAAATGATAATACTTCTTTAGGAAAAGGACTGGCAAATTATAGGACCATCATTGATATAAGTTAGTCAAAATACTACATTAAACATATTAAGGCAAACGTGTACAATACTAACATTTTCATATTATCCATTAGGATCAGCACTTTGAATGAACACAAACATAGGGAGATCTGTACTCCAAGTTAAAAATATCAACTTAACTTTTGGAACTGTCTAAGGATTTCCAGATGTACTTGTGAACCATAACCAGATACTACCAAAGACACAGATTTGAGTCTACTTTGGATATGTTAGAGGAAAATGTGTTTTAAATAGCTATTCCCATGGATCCAGTCGTTAATATTTGGTGAGATCCACCCTGTTAAGAGGTGATATCAGTGCATAACAACAACTTTATTGACCCTATGAACTTAGGAACTTTATTGAGCTTACATATTCTTATATGCCAGCAGAGGAGGCTCATAAGCTAACAATCTCTATATACACAGGCTTGTCTTTTTTATAGCACATTGCCATAAAACACCTCAGTGCAAAAGACCCACTTTAAGACTTCACCTCACTTAGGCAAATTTTTTTTCCTCATATTTTTCTTTGCCATTAGTGGATTACCGTATTTTCTCTCATGCAACACACCCCAAATAAATCATGTACCTTGTTTTTGGAAGACAGAATGTAGAAAAGAGAGTCATGACTGACTGTGTAATATTAAATACTCCTGAAAATACAGAGTTTCCAGAAAGTGTGGTATCAGAAACTACCTAATGTGGCAGGCTGTCTCCTACAATGCCACACTTCTTGAACATGGTATGGGAAGAAACAGACATTGCCCTTCATTGCCTTTGTGTGTCCATATACCATTTTTATGGCAGCAGAAAAAGACAGAAAATTAGATATTCATACCTTTTGTTGTGCCATGATATGGGTGTGACAAAAGGTAGCAAAAATATTGTGCCCCTTTACTGTGGCAGACATCTATTTACTTTATGGAGGGAGGGCATGCACACTCTTGCATTGCCCTGGGCAATGAGGGACCTAGTCCTGTTCGATATCATGCCCCTCAAATACAGGGAGTGACCACTTGGCTTTCCCTGCTTCCAGAGATGCACCCCCAGGAATCTCCAGAGTTCACCTCTGGAAGCAGGGAAGGTCGTGATTCCCCACTTCCAGAGACATGCCCCAGAGATCCCAGGGGCTTACATCTGGAAGTAGGGAAAACTACAACACTCTAGAGTAATCCTGGGGCTGAAACTACCAATCAGTTGATTGGCAACTTCAACCCCAAGACCACATATTGCACTGGAGTGCCCTGGGTCTTCCTACTTCCAGAGATACACCCCTAGGTCTCCAGGGCACACCTCTTTTCCTCTAGAAGGAAAGAAAGTTGGGGCTCACCTCTTGAAAAGAACATGCCCCCTGGCAATCTCAGAGATTGCTAGGGGATGTCTCTAAATGTCACCCCTTGACCCACAATGGGTTGGGACATATACTGGTACAGCTGATATGCTTCATTTGGCAACATGGGAGAAATAGGCTGCAATCAGACCTAGACAGGTTACAGGGGTGGGGGGATGAGAATAGGATGGGATTCAATACCGACAAGTGCAAAGTGATGCACCTGGGGAGGAACAACCGGCACCATACCTACAGGCTGGGGAACTCCCTTCTTGTCAATACAGAGGTGGAAAAGGATCTTGGAGTCATCATTGACTCCAAGATGAACATGGGCTGGCAGTGTGGGGATGCAGTCAGGAAGGCCAACCTCACCTTGTCATGCATCCACAGATGCATCTCAAGCAGATCCAAGGAGGTGATCCTCACCTCTATGTGGCACTGGTCAGGCCGCAGCTGGAGTACTGCATCCAGTTCTGGGCGCCGCACTTCAAGAGGGATGTGGACAGCATGGAGAGGGTCCAGAGGAGGGCCACTCGTATGATCTGGGGGCAGCAGGGAAGGCCTTATAAGGAGAGGCTATGGGACCTGTTCAGCCTCCACAAGAGAAGGCTGAGGGGGGATCTAGTGGCCTGTTACAAACTAGTCAAGGGGGACCAGCAGGCACTGGGGAAGTCCCTGTTCCCCAGAGCACTGCCAGGAATAACAGTCACAAGCTGGCACAAGGTAGATTTAGGCTAGCTATCAGGAAGCGCTACTTCACAGTCAGGGCGGCTAGTATCTGGAACCAACTTCCAAGCGAAGTGGTGCATGCTCCTACCCTGGGGGTCTTTAAGAGGAGGTTAGATGAACACCTTGCTGGGATCGTTTGACCCCAGTACTCTTTCCTGCCATGGCAGGGGGTTGGACTAGATGATCTACTCAAGTCCCTTCTGACCCTAGAAACTATGAAACATCTGTTCCTAGTCTATATTTCCAGGAGGACTTACTCTGTGTAATACAAGGTTAGGCCTTACCAAGGGTAGTACCAAGACTGTTACTTGTTTACTATAAATAGTTCTTTATAGAAGTTTCTGTAAATGAAATGTTGTTTTCACATAACAAGCCTCATCAAGATATTGTCAACAGGTCACTTTCTACTTTGGGCTATACTGTTCAGCTAATAGATATGGCTGTGAGAGGATTAAAACCAGACTTTACAGCTTCAGTTTGTTAAACCAGACACAAACAGCTGGCATCCTGGTAGCTACACAGCACACATGTGGTCTCTAGGACTGCTCCTTTTCCAGCAAAGAAAACAGCTTTCTTGTTTAAAACCCACTGCCCAATTTTGGAGAGATAATTTGGGGGGTGAGGAGGAGGTACAAGTTGTATGCGAGAAAATACGGTATTTTATTCACAAGCACAGCAACCAGAACATTTCACTGGAAACATGAATAAGTAAATAAAGGACTAACACAAAGTGAACAGTTCCTTAGTATTTGTTATATTTTTCTTGTTGTGGGGACAGGATGACTGGTAAGAATGAATGAGGCAAAGACAGGCTGGTGAGGCTGTCCATCTCACACATTTGATACAAAGGTGTTTCCTCTGTTTGTTTGTTTTTTTGGTTTAAAGCCAGTATCTCCAGATTTCTACTAATCAAGTCCAACATGCTAAATAAATGATGTTTGCAAAGTCAAGGTGAAATCCCTAAGGGCCTACTTTATGGTCTATGCATCTGCCAAACTGCCTGGCAAATGCCAGCAGATTAGACTAAGCAGAGAATATCAAGTTATTACACTATTCAGGGAAATACTGCCACCAGTAGATAGTAGAACTTACCCACAGCAGTGTATGCAGCTTACAAAAACTAGGCCTCATGAATATGGAAAGAAATCGAGATGAGGAATGGTCTCTAGAACTCTATTTCTTCTGACACTGAGCTTCTTTTTTCAATGGCAGGGGAATCAATTGTTAGCCCTTTGGAGAATGTATTATCTCTTTCACTGTTAGTACAGCACCCAGCATCATGAAACACAAATCTTGATTGGAGTTACAGATATTGTACTTGGTTAATAATAATTTGGTCAGAAAAATCAATGAGGCTAAATATGCAATTTTTTATTTAGTGGAACTCCTTGTTTGAGTACTTGGTATGTAAAGAAATGTTACAGAATTGGACCTTTTGTGATTTAGCAGAGGTTCAAAACTCAGGAACTAAATTAGAGTGAAAAATTGTCACATAAGTTTTTTTGCCTGAATTTAGTGGTAAGAACATGAAGCAGTCTCCCTGCTCCTTCCAAATCCATCAAAACTCTTAAATGGATACTTAAATCCAAGAGTGGGATTTGCCACAATTGTGTCACTTTTAAATATTAAAGCATTTGCTAAGTATTATAGCATTACCTATAAGGAATTTTAAAGGCCATTTTATAGGCCAGAACTAGGGCTTTATAGCATTCCCTGTAAGGAATTTTCTTGGCCATTGTGACATCACCTTTGGATTGCCCAAGGAATAACATGGCCAAAAATAGTGAGACAAACATGAAAGCAACAATTTCAGTACCAAGCAAATAACTGAAGTGAGAAATCCTGTGGAAGAGTTCTGTGCTGGCAAGCAAGAAGAGTTACTATTTACTCTCTTGCAAAATAGAAATCCAAAGTGCAAAAAGTGTGAGGCGACCGGGGATTTGTCTCATAAATTTCAGCCAATAAAATGAAACTGTGGTGCAATTTTTTTAAAGAGTACTTCTCACTATTTTAGCACATCAGCAATGAGACTGACACATCTGAAATGACAGTGCATCTCCCAGCAGCAGCTGTAAAACTATTATACATTTATTAGTAGTAATTATGACATATCAGGCAAATGAAATCTGTTCAATAAATATTGTACAATATTTGCTTACATGAGGTAGTTTGGACACATATGCAGGTTTTTTTTAGAGAGCTTTTTCAGTTAGTTCTTTCCTGGTAATGACAACCTGACATTTGTTGTAATTAAATTAATGCCACAGAATTGAAAAGCTTCCAGTTTTAAACCCTTTCCATAGTTGGTACAAGGCTGGAGGGTTTAAAGTCTGAAGTCAGTCAAAATATCTTGATGGAAGCCATTAATCCAAACTACCCAACATTTTCTTTTTGAAAGTCTCATGAAATCTCTTCAGCTTTACTTCTTTCTTGGAGTTACCTGCCAATGTAGTGCTGGCTATTCAAATCATCAACTTTTATTCAGCTCCTAGCACAGTACAACAAGGTATTTATGCAAATAAATCTACAGGTACTGATGTTCAATCATCCACAGGGGTTGTCCTTCCTGTGACCATTTTCTCAAAGGAAAACTAATAAGTGAACAGGACTCCCCCACACTCCCTGTTTAGTTTTTAAGTGGTAGTTTAGTTTTACCTAAGACAGTTGCTAACATTGAAATAATATTTTATGAACTCACATAACAAAGTTAGATGTTCAATTAATTGAACCAGTATTTCCAGTACAATATGTAAGCAATCAATGTTGGTAACCTCTTTTAAATCCTTCCTGAGTAACCATGATTTATCATGGCTAATATCTTAAGATTACTGCTTTCAACTGATTAACACCGACAGAGAAAGAAACCTGGGCCACATACAGACATTCAGAAAAATAACCTAGGAATAACCAGGGTTAAATCACTCTCAGGAATGTCCTGGGAAAATTAGTGTCTGTATATGTTTTCTTCTGAGAGAAGCACAACAGACTTCCAGCAGCCTGTGGTGCTCCAGGAGACAGTGGGTGCATTTACACAAGATGCTTTACTGCAAAGTACAGTAGTTTACTGTGCAGTAAGTGCACACATCTACATGTATGCACACTTACTGCATAGTAAATGATGCTACTCATGAGTAAATTTGCTATCTGCAAATGCAAGTAGCAAATTTATTCATGAGTCCTTACAGTATAGTAAGGCACATGTAGACACCACCCAGGAGCAGATTTGCTCCTGGTCAGCCCTGCCGCTAGGGGGCCACCTTAAGGCTAGCCCACAGGGCTCTGGCCTTGGAGCCTCTCCTGCCCTTGGCTGGGCTGCGTCTATGTCTGCCCCAGTCTCATGCCCCAGCAGCCCTTAAAAGCCTGTACATGGTTTGAGAATGCAGGCAACCTGAGGCCACTCCGGGCTCCTGTGACCCCCTGGGCAGGCAACAGGCTCACTGCACCAGCCTGCCTGTACCCTGGCACTGCTGCCTGGCACCACAGTGCCAGTTGCCTGCCAAGCCTGCACCATCCAAACCTGAAGATTGGTTCTGGCTCCTGCCAGGCCTGCCAGCACCCAGGCCCAGCTCCTGGCAGCTCTTGGCCACTGGGTACAGCTTCAGCTGCCCACAGCCCATCCCCAGCAGTCTGCCTAGAGCCTGCAGGTGCTGAGGGGCATCACCTTGATACACAGCTGCCAGTCCCATGCTATGCCACTGAGCTGGATGCTGCAGGCAGCTGCCAAGGCCCAGCAGCACACAGATAGCTATACAGAAGCCCAGAGAGCTGGTGCAGGAGCCTCAGTAGCCTCATAATTCGTGACACCACTGCCTAGAACCCAGGACCTCAAATGGTCCATGGAGAAGACTGGCAATCTCATGACACTGTGGGGCATGGTATAAGTGAAGTGGCAGTTTATGCCGGGAGAGGTCCAATGCTGATGTCTATGAGGGGCTGTCAGGCCAGATGCAAGAGCATGGGTATGGCTGGTCAATGCAACAGTGCCAAATAAAGATCAAAGCCTTGAAGGCACTGTGGGTTTCCATCTCTAACCACAACCATCAGCCAGGGAGTGCCCACAAAACCATGCCCTTTCTGCAGCAACTGATAGAAATCCTCATGCCCTGGGATCCAGGCCACAGCTATGCTGTGTACAGCAGCAAGGGCGGCCTGCCTGAGCCACTGCCTTTGCCTGGTACCTGTGCTGCTGTGTCCCCAGGAAAGGGGTCCTCAGGGTGCCAAGAGTCTGTCTTGTCAAACTTCCTGCCTACAGCCTTCACCAGCAGCTTGGGGGGCCCAGACCAGCACCTTCCCCAACAGCTCTACAGCCTCAGCCCTAGTCATGAGGTGCATCCACTCATGTCGCTACCAGCCATCAGCTGTACTATCTCCCCCCCCAGAGCAGTGGAAGCTGTTTGCCCAGGTGCCCACACGCTCCACCCTGTCATCTGGTGAGTCCATCCAGAGCCACACACCAGCCACCAGCTGTGGTAAGCCCTACCCATGGGGGGAAGGCCCTTCATGCCCTAGCCCCGGTCCCCAGTTCCTGCCCCTGCCCACCTGCCCTGCCTGGTCTGGCCATACTTCCCTAACCCCTGGGTTCCCCCCCTCTGCAGCATACAGGGAGTCAGGCCACAGTGCAAAACTTTATTGAGCAACCCGTGCCCCAGCAGCTAGATGGGCATGGGCCTTTCACAAACCAAGTAACATATTGATGCCATCAGCAATGTCCTTCTCAGCTGCAGGGGGTGAAGCCAAGGAAAATTATGAGAATACTGAAGGGAAGCTCCAGTTAGATAAATTATGGTGGACGGAAGGGGGTGAAAGTAGCCCAGGATGACTCATCGTTCACTGAGTTAGGCAGCCCAGCCTGGTTATAGGAATTGACACACATGTATGCCAAAATTAAAGTGAAATGAATATAACACTTTATTAATAAGGCAATAATTATATACACTGGTGCAGGGCCAGAGTTGCCTGCAGTGGGGCCAGGAATGCATGCCACCCGGGGACACATATAACACACTAATACACAGAACATGAGGGGAATCAAGTAGGTACAGAGCAATAGATTGCCAACAAGTATAAAGAAGACTGGAGATCAGGAAACTGTCCCAGTAATGGCAAGCCATAATCCAACCAATGCACCACAAAGAACAGGAACTGACCACGAACCCACAACCAAGGACAGGGACAGAGCCCAAAGACCAAAAGCCAAAAGCAAAAGTCCCCGATCTCCCTCAGCAATTACTTTTTATATATCAGATGTACCCAGCCCTCTCAACTCAAGGAAAGATAACAAAAAGTCCTTTTTCAAATATATAGGGAGGATGAAGAAAGCACCGGGAAATGTGGGGCCCCTGCAAGGTCCTCTGGGCAATCTGGTGGTTGCGTCAGAATAGAAAGCAGATCTCTTTAACCAATTCTTCACCTCCATTTTCTTGGGCAGGGACTGGGACTTCCCCACCATGATGCCAGATGGACTCGAGGGGAATGCCTCCAGACCTCAGGTTAGGGAGGACCAAGTTAGAGAGCTTCTGGGGGGCTGGACATATTCAAATCAGTGGGTCCAGATGCTCTCCACCTCAGGGTGTTGAGGGAGCTAGCAGGGGTTATTGCAGGGTCTTTGGCATGGCTTTATGAGTGCACATGGTGCTCAGGCCAGGTGCCAGATGATTGGAAGATAGCCAATGTGGTCCCCATCTTTAAAAAAGGGAGGAGGGAGGAGCCGGGCAACTATAGGCCCGTCAGTCTTACCTCAATCCTAGAGAAACTCTTTGAGAAGATCACCATGGATCTTCTCATGCGATGGGCCGGCCTCAGAGATGATGCTCAAGGGCAACCAGCACAGTTTCATTAGAGGCAGGTCATGTCACAGCAACCTGATTGTCTTTTATGATCAGGTCACAAAAGCCTTGGATGTAGGTGTTGCTGTGGATGTAGTCTTTCTGGACTTCAGCAAGGCCTTTGACACTGTCTCCCACCCCATCCTCATTAAAAAATTGGGCGACTGTGGCATTGATGCCTACACAGTCAGATGGATTGCAAATTGGCTGAAGGGTCGCACTCAGAGGGTGGTGGTGGATGAGTCATATTCAACTTGGGGAGAAGTGGGCAGCGGAGTCCCCCAGGGCTCGGTCCTTGGGCCCGTGCTGTTCAATCTCTTGATCAGCGATTTAGACCATGGGGTGAAAAGTACCCTGTTTAAATTCACTGATGATACCAAAATTTGGGGTGAGGTGAGCATGCTAGTAGGGAGGGAAAGACTGCAGCAAGACTTGGATAGGTTACAGGGGCGGGCTAGTAAAAACAGAATGTGCTTCAACACTGACAAGTGTAGGGTGCTGCACTTGGGCAGTAGTAACCAGCAGCACACTTATAAGATGGGCCTTCTTGAGAGCACGGAGGCAGAAAGGGATCTTGGAGTCACTATTGACTCCAAGATGAACATGGGCCGACAATGCAAGGTCACGGTTGGAAGGGCTAACCGCACCTTGCTATGCATCCACAGGTGCATCTAGCAGGGCCAAGGAGGTGATCCTCCCCCTCTATGCAACACTGGTCAGGCCACAGCTGGAGTACTATGGCCAGTTCTGTGCACCCCACTTCAGGAGGGATGTGGACAACATGGACAGGGTCCAGAGGAGGGCTACCTGCATGATCCGGGGACTACAGGGCAGACCCTACAATGATAGACTGCAGGACCTGAACCTGTTCAGCCTTCACAAGAGAAGGCTGAGGGGGGACCTGGTGACTGTCTATAAACTCACTAGGGGGGACCAGAAGGGTTTGGGAGAGACCTTGTTTCCCCAAGCGCCCCCTGGCATAACAAGGAATAATGGCCACAAGCTGTTGGAGAGTAAGTTTAAATTAGACATCCATAAGAACTACTTCACAGTTAGGGTGGCTAGGATCTGGAACCAACTTCCAAGGGAAGTAGTGCTGGCTCTTACCCTGGGGGTCTTTAAGAGGAGGCTTGATAATCCCCTAGCTGGGATTATTAGAGCCCAGTTTTTTCTCCTGCCCTGGCAGGGGGTCAGACTTGAAGATCTATAAGGTCCCTTCTGACTCTACTTCTATGATTCTATGATAACTCTTCACTCAACACTAAACTGTGCACCTGGCATGCAACTTCCCTCCAAAACATAGCCTGTCATTCAAAATGTTATGCACACATTATTAGAATCTGTACACAAGAAAATCTTCACATGTCTGAAAGGAGCTGAAATCTTCCCGTGTCTCTCTGTGTGGGAGTGAGAGGTGAAAAGGTCAGTCCTTCTGAAATTATTCCCCTTTACAGTAGAGTGCCCAAGTGTAAGGTAATATTCTATATGCCATATCTATGAAATAAACCAATTTTGACTATAGGCATAAGATCAATCATAGATTTCATAGATTTCATAGACATTAGGGCTGGAAGGGACCTCAGAAGATCATTGAATCCAGCCTCCTGCCCAAAGGGCAGGAAGTCATCTGGGGTCATAGGATCCCAACAAGATAAGCATCCAATTTACTCTTGAAGGTGTTCAATGTAGGTGCTTAAACCACTTCTGGCAGGCTATTCCAGACCTTGGGGGCTCAGACAATAAAGAAATTCTTCCTTATGTCCAGCCTGAAACGATCTTGCAGTAGTTTATAACCATTCAACCTTGTCATCCCTTGGGGCGCTCTGGTGAAAAAACATTCCCAGGGTGGTCAACCCTAGATAAACTTATTGGTGGCCATCAGATCACCCCTGACCCTGTGCTTTTGCAGGCTAAAAAGCCCCAGAGCTCTCAGCCTGTTGTCATAAGGTCTGTTTTCCTGACCTCTCATCATGCATGTGGCTCTTCGCTGGCCTCCCTCAAGCTTCTCCACATCCTTTTTGAATTGTGGGGGTGAAAACTTGACACAGTACTCCAGCTGCAGCCTCACCAAGGCTGAGTACAAGGGGAAATGACATCTTGGGATTTGCTTGCGAACCATCTATGGATGCAAGCCAGCTTTTTGGTCTCTTTACTAGCTACAGCATCGCATTGCAGGTTCATGTTCATCTTGCTCTTCCTGGACCAGCTGTGATGGCATCAGAGGACCATCTCAATGACACATAGGCCTGACAGGCAGAGGATATGACCTGCCAGGATAGGTGATGGGTGAAGGATGTGGCCCACAAGGACACATGGGATTGCCACAAGGAGGAACAGGACTGGGTGGATCAGGAGTTCTTGGCACAGCTCCTGGCCCTGAAGCATGAGGGGGAGGAGGCCCTGCAGGAGAAGAACATGGTCCTGGGCAGGGCAGTGTAGGCCATGGAGAATGACAACCAGGTGCTGGACACTGTCCTGGCTCTCATGGTCACCTTCAGGCTGACTGCTGCCTAGCCCTACCTGCCCCCTGGTATCTTCCTGCCACCCAGAAGCAGGACCCCCATGGGCCTGGGAAGAGGTCCAGCACTGCCTCCACCAGCTAGGAGCCCCTGCCTTGTACTCCACCCCAAGTCTCGTATCACCCAGGCCTCCAGCCTGGGTCCAGCCCCATCGCTTGCCCTGGCTCCACATGAGTGCAGAGCCAGAAGTACCTACAGTGGGGCCAGGAATGCATGACATCTCTGGACACTGGCTGCTGGAGGGGGATCCACCTGTGCCAGAAGACCACTGGATGCTGTTGCCCCAGGCAAGCCCCTCCATCCACTAGACTCACAACAGCATGCACATCCACATGGGAACCAGCCAGAGGCTGGGGTGCTGGCCATCTGTCCTTGGGCTCTGCCTCCTAGTCACCTCTACCCCATGACCCCCCACCATAGGATGGCATGCACACAAACCACCATATTGTAAATAGTTTGCACAGGAAAGAGGGTGTTTTATTGTTGGTGGGTGGTGGAGAGGCTCTCTTGTTCAGGAGAATGGGGAAGGGGGCTCTGCTTGTTGAGAGATGGGGAAGGGGACCTATTTGATGTGAAGGGAATAAAAACTTGTTCTTCTGAGATGCGTCTCCAGTGAGCATGGTGCCAAGGGTGGATGGAGGGCTGGTGGAGCAGCAGGTGGCCATCCAGGTGGGCTACAGCAGGGAGTGCAGGAGGAGGTGGTTGAACAGTTCCTCTTGTATCTGGTGTCCTGGCTCCCAGGGCTGGGTGGGTGGCTCACCCAGGGCTCTGGCATTGGGGACCTGTCACTGTCACTGGCACTGTACCTGGTGCTCCCACTTCCAGCTGTCCTCCACCCAGGCCTTATGAAACAGCTCCCCCAGGCCTTGTCCTCGGCAAACTCTAGGTGGGCGGTGAGGCTGCATCAATATCCCTTGAAGTGGTCAACAATGCTCTCCACCAAGGTGCAGGTCTGGCCCAGGTACCGGTTGAAGCAGGCCTGGCTGGGGTCCATCTGGCCAATGTAGGGCCACACGAGCCAAGGCAGGAGCAGGTAGGCAGGGTTCACAATGAGAAGGGGTGGAACCACCATGGCACCCAGCTACAGGTCTAGCACCCTCAGTGTGAAGTGGCTACTCTCCACCAGGGTTGGCAGGATGGAGTTGTTGAACATACAGGGCTTGTGGGCACTGCCTAGCCAGCTGGCACTCACATTTGTGAAGGTGCTAATATGGTCCATGATGGCCAAAAGCACAACTGAGTGAAACCCCCTCTGGCTGTAGTAGGGGTAGGTCACTGTGGGGTAAGCAGGTCATGGGGCTATGGGTCCCAATGCACTAGGTGAATCCCAGAGGATGAAACCCCACCACTTGGGTCCTGTCCAGGACCCCAGTGTCCTGGGTGAATCACAGGGCATGGAACTCTACCACCTCCAAGGAATCATGCACATGAAGCAAGGTGTGCCCCAGCAGGTCCTGGAGGACACAATACACCTCCAGAACAGACTCCCATGGTTACCTTGCCCACACCAAAGAAGTGACCCATGTATTGGAGGCTGATGGGCACAGCCAGCTTTAGTAAGGTGGCAGACACCTGGCTGGCCACAAGGAGGGGAGACCACATGGTGGTGTTCTGCCACTCCAGGTGCAGGCAGGACTCTTCCAGGAGGTCCCAGAAGATGGCCTAGGTCATCTGAAATGCCTCCAGCCACTGCTCCTCACCCCAGGTGTGCTGGATGATGTGCAGCCACCAGTCCTGGCTGGCCCGGCAGGCCCAGAGGTGACAGGGAAGGCCCAGGAAGGCAAGGGTGGCCTCAGTGGTAGCATTTGGCATTGTATTGTTGGCATCCCTTGTCTAGCCAGCTGGACAAGGTCCAGGTGGCATCTGCACCATAGTGGCAGCCATGACAGTACACTGTAGCTGGGCAGGCAGTTACTGCATGTGAGGGAGGTGGGAGAGCCCAAATGGCCATGGGCCAGCCAGCAGTCAATGCGGCAGGCCAGCAGGGCCAGCGTGGTGGCCAGTAGGAACCTGGGGTGCTGGATGTCCCTGCCAGGGGCAGGGGCTGGAGTATCCATGCTGTAGGGAGGCAGAGGTGGCAAAGAGAGCACTACTGTATGCTGCCCCAACACTGTGCATGCTGCTCCTGGTTAGCAAATTGGCTGGCCAAGAAGCAGGGTGGGTCTGGCTTTTAAAGATGGCTGCTGGCTGCCATCCCCTCCAGTGGTGTCAGGGGCTCATCACAGTGCCACAGGCAGTGGCAGCATTTTGCTGCTAAGAACAGCAAATCTGGTGCCATGCCCCTGCATGTGTAGATGTCACTGCATATGTAAACACCTACATTTGCTCGCAAGTAGTTTACTTGCAAGTATACTTACCTCAGATCAAATGCATGTGTAGACATGTCCAATGTGTCACTGAGGCTGGACTCTACTGCTTTAGCCAAGCAAGGAGCAGAACTTACCCCCTTCACAATCCCCACTTTGTGCTGAACATAGATAGAGGCTGACCCTAAGCAGTCTGTGTCAACTGATCGGGACTGCCTTCTGCATTGCTGACATCTGTCTCCAGGAAGACTGAAAGAACCTGGACAGTAGGTTGGGATGTGCTTACAGGGGCCCCCTGGCTGTGCAACATCAGCACTTTAACTTTCAACTTCTCGGGGGTTCAGCTTCTGAATGTCTACTCACAGGGTCTCTTGGTAAATTTTTCTACCAGGAAAGCAAACTTGGGAGAATTCTCCCAGATCATTCAAATGTGTGTATGCAGTCCTGATTAGGCAGCGGTCCTGAAAGTGAGCATATCCAATGAAGGAGGCAACTCTATATTCAGTTCTCCACTAAACTCCCTACCAGGTGTCCTCAGATGTTCAAATGCAGTAAAAATTGTATAGTATAAGTATCCTAGTTAGTCCTAGACAGGGGGTGACGTGATTTAAGACAGCTGTGCTCAATCAATATAGAGCTTTTTTGATAGACGTTAACAATTTTTAATGAACCTGGAATTAAACAGGACAGCAGTGATGATTTTATTAATAGGCATTATAGGATAAGACATTTAGTCACCAAACTTAAATTAGAACTGACACTAAGTAAGCATGCAGTCATGTGCTACTCTACGTGAACTTTCTACTGATCTTTTACTAGATTGGAGACGCTCCATATAATGCACTCTCTAATAACAAAGAAACTTAGTCCAAAAGCAAAGGTATGGCTATGACCAACACAGATGCTTTCAGTCATTTAGCTAACTACTGCTAGAAGGCAATGGCTTAGGTCATACTTCTTGAGGAAGTATGCAAGTCCCTTCAACTACTGGGACAATCGTGTATAAAGAACAGTTGATCCCAGAGAAACACAAAGTCCATGAAAAATTGTAGCTGTCTAGTTGTCTGCTTCTCTTTAACATAGTTACCAGATTGTGTGTAGGGGGGGTGTGTGTGGGTGTGCAGAATTTCACTCACCATCAAAACGTCATACAATATTTAACAACACACAACCATTTACAGCTTAGGTCAGGAAGTAAAGAAAAATACTGCAACCAGTTGAAAGTATATACCGCATAATGCAATTACCCAAACTGGAACTTTGCCAAAGCACCAGAGGTCTAACATTCTTGCTAGTTGCAAAATTGCCATAGTATTTTTAATGTCTACAGCTGGGCAGGACCTAAACTTTACATTTTATTTGAAATAGTCACATCACCTCTAACAGTACAAGGCTCATAAACATTGTGCTGGGGCATAGCTTCAGTACAAATTCAGAGGAAATAGTGTAAGTACTGAACCATGAGCACCAATTATTGCAGCATTCAGGATTGAGGTAAGATTCTGCTTTGATTTCTGAGCTCTAATTAAGCCACAGCCTGATGAAACAAAGCTGCAAATACATTCAGGCTCCCTCGCTTGGTACCGATCATTTCAAATGATCTATATAGACATTCCCACTGCAGAACTTTGGTGAAGTCCCAATAAAGGGCCAAATGTTGCAACTCAGACCTGTCTTTTATGGGCCCTCTCTTTAACGGACCTTCAGCAGAATCCCTTCAACAGAATCAGAACACCTCAGTCTTTTTAAGCATGGAGTTGGAATTCAAATTCAGATCCAAGCAGCGTCTTTAGTAACACATTATTGAATTCCTGATACTCCCAAAATGATCAACCATGAGTAACACTGTAGAAGGTCCATTTTCTTATATTCTCAAACATTTGTTATAATTAAGAGTTATTTTTTTATCCAGTGTTGTCCCTGAAATAGGGACAGAGGAGGGGGGGGAGAGAAGAGAGAGAAAGAGAGGGAGAGACAGATGGTATAGCTTGCAGAAGGAAAGCTGAGAAATGATACATATATCCTTCAGCTTTGTGGCAGACACGATGCCAAAATTCTTGCTTGAAATGTGTAGTGAAATATAAGAATGGTGGAGTACCAGAAAGGGCAAAGAGAGCCAGTGGAGTGCAGTGCAATAAATTGCCATTTGCTGATCCAATAGAAGTACATTGGAGCTATTACACTTTGGCAGCTATTTTATTTTTCCCTTCTGGAGTTTCAGACCTGTCTTTTACACTAAGATGGGTTTCATCTGGTTAAAACTTGCACTGTATTTAATTTCCTTTAAAAGCATGGAACCTTAAAAAAAAAAAAAGACCCACAACACAGTGAAATAATGTTGGGGGTGGGAGAAGGGCAGTAATTTTGCCCAGATAATGTTGTCATACTTTGTAAAGCCTTTAATGCTGGAATTTATTTATTAATGATGCATGGGTTATTACCCACCATCTGTCTTGTGTTAGCAGTGGGCTGTTTCAGATTATGGTAATGTGTTTCTGATTTGAGTTGTGTTGAAAGCCAGAACAAGGCATCTCATGTGCAGTCCTCTTTGAGGCCTGCTGTTTTCAATTCCTCTTCACAGAATGGGCTTTTATTTGATTTGTTATGGGGATTTTTTCTTCTGTTGCCAAAACAGCTGCAAGCCTGGAAGGGAATGAGACACAGGGCCACATCAAACTTGTTAGCTCGTAAAGGAAACAGAATGTTCCAGGAACAAAAAAGGATGGGAGGGGTGGAGGTGGGGAGAGAAAGAGAGAGAAAAGATAGAGAGGGGGGAAAGAGGGAGGGAGAGTGTCAGAAGCAGTGAAAGACAGAAAGAAAAAGTGGGCAAATGAAAAGGTAAAAAGCTTTAATGGAGTATTTGCCATGCTTTCATATCAAGGGCACATCAAAAAAGTGTTTTTCTATTATAAGTGGCACATAACAGATTGTTGTGTTTTTAATTTAATGGCCCAGTTAACACAGAAAGAAGCCTCTCCTTTGAAAAGATTTAACAGCCTTTCTACTAGTGCAAAGCAGTAAATAAAATATTTACCCAATATGAGCTACCACCAAAAATGGGGAACAACAACAAAAAAGAAAAATACCTAGGAGCTAGGGGCAAGACCTGCTCGCTGCTTGAGCTCTAAGGGGCATGATCTTTTTTCCCTCTGGAGCCCGCCACCCTGTACCACCTCTGCCCAGGCTGCCAGCCAGCCGGGTGCTGCCTGTGCTCCAAAAAGGATCAGGCCCTCAGAGCTGAGGCAGTGCCCAGCTGGCTGACAGCCCAGCCAGCGGTGGCATGGGGGGCAAACTCCAGAGAAAACAAAGGATCAGGCTCCCAAGACTGGAACCTACACTGCGGTGGCACTGGCTGGCGGTAACAGGGCAGAGCTCAGCGGCTGCAGCACAGCAACATGAAGCTAGTTCCCACTGCCCCCATGCTCTGCTGGGCTGTGTAAAGTCTGGCTGCTGGCTCACTCCACTTTGCTCACCTGGCAGCAGCTGCAGTTGGCAGGAACCTGAAGCCCTTAAACCCCTGAAGAAACTAGGAGGCTTGGGGCACATAGCACAGAGCTTGGCATTGCACAGGGCAGGCAGGGAGGCTGGGATGCTCACAGCCACTACATAGGTTCAGAGGTGAAGGGAAGTCTTGTCCCTGTACCCACCCCACCCAGGCTCACTGCTCCTGCTGGAAAAAGCCAGTGCTGGAGCCCTGGAGCTCACTCAGGACAGAAGTCTGGGAACATGCCTGGGGGGGGCGGGGGGTATTTGGACAGGATTTCCCACCCCCACTGGGCTGTGAGTGACCCAGACTTCCAGCTTCCTCTGTGCAGCCCCAGTCTGGACGGGCAATGCTGAGCTCCACATTTCATGCCTGGAGCCACCCAGCTGCCAGAGGGGGTGCAGGGGCTTCTGGTGCCTGCCAACCGCAGCTGCTACCAGGTGAGCCAGGCAGGAGGAGCCAGCACCTGGACCTACGCAGCCTGGTGGAGCACAGGGTCAGTGGGAACCAGTCTCAGGCCAGTACACTGCAGCCACTGAGCTCTGCCCTGCTCCAGCTACCCGGCCCCACCCGGGCACATGCCCAGGTTCTGGGGGCACAGGCACTGGGCAAGAGACATGCTGCAGAGAAGTGTGGGGCTGAGGTTCAACTGCAGGTCAACGAGGAGGGGTGAGCACCAGCCTGCCATCACCCACAGGCACTGCAGCCTTAGTCTGGCCTGGGCATCTGGGGCAGCAGACCAGTCAGGGAGATGATGTGGCCACCAGGCGCTCCAGAGCTGTGAAGCTCGCTGTGCCCAGCGGGAGCAGTGGGACAGAGGTGTCATGCCCATCCCTGCTGTGCCCTGGTTTCCCTACCCTGATTCACAGTGCAACCTCGGATGCTGAAGGACTTTGGCTTGGGTGGAATAGCCACGGAGAGTGGCCACACTGTAATGGAACAGGAGCAAATTGAAGCAGACTGACAATAATCCTGCCTGGAGTGGCATACCTTTCAGCTGAATAACTAGTGCTTTAAGCCTCTCACAGATGTTCAGCCAATCCAAGGGTTAAGAGCTCCAGAAGCTGCCTAAAATTACTATGTAACAAGGCCCTAGTGTGTGTGTGTCTCTGTCAGGTTGTCAAACTGTTTCCAAAGCTAAGTAAACAAGAGGAGAAACTCCTTTCCATAATGCCTAGGTTTTGGTATCCTTTGCACTCCAGCTGCCTCTGTGGTATACCTTTTAACCTGAGGAATTTATTTTGAAGAAGCTTGACTACTGTATTTAAGGTCAGCACTGTTGAATCTTTTTTTTCTTTCAGAAGACCACTGGTAAGAATAAGAGGTATAACTTAAAAGTCCGTGCTGATACAGGAAGTCTTACACTAAATACCCGAGCAATTTTAATTTGTTTTTAGACTTTGACTAAACTCTCCTCATTTGGCATTCCACGTAGACAGGTCATTTCATGGCTATAACAGAACAATCTTCAACTATGTTCTCAACTTGTTTTAAGCAAACAGTGGCAGGAAAAAAAAAAATCACTTGCTAACTTTTCTGTTGATTAGAAACTGAACTCTGAATTGCTATCTTTGCCATCTCTTTTACTTCATTTTGCCAAAACATTCTTGCGAGCAAAGTTTTGCATAGAGGAACTTTTGTAGAAATTGAGATTCATGCCAATTTATCATGGCTAAAAGGAATGCAATTTGGTCAGCTGATGTAGGAAAAGCCACTTCAGTATCAAACCCACTCAAAATCGCCACTAACTGAACTCTGATGCAATTCACAAACACAGACTTGTGATGTGTACCTGTAGTCTCATATTACTAAACATGTGGCTTGGAACTGTGGTAGTAAAGTCAGTTACTGGGATCACTAGTGGCAGTCACAGTTAATGTTTCCTTCTCTAAAGGCCAGGTGTACCGCAGTATCCCTTGAACATAGGGTATATTTGTAGAAAGCTTCTAAAAGGTAGCCACCTTGCCTTACTTTCTGTATGTATTTTCAGGTACGATTATTCAGTGGATGGTAGCAAACAGAAGACACTTTCTGTGGTCTCCTCAAGGTTCCTGTATCCTTACCAGTCAGGTTCTTGGGCATGTTATGGTACAGAGAGACTATACTAAACAGGATATTTGATCATTTCTTGGTTTCCTATTCTCTTCTGATGTGATACAGTAGGCTTACATTATTGTTTAAAAGTTTGTGTGGCTCAGGTTCTAGCTATGTAATGGAACACCTCTCTGCGTACCACAGCAAATGAGCTCTTGCTAATAGTCCCTAAATTCAAACATCTGCTGGTAACAGTGGTGATCTCCAATTCAGGAATTTTCTACCACTGGTCTCACAGAGACAGAGGTTTCTAACCTGCAGAGAATCCTAAAAAGCTCGTCTGTTTAGGCAAGCTTTTCTTTACAGGATGAAGAATGATATTTTTATTGCTGGCAAGACTTTTTAGTTAGTGTCTGCTATGCTGAATAGTCAGAAGGGCAGAATTTGGTCTTCAAGAGAGATTTAAGAGGAGAGAGAGCATCAGCATTTTGAATGATCTCTTGAGGATATATTTTATATGAATTTATATGGACTGTGTTTTTATTTTATTTTACTGCCCTTTCTTTGTCTTAAAAAACGCTACAGAGTTAATAAGCAAGCCATAGCCAACTGTGACAATATACATAAAAAGAAACAAATTAAATAATCCAAAAGCAAAAACAGTATAGAACAATGTAAACTATATTCCAACTCAGATGCAATAGAAACACCTTATCCATGCCTGATCCACAACACATACTTACTCTGATAACAAATACCTTATTCTTAGAGAACCAAATTCAATTTCTCTACCACAGTCCAAGTAAATATGAAAAAGCTGCCAAATCTGCCTATATAAATCTCAATGATCTCATCTGTTCTCTCATATTTTTTTCAGTACATATAATGAAAAGTGAGAAAGGGCTTCTTCCCTGTTAACTCCTACATACAGGCAAAGGGCGAGTTCCTGTGCATTTGCAGAGAAATAAATATATCTGTGTTCTAGTGACAGATGATAATTAATATCTGCGATGAATTAAAGAAGATTAGAGGGAAAATGCTTGTATTCTAATTAAATAGCCATTTTGCCTCAGCTTTGTTAAACATAATTTTTCACCTGTTATTAATTTACTTATTTTCAAAGGCCTTTGTTTGTTTGAACAAAGAGTAGAGAGCAGCTATTTGAAGTTGTTTACATAGGGTAAATGAGGGCACAAGCAGCAGAGGATGTACATATTAATTAGACATTGGCCAGAACTGGATGATAATCTGACGCTGTCTATACTGGTTTGTATAACAGGGCCTGATTTAAAGTCCATTGAAGCCTACAGTAGTCTTTCCCCTGATTTCAACAGGTTTTGAATCAGGTCTAAGGTGCACACAGTTCAGGTCTGATTCCATACCTTTTTAAGTCACATAAATTTGACATGAGAAAGTTCAGGGCCTAAGTTAGTAAAAAATGTGTGTCTTTACTTATACTATGCTGTTCAAATGCTATTTTGAAACCATGCTTTCTATATACAATTTTGCTTGTTCTCATCAATCTAATAGTACAGTCCAAGGACTAATACCTTTAATTTTGGCTTTGAGTTAATTATATATGGATATGAATACAGAAAGGGCCAGAGTAAATTTAAAAAGTGAAGCATCTTAGACAACCTTCTGGGCTGAATTGAGTTCATCCAGAGCTTAGACCACAGTGTTAACATTTTGGGCTAAAGAGCTGGGCTTAAGCTGTGTACAGACATTCAGAGAGATTATGCGGCGGTTAGATCAGGTTAAAAATGGCCACCCAACCTAACTTAGCTAGATCTTACACTTGTTAGGGGGTTCTAAGTGCAAACCGTACAGTTAGACTGGTCTAAAAATGGCTGACCCAATCTCAGTTAACCCTACATCTGAGGTACACTCAATTTAGATCAGGTTGACCATTTTTAGACCAATACAACTGGTCCAAACTTCTATATGATTCCCCGTGCAGCCCCGGGGCTAGGAAAGCTGCCAACCCCAGCCCCAGCCCCAGCCCCAGCCCCAGCCCCAGGGGTGAACTTTTCCTGCTCTCTTCCTAGCACCAGGCTATTTTTATCCTCTCTGCCCTTCTCTTCATCCTGCAAACTGTTCCTCATGCCACTTTTACCAGTGTTTGCCAGTCTCAGGAGCTGAGCAAGTAAATCAGGGTGGGCGAAGAGATGAGGGAGGTTGTTTTAACAGTGGGGAGCTGTGTGCCTGGGGGTAAGGGGGCTAAAAATAGCTCCTGGTGCCAAGAGGGTAGGGAAGGGAGCCCCTAAGCCCCCCCCCCGACCCCATGTCTCACCCCCCCTGCAGACATCGCCCGTCCCCTGATTTCTCGGTCCCCTCTGTAGACCCTGCCTGCCCTCCCAAACACCCCACAAATCCCCACCCCCAAGCCTGCTTGTCCTCCCACTCCCCAATGCTCCCCTGCTAGCCTTGCTTATCCCAACTTACCTTAAATTAGGTGGCCATTTTTAACTCAACTAACCTCCCCAAATATCTATACGCCGCCTCAAACTGAGACCCATAGTCTCTATGGCATTAGTACAGAGAAGACCATGTCAGGTACACTGAATAATATGAACTGTGAAGACTGCCTGCACTGAGATTTATTTTACCTCCAGAGCAGAAATAAAGGGAAGAAAAAAATGACAAAAGTTGAAGACAAAAAAAATGAGTCAAGACAAGTTTCGATTGTATATTAGAATCCAAACTGATCAACATTTTTAGAATTTTAAAATGTCTATATAAACGTTTTATCAAATTTCAAATCTAGACAAAAAATGGGAATATAATTACAATTTCTTAGCCATACTTCCTTTCCCTTTCCTAACAGTTCCAACTAAAATGCCTCTTTCTGACTAGACCATAAACTTAGTTTCATTTTCACTCTTGACATTTCTTTTTGGGTTCAAATGATCAGATGAATTATATTGTTACCCACAATTACATGCAAGTGAATAGGAAATTATTTATAATATCTCAAAATGTGTGATAATTACATAATTGGTGGTTAGATGCTATTTCAGATGCATTTTACCAGGATTCCTGAAAGCTTATTTGCTCCCACAAATTACTTCTGCTATAAGACATGTTCAAAAATTGTCCCTGCATTACTAGTAAGCTGCCGAAAATTTACCTGGATGCCAAGCAGAGCTGTTCTGTTCATGAAAAAATTAGCATACTGGATTGTTTTGTTGACTACTAGTTATGGAAGACATAGGAGGCATCTGCCTGATCATAAGAACAACTACATTTTTAAGGATTCTGCATGATAACATGAGAGGCCTCTACTGCACTACAACCTTCTTAGGGAAAAAAAAAAGGGAAACATTCCCAAATTTCCCCAGGGTAAGACCAGATGGGAAAAAAATAAATATAAGTTCTTCCTATAAAGAAATCAAACCCAATTCTTTTCAGTCTTACATCCTGTGCAATTTCACTGAAACTAAGCTGATAGAATTACGAGTCTAGCAGCAAGTTCTTTCTTACCTCAAATCCATATGATTATTTATCAGACACCTCATCCATTCTTTCACCGATAATACAATCTACTGATTCAAAATATGAGATGGGCTTCTAACCAAGGCTTGTGATTTGTAAGAAAAGCAAACCAACCATCCCTTCAGCTAATGTTGTCCTCTAAATACTATGGTCAATCTGAACGTTATGGCCTGTGATCAGGATATCAAAGCAAAAACATGCATTTTAATGTTGAAATTCTCACAGAAGGAAGAAAGAAGAGATCTGCCTTGGTGTGCTGGTATGCTCACTTCCATTTATGAGAAATGTGGATATAAAATGTCTTGGAAACAGTTACACAGTAAGCAAATGGCTATGCCAATAAGCTAATTAAAACACTTTAATCAAACAAAACTATAAATTTGAATTTCTTCCAAAGCCTGGCCTGTGAAGCCAAACCAAAGGAAATAATTATATACAGTACACATGCGGTACAGCTTATTTTGACAGATTGCAAAGTACAACCTCACACCAAAGCCAGTAGTTGCACCAAGTCCACAACAGCGGTGGCTATAATTGAGTATTTCTCTCTCAGTCCATTTAAAACTTTGATTTGTCATCTTCTTTTCACAGTGTACAAAATGAATCAATGTACTCTACAATTCTGTGTCTACACAGTCAATGTGCTCCACAGTGTGCACTACAGGCTTCTGGTGCAAATACATAGTTTAAGATGTCATATGTATAAATGCCTGCTAAACCGATAAACTGCCTCCCTCCTAATCCTAAAGAGAGTACTGTACTCCAATTGTGCACATGTGACTCTTGCCTTTCCATTTAAAGTTTCATACCATGTCACCTTCAGTCAGTGCTTCTGAGTCTTGGGGGGTAAGGTCATACTTTCAAAAGACAGACAGAAGCTTCCTTTAATGTTATTGGGTGAATACAGAATGACAGAGAGCAGTCAGGAGACCACAGTGGGCCAAATGCTTCGAGGTGCACATTCATGCATGCACGCACAAATATGCACATCCCATTAATTTCAAGGGGTATTCTGGCGCTGTTTATCGAATGGCAGCTGGGCTGTTCTGGAATTTGGAGTAAATGGGACCCTAGGGACAAAGAGAAAGATGACCACAAAGTCTTAAAATGTGAAAACTTGTCTTAAGTTTGTATTTCATATCTGCAGCTTTTCAGATAGGTGAGAGGAACTTGCTTATGGTCAGGTAATGCAGACAGTAGCCATATGTTGCAGTCAGTGAGGGCAGTGTGAATTTTAAGAGACTATTCTACTTGCTGTTACACTTTGGAATTCTAATTTACCACCCCCTCTCCTAAGAAAGGAAGGAGAAGAGAGACTTGTATTTTTCTTTCCCCGTGGAAGACGCCACCTCTAAGATAACAATAATAATAAAAATATATGTGCTTATGTATAGAGGCATTATGCAAGGAATCTCAAAATGCTTTACAAAAGTGAATTCTCAAAATTTCTTATGGTTTGAATAAGTATCTGAAATCCCAACTTTTCAAAGGACAAAGAGACTCTAATTTTGGTTGTCCCTATTATTTTGGATACTCAAACTAACCATGCTTAGGAAGGAAATAATTCCAAATCTATCATGGTTTTGTAAACACTTTGCCCCAAAAGGAATGCATACTCTTTCTTAAGAAACCTCTCTCTAGCACAAAACAGCCCCCACATCCACAGCAGTCACAACCCTGAGGCGTTCTGGGGGTATAATAAAAGTGTACAGAAGGAAGTAGAGGACAGACCATAGTTTATAAGGGTTTTGTGATTAAGGCTGACCATGTTCTAGTAATTTTATACATCTGAAATGGGTGATAAGGATGCAAGTTAGGGCAGTCACTAAGAATTTGGATTATGGGGACTTGTCTGAATAAAATTAAGAGATTGTAGCAGATTAGTAGATCCCTCACACAGAAGCCTAGTTCTGTTTTAATAAGCAGTATCATTTGTCATAACCAAATACATTTATTTATAGGTATGTATGGTTCACTATCCTCATTTACAATACTAGAGTAATTGATGAAGGACTTGGCTATGTAGAAAATGGCAATTTTCACTTGCAAACTTGATAATAACAGAATTTTAAAAAGTCATGTACTTATTATAAAAGCATTTCATTATGACCAATAACATTTAATTGAAAAATGATAATTGGAGCAAATTGATATCCCTCACTACTACTCTCTGAATGGAAGAGATCAGTCTAGACCTAACATATCATGACCATGAATAAATATTTCTCACTTCTATATGGAAGAGGAAGAAGATCCTGATCACTAAGGTTGAAATGGAACCATGAAGAACAACCATGTCCAACAGCAAGCCAGTGGCAAAACCAACACACAAGAGTTTGTCTCATTACTGTTACAGCCAGTAACGAATGGAAAATCAGATTAGCTTAGAAAAGAGCACTTTCTCAAGCTACGTAGACCTTATAGTTTCATAGTTTCATATTTAGTAGGGTTGGAAGTGACCTGAGCAGATCATCAAGTCTGACCCCCTGCCATGGCAGGAAAGAGTACTGGGGTCAAACAACCCCAGCAAGGT
>NW_017728950.1:69895681-69942093 GCF_001723895.1 Crocodylus porosus
TAGAAGGCCACCAGGTTGGTCTGACAGGACCTGCCTCTAATGAACCTGTGTTGGTTTTCCCTAAGCATAATCTTCCCTGCTGGCCCCTCGTGGACATGTGCCAGAATAATTCTCTCAAAAAGTTTACCCAGGATCGAGGTAAGACTAACTGGCCTATAGTTCCCCGGGTACTCCTTCATCCCTTTTTTGAAGATGGGAACCACATTGGCCCTTTTCCAGTCCTCTAGAACCACACCAGAGCACCACGCGTGCTCGTACAGCTGTGCCAGGGGTCCCACAATGACCTCAGCTAATTCCCTCAGCACTCTGAGGTGGAGATTGTCCGGACCAGCTGATTTGAATACATCCAGTCCCTCCAGAAGTTGTAAAGAGATCATCTTATCTACTAAAAAAGATTCTCTATCTACAAAAGAGCTTAGGTATCTGTCTAAATACCCTTCTAGAAGCCCAAATGCCAAATTTAAAACCTTAAAACCCCCTCTTGGAAGTGCTTAATTTTTCACCAGGAAAAGAGATCCAGTGCCTAAAGTTCTGCTTCTGGGCATGCCCATAATTGCATCTTGGATAAAGGGGAGGAGGGAGGTGCTCAGCTGTTCCCCTGGAGTGTATATGCCGGCCTTTTCTTTAGTTATCTGCTGTAAGAAACCTTGGAGAGGAGTCATGTTTGTAAGTCTGGATACCTCTCAGCTGGCCTCATTAAGGCATTCAAGTCCTAGAGAAAGGCGAAGTATAAGACACACAGAACACTCAGTGCCCTCCTCAGTGTCTTTTCCCATTCCTGGGGTAGGTGGCTTTTAGCATAGTCTGCTAGGTTTTTGCACATCCAGTATTTAAATGCTTTCCTCTCACTTTGTATAACATATGGTAGGTAGGTGCTTTACCTCCAGGCTGGGAGTCCTACCAGTCAGCCATGCACAGGTACTACAATGCTCAGACCAAGACCCCTTTGCAGATATAGTCCAGGGGTGATATAAAGATGGGTTAGCTTGATTAATTGAGTGGGTCATAAGAATAAGTACAAGTAGTTCAGAAGTTTATAAGTTCATAAGTTCAAGTATTTTAATATCTGTCTAACAAACTGTTTAGTGAGCAGTTTGACCTATGCATGAATAACTAATGCTAAATATAGTTTTAGGAAACATAAGTACTAATATAGAAAGAAAACTATTCCAGAGTCGGCTTAACCCAACTGGAAAGAGGAAGATGCTGAGGTTGGCTTGACCCAACTGGAAAAAGGAAAATGCCCTTGTGATGATTCCCATCGCAGGAAATAATTATAACTAACAGAAAAAATTATGTTATGACTAATCTCATTGTGCGCACAACTAAGCATATGTAGAAGGAACCATATAAATATTGAAGTTAAAAATTTCTCTGGGTAGCTCTCAGTCCTTAAGACGGGAGTCTACCCTTCTGCAGAAGCAATAAATTTTCTACTGGCACTCTTGTGTCTCTTGACTCATATTATCACGGCTAGTGCCCATGATGCAAGACCAAGCTATCCTTTCCTGTTTGGGCAGCTAACTCGGGTTTTGCTGACAGGGGTGGGCAAAGTCCAGCTTGTAGACCAGACTGAACCCATGGCGGACTCCATTTCCCAGCAGCCCCTATGGTAGCAGTGCCTTCTGGCTACCACCACTGTCCAGGCACCCCAGGCCATCCACCCAACACCCATGTCCAGGGACAGAACCTGTGTGGGCTGGGTACATGACTGGGCAGCTGGGATGGGGCCACAGGGGGTGGCAAGATGGGCAGGCAGGGCCAAAAAGACCCCAAGATCTTGGTGGGGCCGGGGCTAGGGCTGAGGCAGAGCCACAATCTGTTGCCCACATGCCCCCACAACATCAAATGTTCCATGAGCAGATCATGTGTGCAGGGAGCAGATCATAGCTCTTCTGTGGCCCTGCACGATCAGCACCTGAAGATCCCACCCACAGAGCAGCTCTGTGCTCTACTCACATATCTCCTGCTTGGATGGTCTTCATGGAGCTGAGCAAGCAGTGATTACTGGGAAAAAGAGTCCAGACACCTCTGCCATGTTGCCCACCCCGATATAGTCTAAGGATTATTGAGAGAGCATTCATTGTCTAGTGGAAGAAGAACTGTAGAAGTATCTACCAGTAATTAGTAGTCCTTATCAGGACCTTGGTCAGCTCTCTGATAAATTATCCCAAAAGAGAATCATCAGACCAAGAGGCCAGACGACAAAAGTATCCTATATATTTGATATTATATTTATTAGAGACCATCAGTAGGAGATACCGTTGGTTTACACTCTGGCTCAAGCATCTACCCCTGATCAATACCTTATGCTGGGACGAAATAGATAACTGGCTATAGATCTAACAGGGTGTAGGCAGTATAACAGGAAAGCTCTGACTGCCAACACAGATAGAACAGTCCAGCTTCTACAAGCCAAATGACTCTGGCACTGATAATCAGGACTGGTATCAGAAGGCTACCAGTACAAGGGAGGACCTCAACCTCAAATGGACTGTACACTAGCCTAGAGACTGAATGATGGCTCAAGTATAAAGGGCCAAAGAATCTGTATGTGGTGTAACAAGGCACCATCTCCAGGGGTCACGAAGCCCCTGGAAGCTGAGCAAATTTCTTGTGCCCTATTCTCAAGGCAATCCACCCTTCTTTCACTCTCCATGCCTTGATGTAAATTGTTGTTAGAGTAGGGGCGTCTGCCCTGATTTTACACTAATGATCCCCAGGTGCCAGGGGTCAACACCTTACGGGCTAATTGCATGGCTCTGTTTCACCCCTACACCATGCCTCATGCCTTACAAGTGTTGTGAGTCACCAACTCAGTGGGACACATGTTCCTACATCTCCACGCCACTTCAGGCCTTCCTTTTTTTGTTGGGGTTTTAATCTTTCTGGCTTCTGCCTTGCTAGTGTGCCTTGTGGCTGGTCCCATAGCCAAGGCCTCTAAGTAAGCAATCTACCCCAGTCCTGTTCTTGCTCTCTCAGATACCAGGCTCTGCAGCCCCATGCTCTTTCCTACTGTGGACTCCCTGTTCCAGACTCAGCACCTATTCTGCCTTGAGCCTGTCCCCTGTAGGGCTCAGGGTAATCATGCACCCCTAGGACATGAATGGGACCTCCAAACCCCCACTTTAGTCCCAAATCCAAGCCACCAGTGTAACTTAAATCAAAACACATCATCCTTCTGCTCGGCACCCAAACCCTCAGCAGGCTTAACATAAAATAAAGGCCACCTGCCTGCATAACGAGTCTCTCTCTGGCCCCAGGTAACTCTTCCATGTTTCCAGGCCTGCAGAGCTTCTTCCTTCCTTCCCACTGTAGATTCAGGGCCCCTGTTGTGCTGCTGTCAGGAGCTCTGCACTCTGCTACTCTCAGGGCTGGCCTCCTTGTCTGGCTCAAGTCCAGGGCTTATATAGCTCAGGCCTGAGCCCTCTTCCCATCAGCTGACCTGATTAAAGGGCTGTCCCTTAACTCCTTTGCTGCCTGCCTGTGTTACAAAGACTCTGCCCCTAAAGGGGTCATGCTGCTCTTCAGTAACAGGGCGAGGGGTTCATTCCTGTTACAGCGGGTATAGGAATTCTAGCATGAAGCCCCAGAAGATCAAAAAGACTTAGTACTCACCAAGAAATAAGTGAGTTGGCCGCAAGTGGTTAATCAAAGACCATCTTAGCACTATTTTAATAGTTTTAATCATGTTCTAATGAAGTATGGCAGGAACTGCATATTCTTTAAAGAACTATCGATCCCCAAATTACTGAATATTTTTTTATCATCAATTTGGAAAAGATTCACAGTTGCTTTAGTTGAAATGCCCACACACTCTAGTAAAGTATAGCCTTTAGTCACAAGGTAAAGCCTACTATTGCTGTCATAAGCACCAGTATTCCATATATTACAACATGCTGCATTGGAAATTCAGAGAAATAAGAACATAATACACTGCAAGATAAAATATTTCCACATTGTTACCAAATTTCAACAAATGAAAAAGATTTCTCTTAGCTGTAATAGGTATAAAAATGTGATTTTCATGTAATCCAGTGACTCACAACCTTATTTTGCTCTAAATCTGGGTCACAACCCCCACCACCAACTCACTCCTGCCTGGGGGCACCAGCAGAGCCCAGGCTGGGCCAGGATTGCAGGGGCCACGGTGGCAAGAGCTGCATGGACCATGTGCCAAGAGAGCCCTGCAGTCGTGAGGGGTGGAGCAAGGGGTGGACCCCGCATGGCCCTGATTTGGGTTGTAACCTGAGGTTGGGAGCCACTGATTTAATCAATGAGGAAGAAGTTGATTCAGCCTGGAAAAAAAAATCACACTTTCTAAAGCATCTGACATTTACACTGAGATCCTGCAACTGGCTCCAGTGGGTTCAACACAGTACTCTTAACCGCCCCCACCCCCACTGAAATCAATGGAGTTTCATAAGATCCAATGGCCATCATGAACTGGATGCAGGACCCGAGCCTCAGACTGCAGGGAAGATAATCTAGTTGGAAATTGACTTGAGAACAGCTCAGGAATGAAGGGTTTTAATGAGTTAAAGCAGGAGTATCAAACATACAGCCTTCAGGCTAAATCCAGCCTGCAGAGCTCCTGGAGGAGCCTGGGATTTTGGCAGTGCCAGGAGCAGCGGGAGCTTTAACCCCCTGTGGCTCTGAGCCAACACAACATCTATGGGTGCTAAAATACTGATGCTGTTCACCCTGCTGCCAAAGGTGAGTCTGGATCTGGTTTTTGACCTACAGGGCCAAGTGATTTGACACCCCGAATTTAAAGCATACCATGTCAGAGTTCCTTTTTTTCTACGTGCCTAGTAGATAAATATAGTCATACTCCCCTATGGCACCAGTTGGGAAAGAGTTAACTTGTTTTCCCCCTATGCATCAATAGACTGCTTGGGAAAGGTGCCAAGTAAACACACATCCTAGTAAGGCATAGCCCTTAGTCACAAGGTAAACTATTGTTGTCATAAGCACCAGTGTTCCATATATTACAATGTGCCACATTGAAAATTCAGAGAAATAAGAATATATCTACATTTGCCTACATATATCTGCATTTCCCTACAGAAGAAATGCAGCACGTGTAGTGGTGATGCAAGTTCCCTACATTGCCTCATTGCACAGTTGATGTTTCAATGAAATTTTCAGTTGATTTCTATCAGGAAAATGATTACATCAACCTCTTCAGAAGACCCCCAACTTCTCGTAGTAAGAAATTAGTTCTGCCTTCATGCCCATTCTATTTATAGTATTTTTGCCGATACCTCTGCAGGGTATGACATTGGGATGTACAGTTGTTCTTTAGAATAAAGGCTTAGACTAGCAAACTCATCTCATGTAAAAAAACAAAGCAAAACCCTATTAGTAGCATAACTAATGGCCAGTGACCAGGGAAGCAGCCCTGGGCACTGACTTTGGGGGAAGGGGACAGGCAAAAATAACAGCCATCACTGCAGCTGGCAGCTGCCACTGCCTCAGATGCAGAGCTCTAGACTGTGGCCTCTGAAAACTAAATTAAGGTAGCTCTTAATTAGTGATAAACAATTTTGGACTTGAACTGACAGTCAAGAAGTAGAGGCATAGCTAAGTATCTCTGCATCTTGAACAGAGGCAGGGGAGTGGGAGTGGCTATTGTGCCTACTGCTGAAGAGCAAGGAGTAGGGAGGGCAGAAATGCTCCCCATCTGCCATGGTCTGGCTAATGCCACAGTGCAAGCTCACCTGCTGCAAATAGAAGATGGGCTCCCTGAACATGGATTGCAGCAGCCCCAGTAATGCAGGCTTCTGGGGCTGCCATTCTGGTATCCTCTCTAAATAGGTACCCAGGGCTCACCCTCCCCTAATTACACTGCTGCCGGGTGTGCATAGTCCATGTACTCGTGTATATCATTCATTTGATAGCTAAAAGTAAATCACAGGTGGGAGTTTAGTTCCTTTATAAGGCCTTGATCTTGTGTTATGTACCAAGCATGTAGCTGAAGCAGAAAAGAGAGCTTACTTATTTAACAGATGAGCTTGCTTTGGAGGCACGTTATGCCTCATCTTTCCAACAGGACGGAGAGCATAAATAGTCATTAGAAAAAGACAGGAAGGCCGCAAATAGAGCAGCAAGGTCATTTACACAGATTCTGCAATCCCATTTAAGATAATTTGATTGCTTTATTTGCCCCAGAGGCCTCACTCTTCATGCAGATTTGCTCATCTGTTCAAAAAAAATAAAAAAAGAACCCCTTCTAATCACTTCCCTGTGCTTTGATGCACTGACTTCCAAAGTATTTCTTTTAAATTGACTGAGAATTAAACTTAATGTACATCGTTCCATAACAACATTCCTTGTGAAGAGACCCATCTTTTAATGGAAAGTACTGCCCTGCTAAACTAAAAGCAGAGAAAAATATAAACTACATACATCAATGCATTAAAGGCTTCACTTATCCATTTCACTAAACAATGTGATGAAGGATAGTAAAATGAAAGACCCATGCAAAAGAAACTGGAGAAAACTCTTTCTAGAACAGGAACAACACTTTAAAAATCTGCTCCTAATTAAGCAAGCAAACAAACAAAATAAGGAATATATTTCCAACTCAGGTTAATCTGAAATTCTATCTAGCTGTATTTTTAATCCTAATTGCACTGAAGTATTTTTTCATTTAAAAAAAATCTTGTACTCTAGTATTAGTTCCAAATGCATACAAAATTAATATCAGAATAAACTAGATTTGCTCAGGTTAGAATTTAAAAAGAAGGCATTAATCCTCAATGCTTTATGATTCTAATTGGCTGAGATCTTCTACATAGCTCCAAGCAGGACACAGGGGGAAAAAAGGATTTCTACCAGCAAACTTGGAAATCAGGTATACCACAATATATTTATTTATTCATATTTTCTTAAGATTTAAAATTTTATTTGGGGTTTTGGATGTATTGTAAAACACCGATGATCTCAGAGCCACATGCTTATCTGTCTTTAGGCCCTCTCAGATTTTAAAGGGACAGAACCATGTCAGCTTCTCCATTATCAGCTTAACTACAAATGACCAGAAAAACAGAGAGAGAAAGACATTTTTCAGTTGTGTTCAGGGTTGTTTTCTTTAATGACAGAAAAGGCCACAGACTCACACTTTCTGCTTCTTATCTTAGCCTTACATGGACTGCTTGAAAATCAAAGAATCCCTACCCTGTGCCAACTAGAGTAGTCATACATTTTTATAAAGAAAAGATCCAGAAATAGTGTAATATGTTTTATTAAATACAATCTAAATTAGGTTCAAAGGATAAAACCCTAATATTCCAAAGGTTAGCACAGAAACCAGAACTATCTAAAGGACATCTATGTTAGTGCTGGCAGATCAGAAGCCCACCAATTAATTTGAAATAGTGTTTCAGGATGGATTACCCCAGATAATGTTTCAGAAATGTTATGCATTGAACGCATCTACAATGCATGTGGCTCTTCTGTAAATCCTCCATGAAGCCATGTTTGCTATGATCATGAGTAGAGGTCCTAAAAGTACGCAGTCACATGCATGCAAGTGAGCAAAGACAGTAATCGCAAGCCTCATTTGACTCATCAGTATGATTTTGCCTTCAGAATCACTTTAAGTTCCACCTTTATCCATTTTTGTCAACAATTCCACAGATCCCTCTACGACCCAGATGCACAAACTTAAGGTAATCTTTGACTCACTGAGATCTGACTTCTTGACATCCAAGTAAATCCTGCCTTTCCTTACTCTACAACAAATCAAAAATATAGCCCTTCCTTATTGATTCTGACAGCTAAATCTCTGAACCACATGATAGTCTTACAGGGAAAATATTTCCTTCAGTCAAAAGACAAAAGGGACAAATTTAGTCTTCTTTCAGCCAACTTCTATAGACCTTTGGAATACAGTTTTATTTTCAATATCATATTTCATGCAAAGTGAATCCAAAAATGCTTTACAAAGTAAAATAATAAACAACAGCATTGGGAGAAATCGAGAAAGAGAAGCAAAAAAACAACAACCCCCAGTTATATTCAGGAGAGATGTGGAAAGAGATAAAAAGTCAGGTATATAGCAAGGCTGACAGCATGCAAAAAAGTCCCAACAGTAGTGGAATTGCTTAAAGGGATCAAGAAGAGAGTAATTAAAAAAGACAGAAGTTAGTTTGGACTACACCAGAGTTATTAACAATGACAGCATATAGAAAGTCTAAATTTGGAAGGAAATGTTAAAAGAAAAAATAAGAATAGAAAGCCATACTTGAGAATGTTCTCCATACTTCTGATAAGCATGTCTTCTAACTTTTGATTTGCTTAATTGAAAGAAGTTGAAATGAACTCACAAGCTTGCTTGGATAAAGGTAGTTGAGTAGGTAGAAATGGAACCATAAAAAAGAGAGCCTTAGAAAACCTACATGCATTATATTACCCTATAACAGTATCATGTCTATTAGCCAAAAGCCAAGCATCAGGAAGCGTCAGGTTATGGAGAACACATTTCAGAACAGGGATTCTTCTACTGCACTATCCCTAGCTAAATATAGGTATTTAAGAAGCCCAAGGCAGAAGCACCCTAACCTTTGAGCTTTACTCTAAGTGCCTAAGGTTAGGTTGAAAACAAGCAGAACACGAGTTAGCCCTTGTGGGGTGAAGGGCTCAGAGCCTGCCTGCATGACCAGAGCCTAGCAGGTGGGGGAACTCTGGCATGCCTCCCAGAATGCCCTGTGGTCTCCCCAGGCTACTGCATGGAGAAGAAAGGCTGAGCTATCCCTGATTGGCTAGTGGGGATATCACAGCTACCCATCTGGACTTGGTGTGATAGAGGCTTGTCATGGCATGAGCCCTCATGGCCACGAGCTACAGTTTGCTGTCCCATGAATGACCACCCAGCACACCATGCACCCACCAAGCGCATCAGGCATGCGTGTGTCTCAGACGCCTGGGTTGTGCATGTGTCCCGGACACCTGGGTTCTGTGTGTGTCTATGTGCATGTGTGTATCTTGGATGCCTGTATTCCCCCTTGCTGAAGCTGGTGGCTCTGGTGGCACAGCAGTAGGCTGTCTGGATTCACAAAGCCCTGGCTGAGTAGCTCTTCATCCACATGGACTGGAAGTCCCTCCCCAGATGAATATAAGTGGAGGGCTTTGAGTGCCCCTGCCCTGGCATCAGGCAATGGGTTTCCAGCCTCAGGCTCCTCTGGCTCCACATCATGGGTACCACTACCCACAACTCAGGCTGGCTGAGCACCATCCTTCTTCCCCTCTCCCTCCCAAGCCCCTGCCAGGGGCATACACTGGAGCTGCAGGGGAATGCAGCCAAAGGATGCGACCCACCTCATTTTTATCAAATGTTGCAGCTGCCAAAATTTTAGTGTGGTTATTAAACAAAACCTGTGGAACGTTGCCCGCTCCAGACCTTGGAAACTTCTCAGTTAAAATTGAGAGAGTGGGGAAAAACATTGGCTGCACCACGTGGTTATGATGTTGAGGAGGAAAGAGGGGTGGGAAACCACAGGGACTCACCTTAACAAACATGAAACCTTGGGGTGGCAGGGAGAATGCCATGTGCAAAACTGGCAGCCCCTGTTATAATTAAATGTTGCAGCTGCCAAACTTCTTGTGTGCATAATAAAGAAAAACCTGTGGGATGCTGCCTGCTCCAGAACTTGGACTCAATCCCAGGGGGATGCCTATCCTTGCAGAAACTGTGCCACTCCCCCACAACAGGATCTGGGCCCACAGCGGCCTGGCCCAGCAGGCTGGTGAACATAGTCACCTTGATCCCCCTCAATTCTGAGTGCTTCCACACCCTTCTGGGACTGGCCTGGAACCTCTTTGGGGCCCTGCACCTATGCTGACAACAACCAGCAGCCATGGGTAGTGAGCTGAGTTTGGAAGGTGGGCCAAGTCATTGCCAGCCCTGACATTGGGTTTTGAGTACCTCCCTCCTGCACTGCTGATCCCCAGGGTGGACCCTGATGGACACCTTCCTGACTCCTTGCACCATGGGTCAGCAGCTCCAATGCCTGCCCCATGTCTCCTATTCTGGCCACCCTTCCCACACCTCCAACATCTTCCAATCAATATAGCATCCCTCTGGGCCACAACCCAGGCCTGGCGCCCATGGGACCTCCATTCCTGTCACCCCAGTGACGAATCCCTGGAGTACTGCTTTTCATGCCAGGGGAGGGCACAGACAGCAACCTGTCCCACCACTTCTTCCCAGGAGGGCTACAGTCTCTCTGCAGAAGGTAGTGCTGATGCCACTCAGGGGTGTCATAGCTGGATCCCAAACAGCCTGTGACCATGTGTATAAACTTCTTATCCTGGTGCTGCAACTCTCTCTGCTCCATAGTAGCCTAGAGGGCCTCCCTCAGACAATGAGTGGCCATCTGTGAACCTTCATTCCTGGACCTTCACAGTGCATTCCTGGGCCTGGATGGCTTGTTCAAGTGCTGCAGCAGCACAGGTGCAAGCAGTCATCAACCTGTCCTTTCCAGCCTCCTACATCAAAGGTTCCACTGAACTTCATTTTGCTGGCACTGTCTACCCATACTATGCAGGTGTTTGGCTGACCATCCTGGATCCAGCATCTCAAGTTCTACTACTGGACCTCCTGCACACAAATGCGGAGTCTGCAGACAAGGAAGACACAGACGAAACTAAGATGAGTCCCCTGTCCAGACCCTTTCCCCTACCCAGGGCTAGAAGCTGCACAGCTGCTCACAACCCAGCGCTGACCATACTGTGAAATCCTGTGTTCTGCCACTCAGCTGGGAAAACCTGGATGCCTAGGTTCTACCTCCCTGCTGCAGGAGTCAGGTGGGCTGGGAAGCCAAGTGCCCAGGCCCAAAGGGATGAGTCCTCTCTTGTTCTCCAGAAGGAGAGGGAGGGAGGGAGTGTTCCCACTGTGCCTTACTACAGCACTGCTCATATGCAGGTGCTCTGCTAAATGGCACCCAGAGGCATGCAAGCCCAAAACCAACAGCTGAGACTGGTTACACCTTGGTTAGAGGGCTCGAAGAAAACTTTCGGTGTCTTTTGGGTGTGTTTGAGTGCTGCTTTGCATTAGGTGGACCAGGTCAATGCACTTTCTCAGGAAAACAATATGACCTTGAGGGATGTGATAGAGAGTTGTCAATTAACCAGCTTTATGGTCCCACTCAATAAAACACAGACTGATAAGCCCCCAACAACAGCAATGACCCTGGTGCCTCAGTTTCACTCCAGGCCAATGGCGCAGGAGTAGAGGAGGGAGGGGGGGGTTTGAAAGGCACAGGTTCAGTGGGGAGCATCAACAAATCAGTATCGTCAGTCTTCTCCCTGCACAATCATCAAGCCAAGAGCACATTGAATATCAGAGTAGGCAAATGCATCCTTCCCCATAAGGATACCCCAGTCTACCAAGCAGTCACATTAGACCACCCCCTGACCTATAAACATCACATGACATGGTGTGCCAACTTCAAAGTGCTCAGAACCACTGGATTTGCAATGGTAAAAGCCCCAGCAGATTACTGTGCTCCTGTATGGAGCTGTATGTCACACTGAAAAACTTGACACTGTACTTAACAGTGCACAGAGACTCATAACAAGCTGTACAACTTGCACACACACAGATGTATCCCCTGCAATCTAGGGCATTAGACAAAGTGTTATAAAAAGACAGACACTGAAGTTAATGGAAATGATATGATTGTTCAGAGTAATCCAGTCTGAAATCTATTCCTACAACATTTTATACCAACACCAAATGAGTCCCCCATTGGGCACGACCATGACAGAGAAGCATGAGTCAAGCTGAACAGATGAAGATCTGGATACTGATGCTTCCAAATAACACGGTACAAAACGAGTATTTTGAACAGCCCCCTGTGTGAATGCGGTATCCAGCAAACAGCACAGCACTTAAAAACTGCAATCTTTCCAAAAGCCCAGATGGGGTAGATAGAATCTGCACACTGAGCGATAATACCAGACAGTGGCCCACAGCTAGCCAGAGGAAAGAAGGGGGAAGGTAGGGGGGCATTGGGAGGGATCGGAAATGGGGCTTCACCATCTTGGGTCACTGAGAGCTTGGGGGCAGGGCTGACCTGGCACTCAGACAGAGAGGACGAACTCAGACCTAGGCTAGACCACTGTCCTGTGTGTGTGTGTCGGGGAGGAGCAGTGTGCCCACAATGCTCCATGCTACATTGGCAGAATGCAACCTACCATGAGTTGTGATGCAACCTGGTACAGATGTTTGTTACAGCATTCTAGCTTACACCGCTGAAGTCTGATATCACATCCATCCAGGGTTATCTTAGAGCAGGAATCACCATTTTTACAGCACTCTGTGTGCCCTGACTGTCTGTTAAGCACTTTCTGCCTGCTTAATAAGTGTAACTTCTATACCTGGCCCTTGATGCTGGCTTGTGCAAGAATGACTGCAATTCAGAGCATTTTCTTCATATCATTTTTGGGACTCTGGAACAAGCAGCCTTACTCATTCTACTCCATGGTAGATTCACTTCAGTGCTCCTGATGTTTCAATCCCTGATTGTCCCTTCATGTATATTTCAGCTGAGCACCTCAATGTTTTCATTTGACTAGTTAATTATGAGTCATAGCTCATATATTTGTCAAATCTCCTGGTTCCCTTCAGATAGCCCCTGATGATTTAATAGAAACATTTTAACTAGGGCTGCCCAAATCAGAACTTTGTTTCAGCTGAGGTGCACTGGTGCAGATTTATAATATGGTACAGCATTATTTTCAGACTCCTGACAGACTTAACCCTGACTCTCCTCCCATCCTCCCTCCACTGGATTTGTGGGCACATCTCAACTGCATGGAAGAAATGACTTATTTGAACTAGTTACAGGAACCCACTGGGTCAGTCAACTGGAGAATATTTCATATATAGATGACAGGAATAGTGACAGAGATATCCAGAGTACTGGTGTGGGCCTGGTATGTACAAGCCTGCCTGTGCCTGATTCCAATAAAATAATATACATATGTATAATTTTCAAACTCATTACTATGTGCACTTACTGTATTTAGTGGCTTACATTCAATAATTTTAATAGATTTAATAATGCCAGAGCTCCAAAACCTTGCATACTCTCATTTTAATGATGTCTAAATTAAGAAAACAGAATAATGAGTATGTGATTCTTTCCCATTAACATCAATGGGAGTTTTGCCTTTGACTTTAGTGACAGCAGGACCTGATCCTACTGGGTTTTCAAGGTATTGCTGTCACTTATTAGAGATGGTCTGTGCCACCTCTGTACTGAGCATGGAATACTTCTAAGTGCACCTTTCCCACTCATCATCCTTAGCAAATGCCAAAGCCTCCAAATTAAGCAGTATAACTAAGTTAAAACAGCCATAAGCCTGTGCCCTAGAGCCACACCTCAGCAAGGCAATTTCAGAAAGAAGCGAAATACTGGCACTCCTCTGGGTGAAACATTAAGACTTGGCACAAATCCAACAGTATGAAGAAATATATATTTTTATAGAAATGAGTTGGATGTAGTTTTGGAAACAGCATTTGAGTACTATTTTGCATTTACATTGATTTAAAGCTTTGTCTGCAGACATTCAAACAAGATGGTTTGAATTTAAGTTCTTGTCTGGATTTTGGTTTAACACACATTTCTAACTGTAAAAAGATAAAAAAATCTCTTCTTTTTTTAATAAAAGTGGCTTCCAGAAAAGTGAAATCCTATCTTTGCTTCTTCCCAGAAAAAAATACTTTGCCTTTTAAATGGACAATATGCAAAATGTTTGCTACCCATGAATACTACCGCAGAACAATAAATATGGCCCCAAATGAAAAAGCCTGCGTGGAAAGAGCAAAACCATGGCATGCTATCATTTGTAGAATAATGGGTGTCTTTTTGCTGACTACAGTGACTGACTTAATATACCACACCCCAATATAACTGAAAAGAGTAGCTTTGTTGTTCAGTACCTTATAAGAACAGAACTCTTTGAGAAGAAAGCATTGGTAAGAAAGGATCATTAGCAATTCACATTTCCCTTTCTCTGCAGTTGGGTCTGTGTAGTGATGAAATTATATCGAAATACCTCAGTATAAAACAAGCCAAAATTAAACTAAGCAACCAAAAGTAGACTACTTCACAGGAATTCTGATTCACACGTGTTTGTTGGCATTCACTCAAGGTTGGTCTAATCTAGCTACACTTGCATTTTTGGGGTTGGGCAATTTCTCCCTCTGATAGTATTTGTGAACTGGAATCAAGCGATTTTCTGAGTATTTTTTATGAGCTAAGCAGTTTGAGATCTTGAAGTGTTTATCAACCATTTTCTCCAGGCCTGAAATATTTTTGTGCCTCAAAAAAGGGGGCATCTTTAGCCACAGGACTGGAAGTGGAAAATGCCAGCTTAAGGTAGGCTGATTTACAGCTAACTATGTCTCAGATGCAAGGTCCTCAGAACCACCCATTCTCTCCCTCACTTGCCAAGCCTATTTAGTCCTTGGTCTCTCTTCCACATCTATTAGTAAAGTAGCCAATTGCTCTGAACACCTTGTCCATAGAGACAAAAAGGCAATCACCAACTCATTTCAGTAAGCAGCTATCAGACAGAAATTGTTTTTGGTCAGGATCAACCAACTTAAGATAAATTGCCATTGGTGAGCTATGGGTGAAAGGATCTGTAATTCCACTAGAAAAACCCTGAGCCATTTAGTCCTCTTGGAATATTTTTCTTTCATGTAAGTCTCTTCCAATGGGTATTGATATCTTGGAAACCTAAGGCAATGAGGATATAAATGAAAACATATAAAGTGAACTCTGTCAAACTTTCCAAGATGTGGACACCTGGAAATGGTATGCATGTTAAAGATTTATGATATAACTCCTACTCATCTCTCCCTCAGAACACATTACACACATTTTTGTTACTCCTTCTGTTCCACATTTGGGTGATAAAAATGTGAGAGTTATGATGGTGGGAACATGAAAGCCAAATATTTCTTGCTATCACTGGGGAATGTTCCTTCCAGGGCAGTCACTCACAATGAGATCCAGATCCCAGCATTCCCCAGTAAAAAGCAGCCTAACCAAAAATCAGCACCTTGAAAAAGGCATGCTTGGGAGCATTTGGCATCTAGTGGTTTATTTTAATCTTTACCAATGCTTCCCTCGTAAGGGACTGGCAAATCTTGAACAGTAACAGTTACCAAAAAAGGTACTATATCAAGGAGAGTGCTTTAAAACCCCTAAGCAGAACAAAAACAAAAGTATATACATCAGTCATCAAGAATATAGATACATATTGACAGAACAAGAAAACAACAGCTAACTATCTCCCATCATTCAGTTGAGTTATCAGTTTGGATGAAGTGCCTAGATGTCAAAGGTGGGCATTTTGAATACCTAAAGTAGTGTACAGTGTATGTCATATGTCTTCTAAACAAAAATAAGCCCACTTGATTAATATATCTCTTGTAGGTTTGACACCTAAAGCATGTATACATTTTTGAGACATCCTTTACCTGAGCAAATTGTAAAATGTCTCATGGATACATTTGGGGAAAGCAAAAAACAAATAAAAACAAAACAGCAATTGAATAGGTGTTTTTCTGCCCTAAATTTGATTTCAACTACTTGTGGTATTACAAGGAATGAAAACAGAAGACAGTGGGTTCAAGTGTGTGTAATAAGCAGTTACTGCAGGAAATACAGTGAATCCTTAAATAGAGTTTAGGCAGATAAAAGAAAGAAAATATTTTTTCCCAGTATTTTGTATAAATGGATTTGTAATTTTTACTCACTTAGGGAGGAACCTCAAATAGCCAGATGCGTGTGAAGTAAGGGAGGCAGAGGAAAAGGTGGAGCAGATCTGGAGTTGGGTCTATGGAATGTACCTGCTGCAAGAATAGGTTTCTGCATAGGAGTAGACACTCAATGTCTCATCTGCAAGACTGCAACTCCATATTGGAAGGAAGCACACAGCCCCTGCTGGCATCCTTTTTATACTCAAGCTATTTTTTTTGTCTCTTGCCAGTGGGTGTTGGGCAGAAAGAGAGATGGGGCATGATCAAACTGGAATAATTCCCTTCTCACCACAGTCTGAGTAATGGGACTTTGCACTGAGGATCCCATAGCATCCTTCCACCTTGGGCAGCAGAGCAGCACTGGGTCCATTTATGGATGAGGCTGTGCCAGAACCTTAAAACTGCAGCCTCAAATGCTCAGATAGTATGGTGATAAGGACCATATAAATATCTAGAAAGATGTAATATACAGTAGTGAACGTGATGCCCATTTTCACTACTAGTTATGCTCTAAATCTCTCATTCCTTCTTCCAAGGAACCAGTTTTGGCATCTCCTCTCATTCAAGACACTCAGTTTCCTCTCCCTCTTTTCTATCAATTCCTCTTTGACAGCTTACTAGTTTCCTCCCCAAATAGCCCTGCTTGCTCTTGCCACAAATCTTAGGATACAATGCAGTCAGCAAATACAGTTTCAACTTGCATTATTGCTAACCAGAAAACTCTCTAGGAGGGGGAGCCAGGCAGGAGGTTGCAAATCCAACTACTGCCTCCCAACTCAGTGCATCATATCAAAAGCTAATTTGAAGCAGTGTCAAGGGAGTTTAAAATATTGGAGTCCTTTGTGATATTCTCTCCACCATCATCCCTCTAAATGGGGGGTGAATTTAATGGGAACAAGAAACTTTTCACCCTTAAGGTAAAAATCAGGAGGTAAGTGCCCCCATGTTGACATAACAATACAACAGAGGGCACAAAGATAATCAAAGGCTTCAAAGACAAGTCATATGAGGAGAGACTGAAGGAGCTAGACAGGCACTTAAGAGAGGACAAGATAGCAGTTTTTAAATATTTGAAGGTCTGCCACAAAGAAGAGGGAAAGCACCTTTTCTCTCTTGCTGCAAAGAGGAGGATGCAGACCAATGGCTTAGAGTTCTAGCAAAGACTTTCCATCATTGGAGGTGTTCAAGAAAGTTTCGACAGCCACTAGTCGGGGATTATATAAGTGTAGATATGCCTATGTTCTACCATGGGTATTTCCCATGCTTCTGGGCCTTGCTGGTTGCCTCTGTCTCTGGTTGCCTCCATGATTCTATGACTTGTCAGGCTGAGGAGGCAAAACATATGGGAATTATCTTAGAGTGATTTAAGATATCGAACAGTATTGTTTAATAATAAAGTAAATAAATTTAGTATTAAATAAATATTGTTTAATAATAATAATAATAAAGTCCTTACTTCTCAGTCTCAAACTTACTTGTGGAACTGATGTCCTCCTGTAGGTAGGCAATAAAATACAGTCTTAAAAATGTGTTCCGTTTTCTTTTTAGGAGAAGGTGGGCTCACTGTAGAGGAGTTCCATAATTATCAAATAATATATTACACGCAGTTGTATTCTGCTTTCACGCTTCTCATGGGACCAGCTTTTGTTCTCTCTGCTAAGGCTAAGATCAGCTGTAAATTTCTTTCATATGTCTTTTTTATTTTTATTACAAAAAGTACATCATCTCACATAGAGCTGTATTGCTTTAAGAAACTGTCCTTGTAAATCTATGGCAGTCTCCTTTCTTGCCTGTGTGTGGCTCCTGTATTTGGCACTGCTTTCTCATTAGCACTTTCACACTTGATTAATTAAAACAAGGCAGAAGTCATGCTCTTCCATTACCATGGGTTCCCTTTCAAGACATTTTACTAGATATTTAGTGAAGGGAGAAGACATGGGACCTGGTTTTCTCTCTTCCCTCCTCCCTTTCCAAATTTCAGACATCTGGACATTATTGTTTTAAAGTGTTCAGCAGTTGCTGCTTTTGCTACCATGCCAGTGACTCCTCACAGTCTGTTTCCATTGCTATTATTCTGAGTTTGCACAATCCTGGCTCTGAAGGAATTAAGTAGAGCAGAGAATTAGTGGACTGGTATTAACAGCAATTGCTGTTAAGAAAATGTTTAAATAATTGAAACCATAGAATAATAAGGAAAGGGGAAGAACAGATAAAGGGGAAGAGAAGTAAAAATGAAGTGACATAGGAAGGTCCAAGAGGATCCCTGAAGAAGGAGGGAAATCAACATTTTAAAAAAAGAAAAGAAAAAGAGGAGAGGAATGTGTGTATGTGGGGGGGGAGAGAAAGAGGGGGGAGGAGGATGGTTACAGCATACTGGGGTGTCACTTGCAAATCAAGAGTAGTGATTCTTTCACTCCATTCAGCAATGGTGAGGCCTCACCCAGAGTACTGCATCTGGCTTTGAGCCCCACACTTCAGAAATCTGGACACATTGGAAAGAGTCCAGAGTGGACTAGGGGTCTGAGAAGCAAGGAAAGGGCAAAAGAACTATAGTTATTAAGCCTGGAGAAGAGAGAACTGAAGGAAGATTTGACAACACTTTTCATATACCTGAAGGACAATTACACAGAGGGCAGAGATGTGTTTTTTTTCTGTGGCTGTAAGGAACAGGAGCAATGGCCTCAAGTTACAGCAGAGAAAACTGAGGTTGGAAATTAAGAGGGATTTTCTGTCTATGAGGGCGGTCAAGAACTGGAACAGGCAACACAGAGAAATCATGGCATCTCCATCCCTGGAAATTTGCCAGAAAAGGGTAGACAGACACTTTGCTGGGATGGTTGAGTCAGGGATGCTCCTGCCTTGAGCAGGGGGCAGGACCTGTGAAGTCCCTTCCAGCCCTATGTTCTTACCATCCTATGATTGCTACAACTTTAGAAACATTTCACAGATAACCCTGGCCTAGTGTCTCATCTGAACCTTAATGAGGTCAGTGGAAATGAATGGTGGACCTAGAATTTACTAAGCAAACTTTCTATCTTCTGTGATGCTTCAGAATTACTGCCTCATCATATGCCAACCCAACCTCAGTTACTGTGTGTGCATGCATGCATAAGCATTTTACAGGTAACTCCATTACAAGCCCTTAATAAAACAGGAGTAGGCATTCCCACACTCTAACTATTCAATGCAAGTTTTATGCTGGTCTCCTTTCACCATGCTGCCTAAACACCTTTCAGATAAAACAGTGTCCTGGGTAAAAATCTGGGGAAATATTTTCCCTCTTAATTTGTAAATTCTCCTACTTTAAGATGGTTTAACAAAGGTCCATCAGAAACCTGCTGAGTTTCCTGCCACCAGGCTCCTGGCAGCCTATCTGGAGGGCTTGAGCATCCAGAGTCTAAACTTCTGGAGCAGCTTTTTAGGTAGACTGCTCATGCATAGGCAGTGGGAGAAAATATTTAGTGGGGCTGAGTAAATATTATTTGTGGGGGCTGACCCCTGCCTCTGCCTCCTGCAGGGCTATTGTGGGGCTAGCATGCACTGCTGCTGTACACAGCAGTGGAGGAACAGTGCTGGGCGCTGCAGGACGGTGGCGCCATGGTATTGCTATTGTCACTGGCTACCACAAAATTAATTTGCGGAAACTCAGACCAGTTAGCCCCGGCCTTCTGCCATCTGTGGCTCATGGCTAAGAATCATAGAGCTACTGTGGATTTGGGACACCCCTGCCAAAAAGATGGGTCTCAGGGAATTTAGAAATTGTGGCTTTTATACTGAATCAGATTAAAACCCAACTTTGAAATAGCAAGCTACTCCGTGCAACACAATTGCTTTCCCACCGCCCACCCTCCCCATGTTGAGGCTAGGAGTCTCTGCTGGAGGACAATCATTGCTCCAGCATTGCTATATATTTGTTTACACACGTATTCATTTATATCACATAATGCTATATGTGGTATGAGAATTAGGTGCATTACAATGTAAGTTAAAAAGCTCTGCCAGTCAATTCCTTTCTGTTTTGATTTGTAGGATTCTCTTTCTTGAATATTTAACTCCTGTCATGTCATTTTACATTTGGTTGATAAGAAGCTGAGACCTACAGCACTTCCACGTGATTTGTTAATGAACCTTTAAATTGGCTATTACCATTGCAGACTGTTTATGTTGGCTGTGCTTCATCTCCTTCACTGTAATAGAGACAATGCAATTAATTTTCTTCAGTTTGTCTATCATATTTGCATTATTTCAAACCAATATGGCCACTAGAACCACTCTAGGGCTTGAGTTCACAAAAGATGATTTCCTTGCTTATAATCTTCAGCATTTAGAAGCATGAGAGACTTTTTAAAAAACACAATAATAATAGATGCTTAGGAATAAATTAATTTAAGGATAAGATAGAGACTGGTGGTAGATGAAAAAGTCAGAAGCATTCCAATAATTAACCTGTATTATACTTTAGTTGTGTCAAACTACAGTCTGGTAAGCAGGTGATGGTACTTATATAAAGTATTTCTTTACACTTCTTCCTGCACAAGTAATCAGGATGACAGGGGATTGTATAACTACTTTTCATAAAGATCTTCCATCTCACCTGTCACCCTTGCCTAGTTAAAAACTGTAAATGTTAAATATATGTGTGTGTGTTCTGAAAGATTATTCAATTGGGCTGTGGGGCATAAATCAAGGTTGCATGTCTTTGGTCACCTTCAACTATTGTTTTTCTAGTTGAGACCAAGGATTTTAAATAAAAATCTGACCCATTAATATACTACATGCTATTTCTGCAAAGGAAGGAGAAAGGAATTAGCTAATTAGTATAAAAGCCTGAACTGTTTATAAATTAACCACATAGCTTCATTCTACTGAAGTTAATTGATTTAATACCAGGAAAAAATGGCCATTATAGAATGCATTTTAACCTTACATTTAAAACCCCCAAAATTCTAAGTATCCAGCACTTGGTCTCACAATTATTAAATTCCCACAGTTGTGAATTAAAAAAAAAGTTATTTAAATTATGTTATGCTAGCTATAAAAATGCTTCTATAGTATTGTTACATCCATCTGCTCAGTATATATATGTTATCTTTATTCTAATATCTGCAGGAGGCATGACTGTCTGAAGTAAATAATTATGTTGAGGAGTAACAGAGAAAGCATGTCAAGTAAACTTTTCTTTTTTTTTTTTTAAGGGAGAAATATGTGGTTTGGAGCACAGCTACATTTTCTCCAGAATCTCTTCCCTAATCATACCTTCCTAATTCTTCTCCTAACAGCTATCCTAGTAAGGTCTATTTAGTCTTTCTTTTGTGTGTGTGTGTGCATGCATGTGCATGTGTGTGTGTGTCCAGTGCTTTTTACTTAGAGAGCTGTGTAAAATAGTGCGTGAAGTTCCTTATAATTCAGCAGGTGTCTAGGAGAAAACTAGTTTCTTTATATTATACAGTTTCCCATAACCTAAGCATTTCTTGGCCACAGAACCAGCCTCATGATTTGTGTGTCACTGAGCTGCCAGAGGAGAAGAAAGGTATTAGAGAGCAAATTTCCTTCCTCTTCAGTCATTTTTGTTATATAAATCTACATAAATAAATAAGCATTAGCACACTATGCTTCCCCAATTCATTCTTCCTTCCTTCTCTGGTCTTCCAGAGACAGACTGTTTGGCCTCAAGCCTCCATGACCAGCTGCTTGTCATAGGGAGATGAGTTCCCTCTTCTTCCAATCCTTTTGTCAGAAGAGAAAATTAAACTAGCCTGTGAGTTGCTGATTCAGCGCAGTAGGACTGCAGGGACCCCTAGTGGGATTGCATTGATTGTACCTAAGCCCAACCCTGATTGGCTCATAAAAATAGATTTATGTATGACTTATTAAGGAATCTCACAGAAAAAAAATCTTTCCCAAGAAAGTGCTTTTATTTTGTAAAAAAAAAAAACCCTACAATAATTACACAATTATGTGCAGAGGGAATAATCTATACATGGTTAACCAAGGTCAGACTCTGATGATATGGTTTTCATGGCACTGAATAGTTTACCATGCTGAGACCACAAAATATTGGATTGTTCATCGTAGGCGGTTCACTGCAAGGATGCTGCTAATCATAGACAGACAATGATTGTATCAAACTTCAATTATGTTTGAAATCAGACATTACTGGGTCTGCCAGAGTAGGTGCAATTTAAGAACAGACAATGGCCTATTCAGAAATAAATCATAGTGTAGGTGAAAAAGCTGGAGATACTCGTTGGCCCGCTTCACTGGAGCTCTGTGAAATTTGCAGCTTTCAGTACACTGTGTGAATATTTCATTGTTTTTCTCTTATAATAGCAACTCCCTAATATACAAAGTCATATAAAAATAAAACACACTGTAGGGCACAAGAATATCTTGTATACAAATGTTATGAAAACATGCTTCCACCGTTAATGTTTTGGAACAGCCATCAGATATATAACACACAGCATAGAAAAGTTGCATGTGGAAGATGGCTGAACATGTGGGTCCATTTTATAAGCCATCCCTACTTTCCTTCAACTCTTTCCAGTTAACAAGATAGCACAGATGTAATGAAAGATAGAATGTAGACCACAGTGTACAGCTGACTCTAATGATACATACAGTCTCTTGGATACAAATGTCAGAGGGCATTATGTGACTACAATCCCCTCCCTTGGTTGATCTATCACAGGCTTTAACCCCTTTAGGACTACACTTATGGTAGAATTAGAACAGAAGGTCCCGAACTCTGTCTTTACCCTTAACCAATAAAGTCCATGTGGCCATGTAATCAGTGTCATTATGCATGTATTTCAGGAATATAGCAAGCCAAAATAATGAAAGGAGTCATTAGAGGCTAGTGTATAGGTAGCTATAACATAAAATAATTGGGTCCATTTTTTCCAAAACATTTTTTAATATTTTGGGCCGGATTCTGATTTACCCTAAGGTACGTTTACCACTTCCTTGGCAGTGTAAGCATTAGGGATGTGCGAAACAGGGTGTGTTTGATTCAGATTTGGCCTGAATCGGGAACAGTGATTCAATTAGTTGATTCATATCACTGTCCCAACTTGATTTCACCAGATTCAAATGTGAAGATTCGATGCTAATTTGGAGAATCAACAATTCGACCATAGACACAGCTTTAAATGCTTTTTCTACTCCAAGGTTTCAGGCTCGGTTCATGAATGCTGAGATGGTGGGGGAGATGGAGCGTCCTCCCTCCACCCCATGCTTAGCAGCAGACCCGGAAGTGAACTGGAAGTACTTCCAGTCCACTTTCGGGTCCACCCCACACAACCACCTGGCTCAGCGATCACAGGGAGACCCTGGGTGCCCTCCCCAGATCCAGAAGGCATCAGGCGCCAAGCTAGGGGCTGGAGGGGGGATCCTCTGCATGCTCCACTGCAGACCTGGAAGTGGCCTGGAAGTGCTTCTGGTCCACTTCTGGGTCCACCGGTGAGTACACTGGGGACCCCCCCCATGGGATGCTCCATTTGCCCCATCATCTCAGCATTCACAAGCCACCTAGTACCTTGAGGTATGTAGAAAAAACATTTAAAGTTGTGTCTACATCTGAAGCATCAAATCTCTCCAAATGAGTTCGGAGGGGTTTGATTTAATTCAGAGATACTAAAGGATCTCCTGATTTGATTCGGATTCAGAGATTCAGCTGCCAAATGGGGACGAATCGAATCAGTGCCAAAAGCTTCACACAGCCCTAATAAGCATGCCTTACAGGGAATGTAAATGTAATTGCCTCCTACCCTAAGGTCCCTTTAACACTTTTAGACTGGTTAAATGGGGTTTACTATAACTAAGGATCTGACCATAACATTTTATTTTACTTTAGGTATCAAACATCTTTAAGATCTCATTTTGAAACCCTTAAATGGGTTATCAAGTGAAAACCTTCAGCTGAGATCTACAAGTGAGAAGTATCCACAGCTACTGTAAGCAGATGCTCTGATTTTATTTCCATGGAAAAGGAACTTAGGTGTTGTAAAACCATTTCTGGAAAAAGTCTGTATTATAAAATGCTCACCAAACCAAGCCTAAACTCTGTTTGCAATTAGATACTTGCAACAAGAGTACTTATCTTGAGCTTTTGCTGCCCTATTCTGACTTCCATTTGGATTCAATGACTACGATCCAACAATTCAATTCAATTCAATTCAATTCAAACAATGATGCAAAAATAACATCGCCTCCTCCTCCTCCCTTTTACTTCTCCCATATTTTACCCCAATTGTACCGCTAATAATAAGTACATAGAATTGAGATTGTGGGGTTAGAATATTGTAGCCATGATGGTCAGGAAGTGTGCATGAGACTAGGATTTTTTTGCACTATCTTGAACCATTTGTATAGTTGAAACAGACAAGCTTTCTAAAATGAAAACTAGGAGAAGGTGTTGCACTTGTCCCTGGACAAGTTATGCCTTTGTTTATCCCAGAACAGAAAAAGCTCAGAAAGGAGATTAGATGAGAACCTGTCTGAGGTTACTTAACCCCAGTGCTCTTTCCTGCCCAGAGAAGGGGGTCAGACTCAATGATATAATAGGTCCCTTCCAACCCTAGAAAAACCAATGAAATCTATGAAATCTCAGGATTGATGTGTACACATATCACCCTTCTAAATCAGAATTTACTGAGCAGCTGAATGCACTGCTACTTTTCTGCCACTGATTCAAATCAATCACAGGATGGATCAACCACAGATGTACTTTGCAATGTCTCAGTATAAACTATTAATACTTCTTATGCTGTGAACTTTTAAGGATTTAACCTGGAACAACAGACATGGATATCTGAACGTAGCAGGGCACCCGGGATGCCTGCTACTAGCAGTAGGAATAGGGCTGCTGAAGCTCCCTGAAGCAGCACAGATGTGGGTTGCTGGGGCAACCAGGTAGGTCACATGGCCAAAAAGGGGGAAGGGCCAGATCTTTATAAACAGCTAGGCCAAAGCCTAGCTAGCAGTTCCTGTCCGGCAGCCTGAGGTGCAGGAGAGTCCAGCAGAGCAAAGGCGAGCGGTGCACCCTGACCACCCAAGGGGCTGCACCATGGCGAGGGCTGAGAGGACCCTGATTAGAAGGCCTTGCGAGAGAGCCAGGTGGGCCTAGAATACATGCTTTAGCCAGGAGGCTTATTGTTATGTTATGGCCAGCAGGCTTATGGTTTAGTTTGGTTAGTGTTACATCGGAGGACTGAGTGAGGCTGTAGGGGTGTGAGGAGGCCTCACGGGGGCTCCCCAGTAGCTTGGGGGTTCTCGGTGGCCAGTGGAGCACAGCTGATTGCGCCAGTGAGGCGCGATGTGAGGGGGTAGAGACCCCAGCCCGGGAAAGGGTCAAGGGGCCAGGCGCGGCACAGGCCCCAAGGAGGGCGAGGGGCGCGGCACAGGCCCCAAGGAGCGGGTGCATGTAACCGTCAGACACCCAGTGGGGTGTGGACCAGAGAGGACCCCGAAGGGTCAAGGGGGCCAGGTAAGGCTCAGGCCACCTGAGCCTGATTGGAAGAGTATTGCCACGGAGATAACATCGGCGCGGTGTCAAAGGTGCAAGTAGGCAGCCTCCCGTAACTGAACTCATAAGATCAAAGACGTGGCGGGCGAGTCGAGGGTGCTGGATCACCTTAATTGACACGGCAGGGGGTGCGAGGGAGCTTCACGGCCGCTCCCAGGTCCTACTCCGCGACACTGAACAATTGCAGTTTGTCCCAGGATAAAATGGTTTTTAGCCAAACTGCCCTGTTCGGTGAAACGCAGATACAACTTGAGCTAAATAGCAGGTAGAACAAATGGTAGATTTAACTATCATCTTTAGTTAGGAGTCTCCAAAACCAAAAAACCAGTTTTCTGTGTGAAAATATATCAGAAAGAAGGACATTAGAAACTAGCTTCTTCGGAAAAGCACGATATCAGGCCTTATGGACTAAATGTAACATTTCAGGGAGAAGTGACACATGTAGCTTCTCTTAGCTTAGAGAAATATTGCAAAGTCTGAGATGTCATAATGTAGTTCCATCAGTTAATATGGAAATATTATATGTTGTGTCAGCACATGAGATACCATGAGATAACTTAAAATTACTGTAACTTGTGGCACCTCTAGACAGTATTCCATTAACTAGAAGAAAACATGTAACTTAGAACATTTTTATTACGTTTTGGTCTCAATGGATGCCAGGGATTGGATCATCCCTCATGAAGCCAATATGAATTTATGTCTAATTTTCTAATAAAACTTTTTTATCACAGCTACCTTTCTTCTTTTAAGAATTCTCCTCTGACATATGGCAGTGTGTTGTTATGACTTAACTCTAAAAAAGTGATGATACATCACTATAAATCTACAGTATTTTGCTTCTTTATAAGTTTGAAAAATGTCTTACACAGTAAGTCAGTTTGTATATACAAATAATGTTGTGTACTGACCAGATGATGGAAATATAAAAGGTAGGAAAACTTAAGCTTTTAAAGCAGAGGTTGCAATAAAACTGAACACCACTTGTATCTCTGTTCACATTTTGCCTCTTCCTCCTAGGTAGAGTGGCTGATCTGTTAGTCATATTCTGTTTTCTGTTTAGCAGACTCTTAATTGCCAAATCTTAAAGACTATGCTGTCATGCAAGGTTTCCAGTGGTACATCTGTTTCTAATGTACAGTGTATAATTTAATGACGAGACACTTCAGTGGTCTACCCACTGCAAATCTCAGTTGTTAAAAATGTCTGGAGCAAGACGCCTTTAAATAGTAGGCACTTTTTTGGTACATTAATTTTCTCACACTCAGAAGCAGAAAATGTAATAGTAGCTGTCACTTTGTGTAAAGCTCTGTTTACTTTTAAATGCTATTTACAGCTTAAATGTCTTGTTCAAACTGATTAGCTATAGTGGGATTTAAAACTTTTATAAAACCTATTTATTACAGTTAATGTGTTTTTTCTCAGATGGCAGTTTAGTAAATCTCTCCAATCAGAATTAACATACTTCTTCCCCGCCACCGACCCCCCTCCCCTCCCACCTGGAAAGGAGTGAAGCCAAATGGATTCTGAGAACAGCTACAATTAAAAATATAAACCCCTAACCTATCCTAAAGCATCCGTGCCTCTTCACAGACTCTGTCATAAAGGGACAGAGCAACAGCACCTACTGCAATGCCTCAGTCACAAAAAACATATCTTAACATAATAATTCATCCTGGCTAGTAATACATTTATGAACTGTCAGTGTATCCAGCAAACCCTGTTCAAGTGGAGGATTTAATTATATACAGCATTCTTATTATTAGTCTACCATTAAAAGCTTATTCGACAAACAGTTCCAAATATAGAGACACATCCAAAAAAAATCCCAGGTTAATCTAATATATGGAACAAATTTCCCTTTTAAGGAAGAAAACAAGTGAAACTCCAATTTTTAAAAAGTGTGTTGCTTTCAGATTAGAACGTACCAACAGTTAGCTTTATATTGCTAAAACACCTATAGTCTTCATTAAGAAAAGTTATTAATAATGCATATTTTCTTATCCTATGATAAGCAGCAACAGCTGATTTAAATAAACCTGCAAAAAGACACTGCAGCATGAAGGCTGCTATAAGGTGTCCCTAATACATAGAAGCTGGTTTGTGCCCTGAACCATGAAGGTCCCCTGCATAAATCTCCATTAAAAAATAAAAATAATAAAATCCCTTTGCGTTTTATTTCTGTGCTTTCCTTTTAAACAAATATACATGGCCTGTAAATAAATATGGTGGCATCAGCACTTTCAAACACCTTCATATAAAGTAGTGTTTAATAGAAGTGGATGAGGAGATGCCATGGGTATTCCACCCAGCTGCATTACTAGCACAATATTGAACGTGAATGTTTAGGGTCAGGTTTACCAGACATACCATTGTACACCCACGATAATAGGAAAATAGGGCTGGAAAGAACCTCACAAAATCATCTATTCCAGCCGCATGCATCAGCTGCAGCGACAGTACTACCATGCAGGCCAGACCCGGGCCATCTGAGCCTCTGCTGCACATACACACACATGCATGCATACCCACAGTACAGGAAATGCACCCCTCCCATCCTGCTTATGCAAGCCATTCAGATACCCAGATACCACCATGCAGTCCCCACTGCCCAAGGGCCTCTACCCCCGTGTGGTGAGAGACAGGCCAGGCTCAAACATCTGCTTCTTCCCAAAGGGGTGTTCAGTAACAGGAGGGCTGTGGCTGGGCAACAATGGGGTGCTGCTACAGGCAGTCTACTCTTGGCCTCAGCTCTTAACACATGCTTAATAGCAGAAGAAAAAACAGAAATATTTTTTTATTCCCCCCAAATTGTTTGTTTGTTTTTAATGATGCCATGAAGCCCACTTGGCCCTGCTCCCCTGCGAGCACCCATCATGCAGAATGTGCTTGCACACCCCAAACACAGCAAACAGCTCTAATGGGAGGGGAGAATCCCCAAGTGGAGCAGAGCCAAGCAGGGGGATCATGGGCATGAATAAAAAGGCTTCATCTTCTGTTTGCCAGGTCCTGAAGTAAGTTAGCCTCCAAAATACGGGACACTGCCCTTAGCCTCCAAATACAGGCACAGGTCTGGCCACCTGGCTGGAGCAGAGCTGGACACTGGAAAGGGGCAGGAGCCAGCCCCTGACCTGTGAGCCATGACCATGCCCATGGCAGAAAGAGGCCACATTGCAGCCAGCCCTGTGGTGCCCCACTCAGCTGCTTTCACCCTCACCCCCACAGGCCTGGGAGAGTTGGGAAGCAGGAGATCCGTCCTCTCAGTGCCACGTTCCCCTGCTGGACACAAACCCCAAGGAACGGCAGGCTTGAGCAGCTCCGTGTAGGCAGGGCATAGAGCAGGGAGTCTGGAGGGAGGTGGGGTTGCTCACACACCTTACACAAAACCCTGAACTCATCTGCATCTTAATTCAGGTGCCTTTCTCCAGCCTCTGTATTCACTGGGCAATGGCAGAGCAGCTGCCTGTGGTGGGGCTTCATGCTAACAATAGGGCACTACCTGCAACACGACTACAGCAGCTCCAGAGGCCAGTGGGAGCCCCATGGGCACCACACCCTGCAGCTGCCGCTAGGAGCCCTTGAGAGCAGGGCCACAGGGAATGGAGGCTCTCAGGCTCTTCCCGCATGCCCAGCCCAGAGGTCCAGGAGGGTGCTCTGCTGTGTGCCCCCAGCAGCCCTGAGCCTCACCCCCATGGGGGCCTGGGCTACTGCTTACCCACACTCCCCAGATTCCCCCAGCCCCTTCCAGCCCTGCTGGATGTCTTTAGCCCTCAGTGAGGTGCGAGGGGGAGATGCCAGTTGGGGGACGCAGCCGCTGCCTGGGGCATGCGGACAGCCACGATGTTACCTGTCAGCTCCGTGTTCCTGGGAAACCCTGGCACAGTACCCAGCCTCTCTCTCTCTCTCACTTTCTAAACCTCAGACGTGGTTTAATCCCTCTCTCTCCCCCCCTCTCTCTTACTCCAGGCACAGCTTTCTAAACTTGACTTTTGCTGATCAAACTTGAGCTAGACTTCCCCAAATACCTAATTGAAACTGTGTAATATTTTAACTGCTTTTTGTTTGTCTCTACTTGTATAGCTATTGCTACTACTGTCATGATAATTTTCATATACCTGGCAATAAAATGACGTTTTATAGTCAAGCTGGTTGCCATCCGCTTTCTAATTCTCTAAACCTCATTTACTCTTCCTTCTCCTCAACCTCTCCATTTGCTTTGGAGGAACGCTTCTTTTACCTAGCCCAAAAATCCTGTGGGGTTTGCTCATCAAGGGGGTTACTACCAGGACAACTGGAACAAGAAATTGGGAAGTGCTGAGTGGGGCATATGAAGGTCTCAGCCTGGAAATGCTGAGTAACTCTGCCCACTCAGACATACTCTGTTAACCTGTGTACATGTGTCTGAATGCATTTTATTGTCACCCTGCTGAACTAGGTTCTGTGCCGAGTCCGTGGCTCATGAGGGTGTCAGCTTAGAAGTGCTGATTGACCCTGCCATCTCAGACATGCTTTTTTCTTGTGCTGAGTCTGAGGCCCATGAGGATATCAGCCAAGAAATACTGAATAACCTTGCCTGCTCAGGGATGCTCTGTATGTATGTGTTCAACTGATTCGGCAGCTGGAGGAACCCACCCCCATTGAAACTAAGCCCTGCAAGGTAGCTCTATTGGGGGGTGAGGACTTGCAGAAGGGAGAGATGGAGCTCCACATAGAAACACAAGTGACACAATCAATACATTGCTAGAATTACAGAGACCCCAGAAATATTACTCTAATAAATGAGTGCATGCCAAAGGGATGGGCAAATCTGGTGACAGCAGGCTGTGGGCAGGTGAAGCTGCGAACAGAGCAGCCATGTGGCAGCGCTCCCCCTCAGGCTGTTCTCAGCTCATTCTGTGTACCCCCTATGACCTTTTTAAGTACTTGTAGGGGTACACATACCCCCAGTTGACAATCACTGACCTATCCAATGCCTGACCACTCAGATAGTCAGAAAGTTCCTCCTAATCTCCAGTCTAAATTTCTGTCCTGCTGAAATTTGAGACCGCTGCCTGTAGTCCTGTTTCTTATAGCCACAAAGAAGAGCCCATCTCCATGACAGCTGTGTTATCCATTGCAACATGTACAAACCTTATGCTTTTCAGTCATGATACAAAATAAAATTACATAGACTATGAAGTCAATCAAATTGCCATATCTGTTTTTCTGGATCATGGAAGGCAAAAAGATGCTTATTAAATTCTTAGGGGCTCACCAAATTTTCTTGCCAAAACTTGCAATCAACCTTTGTGAATTTTGCTTAAGCCCCCAAGTGCAACCAGCTGCAACTGCATGCTTCAAATCCCTTCTGCAATCAGTTGGATTTGTACACTTCGGGCAATTACACACATGCGAGGAGTAGACTCCATTAACTGAGTCTACTGGAGCACGTAAATTGGCGGGCTCTGGCACCCTTGCGCATCACGTCTATCAGCAGCTCAGTGTGTTGCTACACTGAGAAAATGGCAGCAGTGCACTTTGAACTAAAACATTTCGAATGTGTTTTATTTCAAAGTGCCCCAATGCCATTTTCTCAATGCGGGGATGTACTGTGCCACCGATACATGTGACAAGAGGGTGCTTTTTATTAGCACAGCTTGCTAATTAAAAGCAGTTAGCACCATATCAGGAGCATGTATAAAAATATCTTTTGAGCATTTGCTTCCACCTCAGATTCTTGTTTGGAATTCAAGTGTCAAAAGTTATTTTATGGTACATACATTCTCTGATGTGTCATTTGGAAATTAAAAAAAAAATCTGATCATAAAAATTATTTTAAAAATATATATTTTTTAAAAATAGCAAAAGGCCCCCCAAGGCCTGGAATAGACTCCCCCCAGAGGTGGTGGAAGCACCTACTCGGGACACTTCCAAGAAACATTTGGATGCTTATCTTGCTGGGATCCTTTGACCCTATCTGACTTCCTGCCCTCTGGGGAGAGGGCTGCACCCAATGATTTCACAAGGTCCCTCCCAGCACTAATGATGGATTCTATGAAATCTATGAAAAATCTAAAAGCCAGCCACATGAAATCCTGAATTATTTTCTCTTTGAAATAACATTAATAGCTTACTAATACTCTACACAGAAAAATTAACCCACTCTCCACAAGCATTTTCCAAATTCAGGTTGCTTTAATTCTTTGCACAGCCAAAAAAAAAAAAAAAGGAAAGAAAAAAATGGTTTTCATCATAATGACTATCAGCCATTGGAAATCTGCAAATCTTTCATATAAAAAATCTGAAATCATGGGAAGTGAGCCTGATGCACTGTTGTTTTTGCAATATGACACTTAGTCCACAGTTGCCAAAAGATTTGCAAAACTTTTATTGAACATGGGCCCCATCTATGAAAATATAGGCCAAGTTTTGAATGAATCCTGGCTGAGTTACTGTTTCTGCTGGAATAAATGTTAATTAGGTTAACATTTGATTTGAAACCAGGCAAAACATACCATATGCGACTCTAATACAAGAAAGGTTTTTTTGTCCCAATCAGCATAGAGAATAAAGCTCCTTCTCTTCTGTTTACATAGAAAAGAAGTTCATTAAATACACTGTCTATCATTAAATTACTATCAGAAACAGTACATGCTCAATAATGGAAAGCAGCTCTGAAGCTGATTAAATGCAGTCAACACTGAGCATGACTATAAAACCCATGGCTGACACAGAGCAAACATACTACCACAGAAATAGATTAGTTCAGCCCATCTAAATAAAATACACAGAAGTGCCCGTTGTGCTCAGTCACCCTCAGCACTCACTCTTTTTAATGAGCAACTACACTGAATAAATTTTTAGGTCCCCTTCACTCCCACAGCTGAGCTGTGCCTTTCTTTCCCATTTCCAAAATTCTTGTTTCTTCACCAGCATCAAATGTCTGGCAAACATCACCAAATGTGGCCCTAACCAATTTACCCATAATTCCTCTGTCACACCTTCTCTCAGCCTGTTACATGGGATTAGTATGGCCCTGCCCTCAATGAGGTGGATACAGCCTAGATTGCCCTGTGCCTCATTGGCATGTAAATTTTTGGAGCTTCCCATGACTCATTGCAAGAACACCTGGTTCCAGTCATGAGTGGGGAGCCAATTAACACATGGAACTTTTGTAGGATATATCTGGAGATAAACACACAGAGCAGTACTGAGCTGTGGGGTCACCATGGCTTGAAACACTGTAGACTAGGGGTGGGCAATTGTTTCAGCTGGAATACTACTTAATGAGTTCTGGTGAACTGTCAAGGGCTGCAATGGGTAACCCCACCCCTTGACAAGTGCCCCACCCCCTAGTCACCATCTTGGGACTGGAAACCCTGCCCCTAGTCCTGGACTTTTGCCGCTGGAAGTCCCTCCCCTTACCTCATGTACTCCTTTCGGGAGGGGAGGGTTGCTATCTTGGAACCAGAAAAAATGAAATTATATACTAAAAGTCAAACACCCACTATATTTTAAGTTTATTACAATTTGTTTTTCATGATTTTTGTTTGCCTAGTTTATACAGAGAAGATTGCATAATAACTCAAAAATAAAGTCTTACTCTTGTATGGTGTGTGTAGTGTGGTTGGGGTCAATGTGTGTATGGTGGGGTATGGGTGGTGTGTGTGGGAGGGCAATAGGGTATGTCAGGGGTGTAAGTGAGGGAAGTTGTGGGGGTGAAGGTGTGGGGGGGGGTGTTTTGTGGCATTAGAGGAAGGATGGAGGGTTGTGAGGACCCCCTGCACACACCCTCCCCATTGCACATAGCACCTGTGACCAGTAGCAGCAGCAGCAGCTGGTGGTGGGTGCCTGAGGTACTCATGGCCTGCACAGTTGGTGCCACCTGGCAGCAAGTGCCTCCAGCCAGTGCTGCACGTGGTGGCAAGGGGTGCAGGCCGGATGACCCACCTCTATCGTGCAGGGCTCCCTGTGGCACATGTGCAGCTCCAGGCACTCACATGCCACCAGAGGAAGCCCCGTGCAGTGGAACCTGCTGCCTTCACTGTACCCTGCTATGCAGGTCCCAAGACTCTTCCAGGAAGCAGGGGGCAGGGCTCCCTCCACTTCCAGCAGAGTCCCAGGACCTGGACATCAGGGAGCGGCTCCATCTCATGGGGCTTCCCTTGATGGTGCATGAGTGCACATGCACTGAGGGGAAACCCATGCAATGGTGCCCTGCTGGCTGGGCTGCACTCCTTTTCACCACATGCATTGTTGGCCAGAGCCGTGCACTACCAAGAGACAACAGCTGTGCGTTATGGGGAGGGGGAAAGTGTATGGGAGGTCCGCACACCCTTCCACCCTCCCTCACACCCACACCCTACCCAGCCAAGCTCCATGCTCCCATTGCCCCCCTGGGTGTGGGCTCCACACTGCTGCCAGCCCCAGTCCGAGCCCCATGCTCTGTACTCCTGCACAGCTGTAGCTCCCCCTCCCCTCACCCCTACCCCTGCAACTTCCCTACCTGATGTCTAGAGCAAGCAGGCTACCAGGGAAACTGAGTAGGTCCCCTGGCAGTTCCAGAGGCAGCAGCAGCAGCAGATGCAGCAGCAGCCCCTCCCAGAAGCTCTGTGCTGGCTGGACCAAGGCATTCTGCCCACAAGGGTGGGAATGAGGCATGAAGGGTGGGTGGGGTACAATTAGCTGGTAGGTGCCCACAGGCCAGACAAAATTGCCTGGTGGGCTGCATTCGGCCCACGGGCCATATTTTGCCCACCCCTGCTGCAGACTCTGCTAAGGCCCAGCTGACTTAACTATATGATAAATCATGAGCCTTTTGGCTTTGAACTAATATCATGCATAGTTTGTACTATATATAAATAAGTACAAAAGTTCTGCTTAAAAGTGTGTTTATGGAGTGCCTGTGACACCCTTGCCCTCTGCCCCCTCCCCAAAATTCTTGCCTGCCCCTGCAGCCTCTTCCACCAACCCCCACCTCCACCCTTACTAGCAGAGCCTACTACTCCCAAGCCCACGGAAGTGAGGGGCAAATTTGAAAATGCTGACTTTGTCCTATAAGTGCAAGTCTTGTCTTGGAATTCGTCTGCTTGCTTTTCTTGTCTTGTGGAAAAATCTTAACATTATTTAAACATAGATTTTTTGATTAAGGTTCAGTGAGTTCTAGAACAGCTCTGTGTTTTGTTACTAATCATGAGTGGAAATAATGTGAGAAAACTTTACAATGCCATTTTCTGTGATCCAGCAAAAAACAGATTTTGGTAAATTCATTTTGGGGTCATGTTATCTAAACAGGACTTACTCAGACAAACTTGGATTTGGTCTGAACCAGTGAGCCCACATTTCATTTTTGAGTACCCAGACAAAGTGGTGGTCTTTGATCTAAGAAATGAGCTAGATGCTAAACATGGCAATGGACAAACTTAAGGAAGGGGATGCTCAAATACTCCCACTAGTCTGGCATGCATTCAGCCACCTGAAAAGAAATTATTCAAATACAAAGGAATTAACATGTGAATGCTGTTTCCGCCAGGTTTCTGCATATGCTGTCTTGCATTTTTATTGAGACTGCAAACATAAACCAGCGTGAGAAAGCAGGTGCTATTTTTCCCTATCTTTTGAACATCAGTCTTTCCCAGCAGTAAGCTGTGTGCGTTAATGGCCAAAGTACAGAAACGTTTTGATTTGGATCCAAACTTTTCACCCAGACATAGTTAAAAAAAAAAAAAAAAAAGTGTTGGGCTTTTGATCCAGATTGCATTGTATAGCAGACCATTTAAATGAAAGGGAACAGGGAGGGAGAGAAAGTCATATGATGTTAATGTCTTTAAGAGCATTTGAGATTGGGGAAGGATTCATGTGAGCTTCTTTACTCTGATCCCACCTACAGAGTTATAGGCGCTGATTAACAATCACAGATGCATTAATATTACAAAAAGTTGACAGCATATTACAAGCGTTCTCCACTTTATGATTTTACAGTGTAAGGACAATGACAGTGATAAGACAGATCTCAGGATTAAATTACTAGTTTCTTTAGCTGAAAATTTAAAGCATTATGCACTGATTTCTCCCTATGGAAAAATACTACCCTTTCCACAACTTTCCCAAATGAAAGGTATGCAAGACAACAAGCATGACAATTTGGAGAACCCGTAAATGTCTGACTTCTTTGTGAATTTAACTTTTTAAAGCTACTAGCTCCATTTTGGATATGCAGCCCTTTCCTGTGTCTGTTGCCTTTTCACCTCCACATGAGGCTAAATCAAACTGTGGCATTACAACTCTAATGATGGAAGATCATTAGATCTTGGGTCCCCACAAGATGCCTCCTGGAAGCTGCAGGGATGGCTGCAAATCTCCCAGCCTCAGAAGATTCACATATCTCTGGAGCTGGGCAGTCACAGGAGCTGCAGTCTCCTAGCCACAGGGATGCATGGAGCACCCCCATGGCTGAGAGGCCTTCAACTCAGGGGGCTTCCAGCTGTGGAAGCTTGCTTCTTGCTGGTGCAGGGGGAGCCCAGGATCACATTCCCTCTGCGCCAGCAATAAAGGGAGATGGGATCTAATACGCAATCCCACAATCACACTTCCTGCCATGCACATTTGTCAGGGCAGGAGGTGAAATTGTGTGGCTCACACATTAGATCCTATTGTGCCTTTACCTCTACATGTAGAGGAGCCCTAAGGGATAAGTGATAAGCCAGAAGCAATCTCAGCTGACTAGTATAAAACAAGTTATTATGAACACATAGCATGGATATTTTGGAATATTTTAAAAGGTGTATGTTACTTACAGTCACGTGGGCTAACCAGAAAGATCCTACAGTAAGTAAGTGAAGCAAATGCTGATGACTATAAAGTGCATTGGATAATTAACCTAAGAAAGTTGGGGACTTCAACAGTACTGGTCTGCAAGGCTAAGTACAGACTGTCACAAAGACCAAGGCCGAATTGATTCAATTTTTGCCCATTAGTCTAAACTGCATAGACTAAATTGATAGCAAGTGAACAAACATCCAGTTTTGATTCCAGAAACGTAGCCCCATGCCTTCAGTGGCTCCGGCCAGAAGCTCTAGGCAGTAGAGCACTACTCTCTGCTCAGAAAGAGCAGACAGCTTGAGCCAAAGCTAGCCTGCTCACTCTGTGGGGGGGGTTGTTTGTAGCAGATATACAAAGCATCCTGGGATGCTCAGGGATTATAAGTTAACTTGAATCTGGAGGGGATCTGGGAGAGAAGTTCAATAAAGTGATTTAACTTAACTCAGTTAAATTTGATACTACCATCCTTCCACCTGTTTCGGCAATTTTGAAAATAGTTTGTGAGCACTAAAATTCTGGGCTAAGTACAGTTAGAAAGCCTGAGGTTGAATCAGTTCAGTCTTTGTAAATTAGTCTTAGCTGCACAGATTAAATTGAAATCAGAAGTGAATGGACATTTATCTTTGATTCTGGAAATGTAGCCACATGCCTGCAGTGGCTCAGGCCAGAAGCTGGGGGGCGCTAGAGCATGGCTGTCTGGCTGTGTGTTCACTTCCTCTTCCTGCTGCCCCCAAAGGACAGTCCAGAATTACAGCACCAGGACTCTGCACAGTTGTTCATCACTTCCTCTTCCTGCTTCCAGGTGTCTCTGGGATTTGTAGTCTACGGTTGAGCAGGGGAAGGGGTGTTTAATTCTCCTCCCTTGCCCCAGTACCCAGCTGGGGATTGTCTCGGGGGGAGGCAGCCCCCTCCTCTTTCTCCTCCCCCTGCCATAGACTGGGTTGCATGCCCAGCCAGGCTTGCCTCCCCTCACCCCCTTGTCAGCCAGTTCTCACTGCTCCAGCTAGAGAACAGAGGGGCGGGGCCAGCCCTGCTCTCTCAAGCAGACAGCCCAGGCCAGCCCAGGGCTGCAAAGCTTGATGGCAAACTGTGATTTAACTTCAACCAGGATGGGGTCTGGGACAGACGTTTCATAACTGATTTGGATCAAACCAGTTTAAGTCTGATACTACATTCAACCAGGTTTATCTCAAACCGATTTCAGCCATTTTGAAACTGATTTCAAAATGCACTTAGCTTTTATCCTGTTATAGGTTTAAACCAGTTTCTGATCCTTTAAACCAGTTTATATGCAACTTCTGTCCCTAGCCCAAAAGTTTAAATATTGTAAAAGGCAAATAAATCTTCCCAATATGAATATTCATAAATCAAAGGAATATAAAAATAATGCTGCTGGAAATAGTGCCACTGGGGAGACAAAACAACAGGATGGTCAGTATCTACTACATGAACCTATTTCACCTACTTTGAGTTTCTCCTCAAGTAATTGTTGGCATTGACATGAATGCTAGTTGTCCTGTATAGCTTTTCTTCTCTTGTATAATCACAGTTATGTTCTATTTCAGCTGCTTAAGAAAGTGTGTTATCTCACTTCTTTGACCTGACAGGTTCAATCTAGTAACAATTTCTCAACCATTATACCTAATTTGGAGATGAAACCCTGCCAGATCACTGCGTGCCAGCTTAACTGGCACAGATAGTTAACATTACAGTCTGTGCTACAAAGCAGCATTTTTTCATCATGAGCAGAAGTGTATAGCTCCAGTCTCATAACTCATCGACATTCACCTACTCATATGTTTAATTTCGACTTCCATGGGACTTATTAAAGTCAGTATTTTCTTAAGTGATTTGCTAAATAGGGATGAACCTAAGCATCTGATATACAGGTTTTCTTAACTGTGCTCTTCCAGCATTATCTATAGCAGTTACACATTTGTTTGCAGCTTTTAGGGAGGAAAAAAGTAGCTCTTGGTCTCATTTAAACACATTTGCAGCATTGTTAGCAGCATCCAGTATATACTGGAAGTTTCCTTGGTATTTTCAACTAGGTTTTATGATGCTGGCACCAAATTTCACAAACTGGCTTGTATCCAAGGAAGGCTAAATCTTTGATTCCTTAAACCACATAAACATCAATTTGGGAAAGAAGTAGGAAAATGCCTTCTTTTACTTTAAAGGATCTGAACAAATTTGCGCTCGTTGAGGATCTGATACAAAATGCCCACGTCTAAACAACCTGTGCTTTTAGGTGGGGAGGGGGTATGATTTTACAGAGCAGCTGAATTTCTGAAGAATTCCTCTGGCCACCAAAAACGGTAAGCTTTAGTTGTCACTACAGTATAAAAAGCCACAGATCATTTCAGAGGCATAAGCCTTTGTTGAGTTATCAAAATATTTTTTCAGAAACTAGAGTCACATACCTTAAACGAATTAAAGGAAGACAAAGAGCATATTACTGATTCAGCTGCAAAAGTCTGTTGTAACGATGGTATTTGAACAGCACAATTTTGGCAATTTACCACTATAACTAACACTGTAGTTCATTATTTTCTACATGGATCCACTTTAAAACCTCTCATATGCTTTTAATATATCACTTAGCATTTAGCAATTACCACTTCCTCTTCAGTCTTCAGGCTCTTAAGTCTTTGAACTCATAAAGCTACACTGTTCTGACAATTGCTATAAAACCACGGGGAAAGGAAAACTCTTAAGCTCACAAGGTCACAAGTTTGAAAGTGTTTTTGCTACAATTTGTTCGACTTGAAAATCATTTTAATTAGTCGTGGACTAAGCTTGTATTCCAAACAGCAAGGTCTTTTCCAAACAAGGTGATTTTGGGGATTGGTTTTTTTTCTGTCATGTTGGTTTACTACCAGCTCACTTGCTTTATTTTTCCTAAAGCCAAAAATATATTGTGAAAGAATAAAAAAAGTTAGAAAAATGCTGTGTGTGTGGGTATTAGTTTTTTTTAAAAAAAGGTCTACTCATTTTTTTTATTATTATCTCTATGAGTGACATTGTTAAAATAAGATATTGATTTCAGTACCAATTGCTCACACAAATCCAAACATTTTGTTTTGGTTATTTTTCATACCCAATACAAAGATAATGGTCTTTCTAACAATACTGGGAGTTTTCCCACATCTTTATGTTAGAAATACTATGCGGATGTGTGTTTTACTTTGAAGTCCACAGTTAAATTGTACAAAACTATTTTTTAATGGAAGGGAGTGAGGAGAAAAATCTTTCCCTAATATTTCAAGGTACAGGTACATTTCTATAAAGTTTATCTGACTAAGAATTGATGTCACTAATGCTGACCATTAAGACAGAAGAGGCTAACATCAAATACCTGTCACTACCATTAAAATGAAATATGAAAAAGTTTACCAATAACAAAGATACAGTATCAGTGAAATGCTGGCACAGCTACAAGTTCAACAACTCATAAATCATTGCTATATCACTTTATTTCTACAGCTTGACATTTAACAGCTAAAGTTTAAGGTGTGTCAAATGCTGAAAACTTAATGGTGGACGCAACAAGATTCAACAATATATGCCTTACTCTAGCTGTTGCTAGTTCACCATCCAAAAATGATCATGGAGTCCAGTCAAGGTTAGATTCATATCCTGCTACAGAATCATACTTTTCACAACTATTTTTCATTATTGCTGTTGACTAAATATTGCAAAGCAACAAATTCAACATTCAATTTTGCTCGCCATCACTGTTCTGTGAAGGCACGCAGAGTCTAGAAGATGATTATGGCACAACAGAACCTCCTGACAGGACCCTGCAGGCATGGAAAGTTTCCAGGGAACTAACTGTTAGAAGTACAGTATACAAAAAGCTGCAGGGTTTGCATGGGACGATGACAAGAAAATCAAGACCAAAAACAATAGATGTGTTTCAGATGAAATTGTTTCAAGTCAAGGAATAGCTAAATACTGCCAAAAGGTTGGTGGATTCTTAAATGTAACCATATTGTTCAGTCTGAGATCAAAGAACATTGTTCTAATGGTTCAAAGAATTTTGCATTTGAATTTGAAGACTTGCAAATTTATTATTCTACTATAACCAAAAAAAATGGTTGCAATTAACACATACACATTTAAGAACATTGCTCCATATCACCTGAGCATCAAAAGTAACATTTTCTTTTCCAGAAACATCAAAGAAAAAAATCTGAATGGAAGTATTTCACAAACGAATTGCTTGTAGGGTTTTCTAACAGCAAAGAGTGCTTAAGTAACCGCTCACTCTGCATAGGCATTCTTAATAACAGTACTTTAAAAATCTAGCCCTTTTGGAGTGCATTTGAAGTGCAGCATTTATGGGCCTATATGTGTAGGGAAAGAAAATGAAAGAACTAGGAGTCACTAGGAGTTAAACTATTATCATAGCCAGAGCTGCTGCTGCTGCTAGGTGGTCAGGCAGGAGGCAGCGTGACCATGTGTTCCAGGCCCCAGGTTGAAGCAGGGCTGGATCCAGGACTAGCACGAAAACCAGAGGGTAAATGGTAGTGCCAACAAGAGCGGGGGAGGGGGAAATAGGGCCAGCTACAGCTCTGACCCCAATCTGGGGTCGGGGCCAGAGTCAGGGTGAAGGCAGCTACCTGCTTTCCCAGCTTGCACTTGAATCCAAGACAAGAGACTCCCTCTCTGCCCCTTCCACCCCCCCATGTAAAATACAGTTTTAAAGATATTACCAAACACAACAAGATTCCATGTGTTTAAAGTGGAAAAACATCTCACTGAAAGAAGTAATACCTTTAAAACCCACAGTTTTACATAATCACTTTTTATGTTGATTATTATTATTTAGATTAAAATAATGCTTGCAGATCCTTTCTGAAATAAATCATTGCTGTTTTTGGTTTAAAAAAAAAGCTGATGTACCTCTGAAAGAATTCAAAAGATAACACTTTGCTGGGACACCCTATTAGCAGGATAAATATGCCCTTTTATTGTTTCCTACTCTGTAAATTGAAGGGAAAAAAATGCAAAGCAAGAAACCTTCAATCTGGGATTTATAAAGTTTTTTTTTTTAAAGGGTAACAAAGTTTCATATTTCACTCTACCATCAAAGGAGTAAATTTTGGATTTTTTTTTCCCTGGGTCAGACCCAGGGACCATATATATATTTTTGCTTTCCCCCCTGTAGCATGAAGCATGGTCTTTTTCCTAGGATCTTCTGTTTCAGTGGCAAGTGATCATCCCTGCTTTTAGCTATGCCAAGCTATAGGTTTTTTCTAGGTGTTTTGAATATAGTTTCTTGTAGCTGGGGGAGGGGGGGGGGTTGAAACAGTGATTTGGGGGGTTCTTTGCTTAGGACTTCTTGCAGCTGTGAGGAACTGGATGCAATGACCCAGGAGTCCCCTTTCAGTCCTAAGTTCCTATTTACTTTTATTGCTAGAAGTAAATCAAATTCAAAACGTTTTTGTCCCCCCAAATAAAGCCTGTATCACAATACTTGAATACAGTAGCGATAGAGTGACGTTGGAGCCATTACTGCAGCAGACCTGGATAAGGTGTTTCTGTTAGAACTAAAAGGGATTTGATTTACATGGTTGTATACTGTTATCACAGTATTTTTGCTTTTCAACTCGTTTAATTGATCTTTTCTTATTCAACATATTTTGTCAGAATTACCTTGATGACACTGTAACATTTTAATACAAAAAAAACTGAGAAAAATGTAATGAAAGCTTTCTCTCGGCCTGTTTACATAAATGTGTAGTATATCCCACTCAGTGTTTTGATTTATAGAAAGCTGAAAGGAGAACATTATAGTGTTTTTCAATAATTCATGCTGTTTTAAGTGTGGAAATCCATCATTTAAATTTAGATGACCAGTCTGCCCCCTTTATTGAAAATGCTTCTCTTCTACTGAAGAAGGGGAAACATACCTTCTGGAAAAAATAGCAGCCAAGTAAAATAATTATAGGAGTGTAAACATTAAAATATTCTATTCCTTTTAGAGAAAGGGTCCCTAATGTAAAAAAAGACAAGAAACAAAAAAGGTGCTAACTTGACAAGGTCTAAGAATTTTAGTTCCAGAACTAATTGCCATCATTTACACACAAGGTCCTGGTCTCCTTCCCTGACACCAACAGTAATTTACATACTGTTTTACTGTTAGTCCTTCCTAGAATGATGGTATGCTGTAACAATAGAGTCGTTTTGAGGAGTGGTACTTATTTCATGAAAGATATCAAGATTACAACATTCAGCCGACTTAACCTGAAAATGTCCACATTTTCCGCAAAAAGAAAGAAAGAAATCCATTTCCGACCAATGGTATTGTTTATTTTCAATTGTGATTTTTCATTTGAAGATTTGTTTTATATTATGCATTAGAATATATTACAAAGAGAGTAATCTCAAAACGAAAAATCAAATGTTTCAATCCAAAAATGATAAGACAGGACATTACGAAATTGTCAAAACTTTTTCTCCCAGATTTTCTTGGAAACAATATTTTGGAAAAATCAACAAAATTTTGCAATGCATTTTTATGGAACAGAATCCTCCTAAAGAGAAGGATTTTTTAAATATTTCCCAATCAACTTTACTAAGAATAGCTCCACCTCCTCCCTTACATACAAATAATAGAATCCAGAGATAGAGTGTTAATAATAATCCTTACTACCTTCCAGTTATAGTTCCAGGGTTATCCCTTGGCCTTTCTCTAGGTACCTTGCTCAGATCTTTGGTCCCTCGGTATGATCTTTGATCTTTCTGTCTGGAACCTGTACTTCCTCTCAAGACCAAGTTTTTAAGACTGCAGTCCTTTGCAATTCACTATAATTATCCCAAGCAAGTCCAGCAGTGGACCCAAAACTGGGGTGAGGCTCAGAACCTCTTTGGCTGTGCCTCACACTTGTAGTACTCTGATCAGAGCAGGGTCCAGCCAGAGCTCTACTTTATGAGCCTATCAGATGACTGACACAAGCTCTGGCCACAGCCACCACAATCACCATTCATATCCTCTTTTCCCCTGCCATTGCATCTGGCTCGGTGGAGAAGGGAACAAGAGGGTGAACGGCACTCGTCCCCTGGGCTTTGGAGCTGTGTGAAAAGAGTGGCTCTGGCACTGCTGACATCAATCAGCTGGAAAGCTCATGGAGTTCATTGCACATGTGGAGCTCCAGCAGGAGCCTGCACTGACCAGGCAGTTTACTTGGAGGTCACTGTGCATGTGTAGCATAGCCAAAGGGGGACATGACCACACTGCTACCACAACTTCTCAGGTGCATTTTGCATTCAGTGATGCCAGCACTACACAGATAGCTAGCACAGGCCAAGCAAGCCACACTTACAGCAACGGGGGAAGTATAGGTACAGGTATGAAAGGAGTGGCTGACCTAATCTGCCCTTTTTATTTTGAAAGCTATTCTTAATTTTTCCCCATCTTTAAAGGAGATAAATAAGTCTGACAAGGAACTTTGTTAAAAGGAGAGAAATGAGACTGGCTGGACCAGGAGACAGGAACAAGGAAGTAAAGAAGAAATGTGGAGGCCTGCAGAAGGGACTGGAATTGGAAGCCAGGGTAGGGAGAGATGAGAAGGAAACACATGGATGAGATTCAGAGCTGCAGAGAAAGAACTGGGACAGAATGGCAAATGAGACTGAAACTGACCAGGGGATGGAGGAGAGACTGGAGCCTGACTTCCCAGGCTCTTACCAGGCTGCCTGCAGGGTTTCCAGCAGGGCTGCATGGAGCCTGGTGCTTCACTCTGTGGCTGTAGGGGCTGCAAACTAAAACTCCAAGGAGGTGTTTTAGTTTGCCACCCCCCTAGTCATTTAAGGCACACTATGCCAGAAAATTTCCTACGGTGGCTGGAATTAATGCGCAATATGCTGCCAAGGTGTGCAAATATCAACACCATTAAAGTGGTGCAAGAGCATTTAGCCCACTTTAAAGTGTTGTGCACACACACCCCTCGGAAAAGGAAAATGGAGCTATTCCTCAGAAGCATGCATCAGCTGTTATGATCCAACTGACATGTCTCCCTGATCTTGTAGTGATACAAGTGAGTTAAATTGTCTTGAGTGAAGCAATAAAACTGTAAGGTCTGTCTATATCACTTGAATGAGAATTGGCAGAAGAACCCATGCTTAGTAGAGTATACTCCAATTTAGAGCCTGGAATGTCAATCAAGACTCCAGAACCTCACTTCCTCTGCTGCCAAATAAAATGTTTGATGTCTTATCTTGTTTCTCCCTAGTGGAAGATAACAATATGCTATTGCTACCCTTTTATTCCTTGAGCAAAAGTGGCAAACGTGTGAGGTGTTGGATTTAAGAGTCTCAACCTTGCTAAGAATCCATATTGATGTCAATATTACATAAGAAAACCTATGTTTAGAGAAAAAGTTACACAGTCAGTACTGGAAATATAATAATGATGCAGAGCAAGCAACTCATTCCAAACAAACATTTCAGAGACATTCTCTGATGTTGTGTTCCTTGTATTTTGAGTGCCCAACTTGAAAGCATGAAATCTGATTTACAGAAATACCAGACACTCTTAGCTGCAACTGAAGTCAGTGGGAGCTGTGCTTGAATATATAAAGTGCTCTCCAGTATCAAGTACTTTAAAAATGAGGTCCTAGGTATCTCAAATTGGGTATCCAAAATGAGTGGATACTTTTGACCTTAATCTCTCATTACCTCTATTCTCCACATATTTAATGGGGTAATAAACACTTTCATTCACAGGCATTTGATGATGCTAAGTTAATTAATATTTGTGAAGAACTGATATTATAATAATGAATATTTTAGAGAAGCCTACATGGAAACCAATAACCATTTCAGAGTGCCATTTGAGTGCAGTGCAGTAAATAAGGCCAAAGGCTACCAGTACCCCATTGTTGTCATCCTGCAGACCAGTACCCCATAGCTGTCATCCACATGGGAAAGAATGACACGGCCAGGGGCAGCCCTGACCGCATTATGAAGGAATTCGGGGCTCTGGGGGACAAGCTTAAGGAGATGGGGGCGCAGGTGGTATTCTCCTCTCTTCTTCCGGTGAGTAGGCAGGGACAGCAACATGAGGCCTACGGTGGCAAGGTCAACCGGTGCTTATGCAGTTGGTGCTGCCAGGCAGGCCTTGGGTTCCTAGATAATGACTCCTGCTTTTGGGCGGGGGGGCTGCTGGGGTGGGATGGGCTTCACCTCTCTCCTAAAGGCAAGCGTGTCTACTCTTCCAGGTTGGCTGATTTCATACGGCAAGCTTTAAACTAGCCTCACTGGGGGAGGGGGCTGCAGGAAGATGTGGAGACACCACCCGAGCAAGACAGGTGACAAATGCCATGAGTGCCCAGGTAAGAAACAGAGGTCCAGACAGTCTCCCAAATCGGGGGGTGGCACACACAGCTAGGCAAGGCCTTAAATGCCTATATACCAATGCTTGTAGTATGGGGAACAAACAGGAGGAACTCGCCCTCAGAAGAGCCAGTTCAAACCCAGACATAATAGGGCTTACAGAAACGTGGTGGGATTCATCCCACGACTGGGCAGTTAGCATTAGAGGCTATAGTCTTTACAGGCGGGATAGAGAAGGAAGGAAAGGTGGAGGTGCGGAGCTCTATATCAAGGAGCAATACACATCCTCTGCCAGCAGAATGGGGTCAGAGGAGGGGCAAGCTGAAGTGCGCTGGGTCATAGAGGTAGGACTACCATCAAAGATAATAAAAAGTCCTTTTTCAAATATACAGGGAGGATGAAGAAGGAACCAGGAAACGTGGGGCCGCTGCAAGACACGTTGGGCAATTTGGTGGTTGTGTCAGAGAAGAAAGCAGACCTCTTTAACCAATTCTTCACCTCCGTTTTCTTGGGCAGGGACTGGGACTTCCCCACCATGATGCAAGATGGACTCAAGGGGAATGCCTCCAGACCTCAGGTTAGGGAGGACCAAGTTAGAGAGCTTCTGGGGGGCTGGACATATTCAAATCAGCGGGTCCAGATGCTCTCCACCCCAGGGTGTTGAGGGAGCTAGCAGGGGTTATTGCAGGGCCCTTGGCATGGCTTTACGAGCGCTCGTGGTGCTCGGGCCAGGTGCCAGATGATTGGAAGACAGCTAACGTGGTCCCCGTCTTTAAAAAAGGGAGGAGGGAGGAGCCAGGCAACTATAGGCCCGTCAGTCTTACCTCAATCCTACGGAAACTGTTTGAGAAGATCATCAAGGAACACATCTGCAATGGGCCGGCTTCAGGGATGGTGCTCAAGGGCAACCAGCACGGTTTCATTAGGGGCAGGTCATGTCAGACCAACCTGATTGCCTTT
>NW_017728950.1:69942780-69947033 GCF_001723895.1 Crocodylus porosus
CTTCTATGATTCTATGATTCTACATATTGAATTATGAAAAGAAAACAAAATATTGAGTAACTGCTCATTGAATGAGCACAGCCCATCCTCTGCACTGAATGAGGTATAGATTCCATGAAAAAAAATATTATGTGACCATGTTATTAAACAGTGTATCATAATGTGTATAACCCAGGAATGCCAATTTAAAGATATACTGGCAATCTTGTTTCTTACAGCTCTTCACTTTTGAGTGACTGACCTTGCCGCCTTAATAACATTATTTTGATGTAGTATTTTTAGTACTTAATGCACAACCTATTCTGTGTGGCTCATGGTATTTCATTAACATTATTATTATAAACTTCAAAACTCTAATGGCAAAACTGATGGATTCCTGCACCTGTGCCCAAATGTAAGAAAAAAGGGCAGCAGGCCACTATTTCCCCTCCCAGGTTGGGAGAGATCAATGGGGCCTTAACTACTATGCCTCCCTTTCTCCTACACCTTTTAACCAGCACAGCTGAGCTAGCATAGATTGAGAAGTTATATGAAATGGCTCTGAGCCAGTGACAGATTACACCTCCCCACCCCCGACTCCCAACCGCAGCCACAAAACGAGGAAGGAACTGAAAAAGAAGCTGCATCTTTTAATGTTACAATTGGTTGCCAGGTCTGCTTTGGGAACAGCACAGCCATGCACTGCCCCTTACTTTGAACAGATTGTTAAATCCCAATCTAGTCCTAAATCACAAAATTGGAATGTACCCAGGAAAACCTACTTAGACAATCTACTTAGCTTGCATGCAGTAGAGAAGTCTATAACTCTGCTCCCAATAAAGGCACGTGTTAATAGTTCATTTATTATAATCTATCTTTATTTTTCAAAGCCACATGGGGGTAGACAAATACTAGCACCTAACGAATTTAGAGATATTTTTACTAAAATGTGTGTTTAACTTATAGGTTTTTCTGTGATAATTGCTGTTCTTGCATTACCTTAATTTTTTAAATGCAGCCTATATCTTAAAATACACAGTTTTCCATTTCCCTCCACTCATTACAGTTCAATTTCTATAATGTAAAAATCACATATTCTGTTCCAGGGAAAACAATTACCATTAGTTACTGTAGCCTTGACTGTACATTAGCTTCACTTTACATATATTAGGTAGGATTAGCTGCCAGACTTGTCTTCTCCTATAAAAACGTTCTCTTAAAATGCTATAGAGTTCTATAAATTTTCTACAGAGGAAAATCTCTGTAAAGTTTTTCTCTCTGGCCAATAGAATAGCTGTTGAAAAACTGCTTCTGCAGAAATCATTATGGGCCAAGAGCATTGACATTTCTATACCAGACATTTTCCTATAGAAATTAACATTGCTTTCTTCCCCCTCCTCCCCAACCTTGAAGAAATTACATTGATTCTGGCTTTTATTAGTATTTTTCTCTGCACTGAAAATTAATTGTGCGTCTTATGTTTTAGTCATTTAGTCAAAACAAAACAAAACAAAACAAAAGCAAATGCCTCCAAAAGTCATCCCAGGAATCTGGGATGGAATGCAGGATTGTTCTGTGTCACTGATCCCCTGACCTTGGCTTTCCACCAGGACCATTAAAGTGGTTGCTAAAAGGTGTTCTGTCCTTATTCTTCTGTCTGAAGCTGCTTCCTTGGCTCTTGTTCAGGTTTTCCTCATGCCAGATGGCTTACATTTGAGCACAGCTTTGTCTGGATTTCCTGATGTGATCAGTTTCTTTGGAATGATGGTCTGAGTACCAACTCCTTACATGGTTGTTTTGCTCCTATACCCGTTCACCTTAACAAATTATCATGACATATATTACATATTTTAAATCCTATGACTTCTGCTTAATGTTTTACATGTTTACTTAGGTACCAAGGCACAGTGTGTTGCACCCCTCCCTCCTCTATTCCTGGGGTAGGATGGATAATGAGTAGGAAAACTGGGGTCATGGATATGATTGTGGTCATTGACAGATGTGTTTCCAGTTGTTCTTGTTCTTTGTAAAAACTAAAAATCTTGTGCATCAGATGGTATCTTATTCCTTTAACTGTATTGCAAAAGTTCTGTTTAAGTAGCGCACAACTTCTTGTGTATAAATTGGGGGGGGGGGGGGCGGAAATTCTCATGGTATACTCGAAATATAACCGCATAGAACTGAAGGAACCTGAGCCCAAAGCCAATTTTTATCTCAGCTGAATCCTTACACCAGAATGGGACTACAGAATGAGATAAGGAATGCTAGTTCTGTATCACTCTTCCAGAGCCTGAAGTATAGAGAAAGGCAAAACATAAATTATTTCTAAAGACAATATTTAGACTATAATGAGAACCAAATGACATAGCATATTCATTATTATGACAGGTATTGCAATAAGAATAGGAAAGGACACAAAATTAATCTATTTTTACTTGGCCAAAAGCAAAACAGATCTGTCTAAAACAATTCTGGATGGAGAAATTGGGAAAAAATGTTTTTATCAGAAACATTGTGTCCTACACTGTTCAGGAAATTAGGTTAAGCTCCTGTGTAATGTGTGCTAACCCACTCTTGTCCTCACTTCATTATCTTCAAAATATCAGATCACTTTTGATATTTGAAAAGGACTCAGATTAAAGCATTTTTTGGATTATGGTTGATGTGCAAATTAAAGAAATCACAAATATGGAACTCCCTCTTAGAGCAGAAATATTTAAGTAGCAAAGGGTTTTGTTTCTGTTTTTTCCAAACCAAAATGCATAGTAGAAGAGCCTTAAACTTACCAGAAGAGTGGTTCCAACAGGTACATGTATAGTTATGGATTAAATTTATGTGAAAAAGACAAATGGCAAAGGTATTAAAGGTGTTATGCCAATGCACTGTTCCTCACTTGGAAACTAAACTGTGAAAATAAGGTTCCAAGCCACAGGGTCTATACTAATGCTAGGAAACAATGTGTGCTCTTTTCAATGCACCCAGCCTAGCTTTATCTCTACCACTTCTCACTTAATTCATGTAGACCATCAGACCATAGATAGACTTGAGTTATGCAACTGATGCCTGATTCCATTTAGGAAATGGAAATCCCTTGGAAATTTTATATGAAATACTCTTGGAATTCTAAATTCATGTACTTCACCCTGGAGACCTATCTATACGCCAGCATGCATGGAGATGACTGGATAATATCTGCTTCTTACAGTTACAATGGCTAAAGCTGCTGGCACAGGATGCAACTCTGGAAGAGTAAAAATAAGCCTTCCACTTGGATTCATTTTCAGGTAAGCAGAACTGAAACGTGTTGTAATCATCTTAATTAACAAAAACAGCTTATAAGGCCACATCCACAGAAGCAGGAGTGTGTGTTTGCAGAAAAACAAATAATAGTGCCACAAATTTGTGCTGCTGCTTTGGGCTGCAGTACATATCCCTGCCCATGCATGGATAGTGGGACACATTGTCTCGCTGTTCCATGGGCTGCAGTGGGGGCTGGCTGGGGCACAGTGCAGGGCTGGCCAGCAGCAGTGGCAGCCTTAGGGGAGGGCAAACCAGGTGACAATCCAGGGCTCCACACTTTAGGGGGCCCCAAATTTTGCAACAAATATCCAATTTGCTTATAGGTCATCAGAATTAAGCCTCCAAGGGGCCCCAAATGATTCTCTTGTCCAGGGCCCCAGCAACTCTAAGGCCACCACTTCTTCCAGCAGGCAGCCCTCGCACTGAAAAACCTTGTGCATCAGCCAGCTGGGGAGCAGTACATGGAGATGGGGGAGGCTGCCTGCTCCTCCTTCTCTGCACGCTACAGATCCCCTTCACTGAACACCCTGTGCCCCAGCCAGCCTTCTCCCAGCCAGCTCTGCAGTGGAGCCCTCACAATGAGTCACACGGAGACAGGGGAGCAGACAGCCCCCATCTTGAGGCACCCTGTAGCCCAGCCAGCCAGGAAGACTGACTGGGATGCAGGGTATCTCAGCACAGGGGCTCTGCAATGCAGAGTACATAACTGAATCAGGACTTGAGAATGTAGATAGCAAACAACCAGCTCGTGTTAAGTCTTATCTATATCAGGAAATTTTATCATGATTCTCAACAATCACATTTAAAATAGGTTAACTAATGCAGTGCTAATGTAACCTCACGCGGTCACAGTGAAATCTATTGAGTACAGTTGTGTAAATGGTATTTCATAGATTTCATAGACATTAGGGCTGGAAGGGACCTCGGGAGATCATCGAGTCCAGCCCCCTGCCCAAAGGGCAGGAAGTCAGTTG
>NW_017728950.1:69947602-69954138 GCF_001723895.1 Crocodylus porosus
GGGTAAGTCACACACTGCCAGTAACTTCTGCCAAAGGTGCATATTTTCCAGACTACAAGATTTTCTTGATTTTATTAAGACCAAGCGAATATGTACATCCTTTCATACATGGAGATTCATTAATTCAGTATATTATTTCTCTCCTAATTTCCCCTCAATGGAAAACATAATCCTGGTTTAAGGTGTTACCTTCAAGCTAGATTTTTTCTTTTAAAATGTAAATTCACCATTGTCTGGTCATAGCTTGCTCCTGTGCTTTCTGAGCATATATGCAATGGTAATGAGTCAATAAAACCCTGTCAGATGCTAATTCTTAGTGATAGGTAGTCAAGGTTCTTTGGGTGGATGTGTTATCTTTTATTAGACCAACTGAGTAGTTGGAACAAAGTTCTTTGCAAGCTTTTGAGCACAAGTACCTTTCTTCAGGCATAGGGAGACAGTCATGTTCAGTGGTGGCTGCATTTAATCAGCTACTTAGTTGGTGTCTATCACTGAGGACATTCTGTTTTTGGCAGCAATTTAATGACAAAGTATTTAGTGAGATTTCCTTTTATGCAAAGGTAAGACAAGGGACTTTTTCCCCCATGCCAATGAGGGGGGAAATACCTCATCTAGTATTGAAGTAAATACAGTATATTGTTTAACATCTACACTGAAGATTAACCAACTAACCCATGCAGATGAAGTTTTATTTATGCAGACAATTTTTGTACCACCACGCAAACTGTGAACTTCACCCAGGTCAAGACTACACTGGCATCATCACCCAATGCGTTGTCAGGCTATTACATCAAAAATCAACTACATTCCAATCCAAATACAGGAGAGGTTATTCCCTTCCACCTTTGGAACTGAGATATAGTAAGTAACTCAACCTAACCTGGAAAAAAAATAACCCTTGTCCCCTGACCAAATCCTATCTACTTGACAGTGACACTAGACCACACACTTTTGTATAAAAGTGTGGTTGTCAACCTTTTTTTAGTCATGGAGCCCTAAAAATGGGGACTGGAAGTGCAGACCCCCTTTGGATCTCTCTCTCTCAGCCATGCTGGATCCCACATAAGGCAGCAGCAGTGATAGGATGAGTGAGGCACTGCAACATGGCCATACTCTGCCTGCTGGAGCTGGACTGCTGATAGGAACTAAAGTAGCAGCAGGATGTGCTCTGTCTGCTGGCGCTGGGCTACCTGCTTCTGGTGCTTTGGCAGCCTCTGGCTGCTGGGGGAGCTGGAGCACCAGCAACAGGAAGCCCAGTGCACTTCTGGTTCTGGTGGGGCTGCCATCTTTACAGCCACCTTTCTCCTACCTACATGTTCCATGCATCCCCCAGGAGTCTGCGGACCACAGGTTGAAAACCACCATAAAACACATGTACAAAAGAAGTGCAAAGCCCCAGTAACGTTATAAACTACCAGACATAAAGACTGTTAAAGACAGCTAAATATGCATGCCAATTTGGGAAAGAAACTAGACATTGCTAAATGAAGGTTAGCAGCCCTTAAAACAGGGGTGCTCAACCTCCCTATATGCCAAACGTGGAGGTCTCCATAGATCAGAAAATTTGGTGGAAGGGAAATGGTGGCAATCAATATGGCCACCTACCTCCATTGCCAAACTATCAGACCCCAAGACCTATGCAGCAGGTTGGAGCCAGGTCATGCCCAATCCCCACTATCCTTGTGAGTGGAAGAAGTTGGGCTATGCCCCTCCCCCTAGGCTAGATGAGGTTGGGCCATGTCCCCTACCCCCCATGGGGCCAAGTTAGGCCTGGCTCAATGCCCCTTCCTCCCCTCTTGCAGGGCCAAGTCAAGCCCTGTACTCAGCCATGGAGACAGGTTGCAGCTGGGCCACAAGCCTTTTCTCCCATGGGGCTCAGCCACACCTCTTTCAACCCCCAACATAGGGCCAGGTTGGAGCTGGGATGCCCCCTGCCTTCCTCCACATGGCCAGATGGGGCCCTGCCACAACCACCCTGTGCCAAATTGGGACCACTAGCTGTATCCAGCCTGCAGACAGCCTGGGCACTGACCTGCCCATGTACAGGCAACCACGCACTAAATGCTATGACTACAGATTAAGCAATAGTATGTGCCTGTTTCTGGACCCAAATTTGAACATGGTGACAGGACATGAACTAAAACATCCCTGACAGCAGGTTATGATATAAAGATCAAATACCACAACCTGCGAGAATCCCCACAGTTGCATATTAACTTTAATCTTGCTAAACCCTGTTCAGAGGTGGTGCAAACTTCTCCATATTGGCCACATTGAACATAACACCAATAAGGCAAAATATAGCTTGTTGTTCCCTATCTACAAACACTACACATGCCATATTAGTAAAACAAGTTCAAGAAACCATAAACTCCCAGTAAATCAGAACTGCTATGTTAATATCTACCCATTTCACAACATATTTTAAATAAAATACTGATAGTTTTCTTAAAAATTCATTGCACAATCCTAATCTTCTGAAACCTTAACTATGTGACATTTTTCTATTGTTGGATGAAGGAATTTTTTTAGTGCACCATCACTCAAAAATATGTCCAGTCATAAGCTGTCCCGGTTACCATTTGTAATGTTTAAAAAAATGGCTACTAAAAATAAGCAGGTGGCAGCCCCATTAGTCATCAAGACACATTACAAGGGTAAGAAAACCTTATAACATTTCTGGCACTTCTTGACCAAATCTTTTTCAACCTTAAGATGTGGGACAAAAAAATCACTATAGAGGTTTTTAAAGCTGGGGATTTTTCAAAGCAGGTTTATCTACGTTCAGGCAAAGCTGCCAACAGAAATCTATCTTAAATGCCATATGAGGATGTTGCTATCACTTGGACAGCGATGTGATCTTATAAAAAGAATTCCAAAACAAGAACTCAGCCCTCCAATTTTGTTGAAAAATAAGGCATTGCTCTACAGTTACTCATAAAATGAGAGTACATTTTACAAATATACAGGCACACACAGCTGGGAAGCACAGGAAGTGGAAAAGCATCCTCTAATTCTTCTTCTCTTTCACAATTTTAGCTTGATTAAAACTTTACTTAATTACATTTGTGTTAACTTCAAGTCAGCCTACTAAACTGTAAGACTAAGTACAAACATTCAAAAAGCCCAAAGCAGAATCAGTCTCAGTTATGTGTTTTTCTGAAAGCAACATAGTTTGGATGGCTAACAAACACAGCATACATTTACCTTTTGGTGGGGAGAGGTGAGGGGAGGAATCTTAGAACGGGGTTTTTCCGTTTTTAAACCAGTCTGTGTGTGTGTGCGCCAAACTTCTCTTCTATTATGAGTATAGACCAGCTTTTTGTGCTGAACTTCTGTTCTATCATAAACCAGTTTCCAATAACTTATACCACAAGATCACCCAATGATCTTGTGAGGTCCCATCCAGCCCCTTACTAGCTATGAATACCAGTAAAAGTGTAATGTCTATACCTGGCTTGATCATCTAATGGTCTTGTAAAATGCTCTTGCTTCCCCCACTAGCTAACTAATAAAACTTTTATTACAGAGAATATCACATTATGAAGTTAAACTTATTGTCTCAGGAGAAATTTTGCTGAGAAAACTTGGTCTAGATTTGCACTGGAAAAACTTCCAAAATCAGAGTAAATAAGTTTTGAGTACTAATTGTTAAGAATAATTGTACTTTAAAAAGAAGTCTTCCTGTTATATTTTGTGAAAGGGGCAACCTGTTTTGGGCTGGATTTGATCACAACACATGCAGGAATTGGGTCAACCTAGTTGGTCTCTGCAACAAGAGGAATAATTGTATTTGCCTTCTTAAAATGGAAAGCTAAATAAAATTTGACTTCAGTGTTGAATGTGTTGCTTTGGGTGTATTTTCCCCCAATACGTTAGGTTTAGAGATTTCAGCATGCCTAATTCTTTACACATGAAGCATAAAATAGAGAGAGGGTATATGAATTAATGAATATATTTGTGACAAGATCTTTGCACATTTTGTAAGCCTGCTGTCAGAGTTATTAATGCAGAAACAATCTTGCTTTAGTGTGGCAGAATAGCTGTTTTACTTGGTACAAGCACAAACCTAATCAGGCTCCTAAGTCTGTAGAAGTATATCTGAGGTCTAGCAATAACACCTAGGTAGTGCTGTCTAAACTTGTTGTTTGGAACTCACTTGGCAGACCATCAGCTTAATTTATTGGCATTCACACTTCATTTGAGAATGGGCTTGCTGTTGGACAAGGTCTTCATTTTCACCTTTTCTGCCATTTCCTGAGGAAAATGAGCAATTTTGTAATGCTGGGATGTTTTTCAATTGTAGGTTTGTTCAGTGACTGCCTTCCCCATAAAACAAAGACTTCATGAATCTTTTTTAAGCATGAGTTAATGATAGATTTTTCCAATGGATAACTTTTTGCTTTCTTTTCTGTTTGAAATCACGCTATTTATCTGCAAAACATGTACAGTGCAGTGGTCTTGTGCCATCTCCCATTAAAGTCAATGGGAAATTTGTCATTGACTTCAATGGAAAAGAAACAGACACAAGTAGATGCAATGTAAATTCTCAGAATGTCATGGATAGTGATCGCTGACAAAGAGACTACAGCACCTTAGGTGAGATGCTGGTCACTTCACAGGACTCAGTGGACTTAGTTCTTGCAAGATTTTCCTGTATCCACAGTAATTCAGTGACCCCAAACATATTTTTTCAAAACAAATATTATTTAATTTTAACAGTAGAAATAAACCATAAGTAATATAAAAGGTAGGTTCACACAAACGTATCTGTAGCATATGTCCTAGGTAGAGCCTTCTTTTTTATCTCTTGACTACAGTGATATCAATTTGAGCAACTCAGCAGGGCCACTTGAAAGTGGTTGGTTTTCTGTATAATCTTGGGTACTTGCTGAACAGCTATTATCAGGAAATATTACAACCACAACATCTTCACACATATTAAATGCATATTACATTTAAAATGCATTGTTTTGTTGTCCAGGAGAGCTGGCTGTACTTCAAGCGGACTTTTTCTAGGGTGCAGGAGAAAGCTATTTCAATGAGGTAGAAGAATGGGAAGTACAACAGAATACCAGACTGACCAGATAACAACTTCTTCAAGGAGCTGAAACTCAAAAAGGAATCATATATAAAAGGATACTTGAGCATAGTACTAGGGAAGAGTATAAAAACATCACATGAGCATGCAAATTAGAAAAATAGAGAGGCCAAGACAAAATTTGACATGTAGCTGGCAAGGGATATAAAAGACATTAAAAAGGGATTTTATAGGTATATTAAAAGTAAGAGGAAAATTAGAGACTTCATAAGTTCCTTACATAGTATTGAAAACAATCTAGTCACATGTGATACAAAGAAGGCTAAAGTATTTAATGCCTTTTTTATTCAGTCTTCACAATATGGGGCAGCTACAGGTGCAAAGCACAGTTGACAGCAAAGATAGAAAAGGAGACAAACAGCCTAGAGTCATGGCAGACCAGGTTGGGAATTCCTTTGAGAAGCTAAATGCCTTCAAGTCACCAGGGCCAGATGGGATGCACCCGAGGTACTGAAGGAATTGGCTAAGGTAAATTCAAAACCATTGGCTATGGTTTTTTTTAGTTCTCATGGAGGTTGGGTGAGGTCCCAGATGACTAGAAAAGGTCAAATGTGGTGTCCATCTTTACAAGGGGGAAGAAGGAGATTCGAAGAAGGAGGATCTTGGGAACTACAGATGAGTCAGCCAGGTCTCTATACCCAGAAAGATCATGGAGCAGTTCCTCAAGGAATCCGTTGTGAAGCACCAAGAGAACGAGGTGATCAAGAACAGTCAGCATGGTTTACCAAGAGCAAGTCAGGCTTGACTAATCTGATTTCCTTCTATTATAAAGTGAAAGGCTCCATGGATGTGGGGAGAGCAGTAGATGAGGTATACCTTGACTTTAGCAAGGCTTTTGACACTGTCCCCACAATATCTTCATGAACAAACTAAGGAAATTTCGACTAGATGAAAGTACTGTAAGGTGGACACATAACTGGGTTGGATCATCATACTCAATGAGTAGTCTTGGATGGCTAAGTGTCTAGTTGGGAGGATGTATCAGGTAGGGTTCCTCAGGGGTCTGTCCTGGGTCAGGTGTTGTTCAACATTTATATGAATGATTTGGAAGATTGGATTGACTGCACCCTTAGCAAATTTGAAGATAACACCAAGTTGGGTGGAACTGTGGATGCTCCAGAGGGAGGGGCTAGGATCCAGAGTGACTTGGAGATACCAGAGAATATTCCACAATAAACCATAAGAAATTCAATAAGGCCAAGTGCAAAGTTGCACACTTGGGATGGAATGACCAGATACACAAATACAGACTGGGGAATGCATGGCTTAGGCGCAGTACTATTGAGAAAGACCTGGGGGTTATAGTGAGCCAATAATGTACGCTTCTTGCAGAAAAGAAAAAAAAGCCAACAGCCTCCAGGATTGTAGTAACAGGAGCCACTTTTATATGTGCTCCTGGGGTTGGGGGGAGGGGGGGAGGGAGAGGAAGGGAGGG
>NW_017728950.1:69954238-69960792 GCF_001723895.1 Crocodylus porosus
GGAGGTGCTCTAAAGCGCCAGCAGAGTCTCATGTATCAGCGTCCCTGTGCATAAAAACAGCAGCAGAGGTGTTTGAACTGAAGTTCATTTGACAAGCCGCTACTTTTTAAGCATGAGGGCACTGACACATGAGATGTGGGAGGCTGCTGGAGTGCGGTAAATTACCACACTCCAGAAGACTCAGTAAATCTACATGTAAATACAGGCATCTAGGAGTGTCACTTTTAAGTTAAGGGAAGTGATTCTTCTGCTCTGTTCACCACTAGTCAGGCCTTACCTGGAGTACTGTGTTCAGTTTTGGGCACCACACTTCAAGAAGGATGTGAACAGTCTGGAAATAGTCCAGTGCAGGGTGACAAAAAATAATTAGGAGTCTGAAACTTATGAGAAAAAGCTAAAAGAACTAGGGTTATTTCAACTGGCAAAGCGAGGGCTGAAGGGTCTGTGGGGGTTGATAAGTCTTCAAATATCTGAAGCATGATTATACAGGGGATGGAGATAGACTTTTCTCTGTGGCTGTAGAGGATAGGACTAGGAACAATGCCTCAAGCTGCAGCAGGGGAAATTTAGGTTGGAGATTAGGAGAACTTTTCTGACTATGACAGCAGATCAGACACTGGAATAGGCTATGTAGAAGTTATGGATTCTTCAGGCTGAGAGATTTTCAAGAGAAGGTTAGAGAGACACTTGGCTGGGATAGATAAGTCAGGGATGATTTTGTCTTGAGCAGGGGGCTAGACTAAATGACCTTGTGAGGTCCCTTCTAGCCCTATTTTCCTATGACATCAGTATCCTGTTCTGATATGAATGATGTCTCCATAATAAACAGTAGCAAGCTGACTTCCCACTACAGAAGAAATAAAGTGTAGGCATATTCTCTGTGCACCGTGTTTACCCACATGCATACACTACACATGGAACAGCCTGTCAAGCATCGCTGAAATGAGATACGCATATGCAGTGATTCATTTTGTGGGATGTTATTTATCATACATTGGTATTTACCCCAAATGGGTAAATTGTTGCCTTGGCTGGTCTCTATTAACAGATGATGTTAAGCTATGTTCATTTTTATCATTTGTTTGTTTGAATGAAAGACAGTATTTAGTATGAATACCTTTTTATTTTTGTAATCTGAAGTAATCAAAGAATTATCAGTGAGTATACAGTCCAATCAAGTGTCAGGGATGCGTCTCATTATACGATGACAAGTTGCATACCACAAAAGCTTTGGCATGCAAATCAAACAGGCAGGGAGGAGGTGATAGTCTGAGTGCTTACATGGAATAGAGAATATTGAAAACAATGGCCATATTGTTTCAAAGGCAAAATATATCAGAGGCATATTAAGGGAAACACTGTTGCTCCCAGACAAGCCTCAAGTGAGCAGGAAATAATGGGCAGTGACTGATGTCTCTATCACTTCTGATACAGAATAAAGAATGGCTGCAGGAAATATGATTATGTGTTTATGTTACTATTGCTGTTCTCTTTTAATATAATAATGAATAGGAGGGGCACCTATCTGGTCAGATAGGCATCTATCTGAAAAGGAATCGTATGCAAAAAATATAAATATTTCTGTCCTTCCTGACTAGATGGAGAGAAAATAATAAAAGGTTTAAGAGAGGCCTTTTAGGAACACCAGTGTCTGGGAGAAGATGCCAGTCCCCAGGGAGTATAGTGATAATCTGGGAAGAGCTAGCAGGGGGTGCTTGTACATGTGACAGAAATTGATCATTTTTGCAGTTTCATTGCATCACGCTGTACATATGCCGGGGGGGGGGGGAGTTACAATTTAAATTAGTTTGATACATTGCAAACTAAACCTCATCCATATGTAGTTTAGTCTGCAACATAGCTATTTGTAACTTTACAGCCTTTGACAGCTCACACCCCCACTGGGGGGAGGCCAGCTAAAGGCAGAAGCAGTGAGAGGCCCAATTCTTTTTTTCTTTTTTTCATGGAGCCTGTCTAAGTCTCCGGCAGTTGGCGGGGCAGGGGGCGGCAGGAGCTGCCACTGGACCAAGTAGCCCCTAAACTGCGGAGATGGTGAACAGTGCCCTCTGGGGCCACCTGGGCTGGCAGCTATCAGGCAGGTCCTGCCCCAGGAAACAGTTAGATGAGGCTGGGTACTGCCTGCGAGCTGGGGCAGCAGCTGTCTGTTAGCTACCCACCTGGGTGGCCCTGGGGGGTGCCACCACTATGGAGGGGAGACTTGGGTACCCCTGCAACTCAGGACCTACTAGCAGCTCACTACCCCTCCTCCCCACCATGGGAGAGGTGGGCAGTCTCCATGGGGGGAAAAAAAAGGATCAGGCCCCCTTTGTTTTCCTCAGTGGAATGTGTCTGCATGAGCTGCCATCAGGCTGTGCAGCCCCTGAGCTGCAGAGGTGCCCAGTCCTTTCCTCCACAGGGGTGGCACCCCCTGGGGCCACCTGGGCTCAGTGCTTGCTATGCGGGTGCTGTCACAGCTCACAGGCAGCACCTACCAGATCCAACTGTTCCCTTAGCCTGTCTGCTGGAAGCCCACTGGGCACTGCTCCTCCCTGCATGGGCTGGGGATGAGTTGGATCTGCTGAGTATTGCTTGCAAGCTGAGGCAGAACCCATGCAGCTAGCACCCCACCCAGACAGCCCCACGGGGTGCTGCCACTGTGGAGGGAAAGACCAGGCCCCCCCTTGCAGCTCTGGGGCTGCACAGCCCAGCAGCAGCTCATGGTGGTGGTGGGAAGCAATGAGGGGCCTGATCCCTATTTCTTTTTCTGTGGAACCTGCCTACCTCTGTGACTGGGGTGGGGGGTGGGGGGGGAGCTTTCAGCACACCCTGAGCTGTGGGGGGCCCTGGACCTTCCACTCTGGGCAGTACCTGCCCACTCACAGCCCACCCAGGCAGCCCTACGGGGAAAAAGGAGAAAGCTTTTTTGCTACTGTTTCATTTAAAATATCAGCCTTTGAATCTGCTTATTAGTTTGATTAATTTAAATGAAGCCTGGGGGTGGGGATTAATTTTGCAGCCAAAGTAGCCCAGGTGTGTCCTAAACCCAACTTATCACATGGCTCTGCTATGTTTCACAATAATATCCCCTCCATAGATTGTTATATATTTATATTTTGTATTTTTCTTGTGCCCTCCAGCAGGTAAGTCTCTGGGGGAAGGGGCAGGGGAGAGAGGAAAGGGCCATGGGAAGGGCAGATTGAGGCCCTAGTGGTGAGGGAGGGAGTGGGGCAGAGGTAGAAGCAGGGGCTGGGGTGAGTGGGGCCACCCAGCCTGGCCAGGGCCCCACTCACCCCAGCTCCTGCTTCTGCTTGTGCCCCACTCCTTCCCTCACTGCTGGGGCCTCTACCTGCCCACCCCCCATGGCAGTGGGGACTGGGGCTGGGGCAAGAGCAGGCCTGCACACCACTGAAGCCACAAGCAGTGGCTCCAAGGAGGGTGCCGGGTGCAGTGAGGGTATATGGCTCCCTCCCTGCACGCACCCTGGAAGGGCATGGGAGGCATTTGCCCTGGATCTGTGTGGGGCAGGGCAGGCTGCCACTGTGAAGTGGGGCCAGGGCTGTGCCAGGCTCTTCCTGGTAGGGGGGTTGGGCCAGGCTGCACTCAGGGTGGGCAGTGGTACTGCTGGGATGGAGATTGGGGGGGCAACAGCAAATTTTAGGGTGGCTACACCCCCCCCATAAACCTCCCTCCCAGCACTGCCAGCACAGCCCATCCCAACTCCCACTGGGAAGAGCAGCCACTGAAAACCTGCAGCCAGGCTGCTTTGCAACCCTACAACTGCCCCATGTTTGTGGGGTTAAGCCCCATTAGACCCCCCACACTTCTGCCTCCTATGCTTCTATCAGCTATTAAAGTCACTTTTGTACTCTCATGATTCTAAACTGCCATGGAGCTGGTGAGGCCTTTTGAATAGTTCAGAAAGGCCTGGTGCCCTTCTAAGTTTAAAGTATACTGTCTTCACCCTCCTGTGAGTCACAGAAACTCAAAAGTTGGCATGGCCCAGGACCAAAGAAAGGAAATCCTTTCCAGACCGGATCTGGGATCTTACTGAGACTCTTATGGTCCTACATAATAAAAGGTAGCTTCTAGAAAATGTCAGCACATTTCTAAGAGCAATCAAGAAGGGAGGAAGATTAGAATCAAGATAAGGAAGACTGGAAGCAAGATAACATTATTGGACAAATATTTCTTTACAGCAGGATATGTTATATACCACATTTATACAAATACAAGACAAAGTGTTTTTTCTTCCAATCAGCATGGTGTGGGGAAAGCCTCTTGTCTTATATCCGCATACAAGGAGACCTCATTAAATACATTATTTATCATTAAACTGATGCCAAAGTCAACATGTGCTCAGTAATGGAAACCAACTATGAAGTTGATTAAATGCAGCCAACACTATATAACATAACTATAAAACCTACCAAAAGGATAACTTAGTGCAGCTCATCTGAATAAGATATATGGTAGTGCCCATTGCTTGCAGCCCCCTTCAACACCAACTCTTTTTCAAGTCATGGTAAGCCACTACACTGTATACTATTTTACTTCCTCTTCACTCTCACACTCCTCTTCCTCTTCACTCTCACAGCTGAGCTGCATCTTTCTTTTCCATTTCCAGTGATTCCTGTTTGTTCACCAGCTTTAATGACTGGTAAACATTACTAAATACAGTCCCAAACAGCTCATCCAGAATCCCTCTGCTGCACTCTCTCAGCCTGTCACATATAAGTAGTTTTGCCATGCCCTCTATGAGGTGGAGTCAGGCCAGGGTGCCCTGGATCTCATCTGCATATAAATTTTGGGGGCATCCCAGGACCCATGGCAAGAACATCCAATTCCAGGCATGAGTGGGGGGCTCTTTAGCATATGGAACCTTTGTGGGGTTGGTATCTGAAGTACAGACACAAACTGAGCAGTGTTGAGCAATGGGGTCACTATGGCTTGAAACACTGTTGACTCTGCCACTTAAAAGTGTGTTTATAGAGTACCTGCGCTAAAACTTGCAAGAGTTTCAAAAAAGGTAACGTGTCAATTGTGAATGAACTAAATTTATGTTTATTTCAAGGTCAGCATTTTAAAATGTGTCCCTCACTTCCATGTGCTAAGGGAGAGCAGAGTCTAATAAGCAAGGAGAGGGAGAAGGGGCAATCAGGGCAGTTGTGGGGGGAGGGGGCAGAGGACGAAGGGACTACCTGACTTTCCAGATATAATATTCTCTGCTGTAGCAGTTAGGAGATAAGGAATTCCAGGCAAACCTCCTAATAATTCTATATCTTCACCATTCTATTTCTTCATTTGACATAAATCATATCAAATTTATAATTTTTTCCATATATATAAAGCCTAATTATTGGGGGATTGTCTTATATTCAGGTTCATCTTATATTGAGTAAATATGGTACATTAGTATAGCTCAAGGAATCATTTAGAATTAGGAAAACAAAGGACAGAATGAAATCAGAGAGATAATTCTACCCTGATTGAAATTTTATTTTCATATATGTGGAACTTGCTAATTTTATTTCAAAGTCCACAACACAGCAACATCTACGTTGCTTGCATTGTCTTCCAGTAGCCAGACACCAATCACTTCCTCATTTATCATTCTTGTATATATTTCATTGTTGAAATATGATGATTCATCACTTCCATTGATAAAACAACATACAGAATTACTTTCCGGAACTGCGGAGGCAGCTAGACTAAAAATCTAATGGTTCTAAATTGCCAAAAAACTGTTCCACTAACTAGTCACACACAAAAAACTAACAGCAAGTGAAACAAGACCTATGCTGGCAACACATCGTCATTGTCATATGACCAAAACATACCACACCAAAACAATCAAGATCCATGGATCCTACATATTTCTATCACAAAGTGTGATATGCATTGTCTAATGCACCAAACATTCTCACAGAAACTATGTAGAAGAAACTAATCCAACACTATGCTCTAGAATTAACTTCCACAGAAAATATAAAGAATAGAAACCCAATCACCAGTGAGAGACCACTTCACAGAACAACCTCTAACCTCACAGTTTTTGTCCTCAAAGGAAACCAATAACATAGCACCACCAAGGCAGTACTGGGAACAACTTTTTATAATTTACACAGACCAAAAACAGTAGACCTAATACTGACAATGATTTTATGGATCATAAAAAAATACCTGCTTCCTCTGCTAACCTTTCTTTCCTCCACAAATGACAATGGCGGTCTTCCTTTTTTGTATAATCCTTTTCATTTATATTATTAGGTTTAACTAAAGCAACTGTTCCTGTTCTCGAATAACTTCTCTTTGCTTCACAGATTTATTGCCCATTTCCTGTTTTGAGTAACCACATTCATTAACATAATGAAATTGAATTAAAGTAATTGTGCTAAGTGATATTTAGTTTAGGCTTAGATAAGCTTTTGTACACATTAAATGCAGGGGTAGCAGTGGACATAGTCTTCCTGGACTTTCAGAAGGCCTTCAACACTGTCTCTCACCCTGTTCTCATTAAGAAACTGGGGGACTGTGGTGTCGGCACTCACACAGTC
>NW_017728950.1:69961720-70030056 GCF_001723895.1 Crocodylus porosus
TGACTTCCTGCCCTTTGGGCAGGGGGCTGGACTCGATGATCTCCCGAGGTCCCTTCCAGCCCTAATGTCTATGAAATCTGTGAAATCTACTCAGGCCCCTTCTGACCCTAGAAACTATGAAACAAAATTCCCCTAACACCTCTCCCAACAATGAAGTTGGTCCTCCCAACTCTTGTTTCATTTACATATATGCACTGAATAAGTGATTTGTACCTGTGATAAATTTAAGAAAGGTGCTAGCAATTATGCACTTCTGACAAAGAAGCAGTAGTCCCCAACTCTAATGAGTCATGAAATATTAACCAGTAAATATGACTTAGGTCAATTTAATAAAAAGACATTATCAGTAGTTTTTGTTCATTTGAATGATACGCAGGGTTTTAGTATTAGAAAGAGTAAATGCTTAAATAGTGCATAAAAAATGTGTGGCTTCTCAATACCATAGCAGGTGTACACCCCATCTTGAGAATACCCTACATACCCATGTCTATTGACACGCTTCAAACGTGGAATTCACAGGCAAGCCCACTCTGGGTCCATCTCCATCAGTTGCTCTGAAGCATGCTGGATACCAAGGGCTCAAGATCAGCCTCAGAGATAGAACCCTGTGGTTTAGGTCCGAAGTCCCATTTTAAAAATTACATAATTTACAGTAATATTTGGGTTCCTATGCACATACTTGTTTAGAATGGAAGAGCTTTTCAACATTACATATGTATAAAATGAGTGAAAACAGATTAGAGTAGTGATTCTCAACCTTTTGGGCCTTTGGATAAGATGAGTGGTGTGGTGCCCACCTGCAGGCCAGATTAGAACATCTGCAGGCTGGATCAGACTGTGGGGCCCAGCACCATGCCCCTCCCATGACCTGTGCACCAGGATTAGGCCCTAGAACCCTATGCTGCCCCTCCCAGCCTTTGTGGAATGAGATCAGGTGGCAGATCCTGTGTGCAGGGCCCAGCAATTGAACAGGTCCAGAAATCTGGTGGTGTGGGAGCAGTGTCACTGCCAAATTTCTGGACCCATGAGGGGCCCCATGAGCAAGAGGTTGAGCACTCCTGGATTAAAGGGTAGAGTACAAGTAAATTAAGTGTCAGACTTGCTGAAATGAAGGGATTGCAAATCCATTTTCTCAAAAACCCATAATAGCTATTTTACAAATGTCGCAAGATTGGTTAACTAAGTAGGGAAGGCAGACCTACCTTTAAAGATGCTTGCATTTATTAGTGAAGTATCCTTATAAGATTACAAGGGATTATCCTAAAACATAGCAACTAGTCAAGACTTAAATATCTAAAACTGCCAAAAACAGATATAATTAATCACTGGGGTTAGGAAACTCTAAAAGCACTTTCCAAATGTGCACTGCAATTCTTTTTACTTTTCTTTAAAATATTTATAGATGCTACAAGTTATTCTTGTGCTTTCCATTTGTTTTTGCCTGATGTAACAACTGTAGCTCATTGTCTTTGAGAAGCATTCTATACTTCATTGATAATTGAGTTTTAAGGAAAAATATATCCTGGTATAGAAGACCAACAAGTTACTTCCCACTTACATCCCACTTAAACCTTGTGCTGTATTTCACCCTAATATTGAATTAGAAATTAACCAAAGGCTAACAAGTCTTCAAGACTCCGAGTGGCATCTGTTCCTGTTACCCAGCCAGAAAAATGAAACTGTAAGAAACAATTAAATAGAGAAGAGGGCTTAAGTGGGACTTAAGTGGTAAAAGAGACCTTGAACTGACTAAAGTCGAATTTCATCCACAGTTAAATGTAACAAACCTTGGTCTGTCAGAATGAAATAAATCTGTATCGCTGTTGTTTCTACTCTAGTTAGAATAGTAATCCACAAATATTCTTTCAAGTTTCAAATGAACTCACTTTGTTTCCATACCCTCTCTGGGTTTATCTTCAGTGCAGATCTTAATTAAAAAAACCCCAAACCCCTAACTGATGTACATGATGGAGTTAGTGAATTCTAATATTATAAAAGCCTTAGTCTGTATGTCCATAATGATTTATTTGCACTCTGATTGATTGTCTGAAATAACCATCCCAAGTGCTCCAAGAGCGTTCCATACAGGATGCGGCAATGCAGTGGAGGGCTGCCATGATGGTGGGGACAGAGTGGCTATAGCAGGGAGGTGAGGCCAGTGCCATTGACCTTGCCACACTGCCACCCCCCCCAGCCCTGATCCCTGCAGGCAACAGTAACATGGGGTGCTGGCTCAGGGGAACAGGTGGGTATGGTGGGGCAAGCTTTCCCTCTCACATCCTGGGAGATAGCACTGGCGCAAGGTGGTGGCACTCTGTGTCCCTGTCCCCCTCCCCCCCATGATTTTTGACAGGCAATTGGCAAGTTTTAAGATAATGTTACAGAATATTCATACTGCTGTAACTAAAAGTACTATGCAAAAATTAACACACCTACCATCATTAAAAGCCAAAGAAGAGGAGAGTGACATGACATGAAACTGAGAAAGACTGCAAACACACTGGAGGATGAGATCACAATGCAGAAGGATCTCAACAGTTTGGAAATCTGAGCTAGATCTAACAGAATGAATTTCGATGCAGACAAGTGTTCTCGTAAATAAACTGACAGGCTGTGATGTAGATGATTATGCAGTCCGGCGGGTGACATATTAGCTTATGGATCACACCCAGAGAGTGGTAATATTGACATAGGCAGTGGAGTCCCACAGGCTCGGTCCTTGGATCAGTGCTATTCAATGTCTTCATCACTGCACCCTGTCCAAGTTCACAGATGATACAAATAGGGGACAAAGTTAACACATCAGAGGATAGGGAACAGATCCAGCTGGATCTGGACAGGTTAGAAAAATGGGCAGAATCAAATAGGATGCAGTTCAACAAAGACAAGTGCAAAGTGTTGCAGCTGGGCAAAAAGAACCACCAATACACTTACAGGCTGGGGGATGACCTTCTCAGCAGCAGAAAAGGATCTTGGAGTCACAGTTGACTCCAAGGTGAACATCAGTCATCACTGTGACAAAGTGATCAACAAAGCTAATTGCACTTTATCATGCATTAGCAGATGCACGATGAACAGGTCCAGGGAGGTGATGCTTCTCCTTTATACGGCACAGGTCAAGCCGCAGTTAGAGTACTGTAACCAGTTTTGGGTGCTGCACTTCAAGAGGGATGCAGAGAATCGAGAGAGTTCAGAGGAGGCCCACTCATACGGTTAGAGGCCTGCAGGCAAGGCCCTCCAAAGAGACTGAGAGACAGAGATCTCTTCAGCCTTTGCAAGAGAAAGCTGAGAGGTGATCTTGTGGCTGCCTACAGACTTATCAGGGGAGGGCATCAGGGAATAGGATATGATCTATTTACTAAGGCACGCCCTGGAATAACTAGGAAAATAAGGGCCACAAAAATTGACAGAGAGCAGATTTATGTTGGACATTAGAAATAAATTCTTCACAGTAAGGAATGCCAGAATCTGGAATGGGATTCCAAGGGAAGTGGTGATCTCCCCTACCCTGGGAGTCTTCAAGAAGATACTGGACAAGCACCTAACTGGGGTCATCTGACCCCAGTGCTCTTTCCTGTCCAGGGCAGGGGGTCAGAATTGATGACCTACTGAGGTCCCTTCCAAACCTAACATCTATGAATCTATGAACTGCAGGGTGCTACACCTTGGCAAGACTAATAAAAAAAACCCCACCTACAAAATGGGTGACAGCAAAGTTGGATGGCAGCACTACAGAGAAGAATCTGGGAATCTTGATAGTATGAATCTGCAGTGTGATGTAGTCACAAAAAAGGCAAATGCAGTTTTGGGGTGCATCAATAGAAGCATTAGGTGTGAGAGATGGGGTGCGATAAGGCCTCTCTACTCAGCCCTGGTTAGACTTTATCTAGAATATTGTGTGCAGTTTCGAGTTCCACATTTTAAAAAGGATGTGGAGAAGTTAGAGATGGTCCAGAATCAGGTGACAAAAATGATATGGGGTTTTGAAGGCAGGTCATACAGGCTAGGGACAGACATTACACATAAACCGGTTTAAGTGATCAGAAACTGGTTTAAACCTGTAACAGAACAGATGTTCAGTGTACATAAACTGGTTTGAAAATGGCTGAAACCAGTTTGAGATGAAATTTTTTGCCATGGTTAGGCTATGACACCTGCAAGCACCTTGAGTAGTGTAGGATGCAATCCGTCAGGACCAGCCTACTTGAAGATGTCCAGACTCTCAAGGTGTTCCTTTCCAAGGTCTGCACCAATGCTGGGTATAGATATAGATATGCCCTCAGCCTGGCCATCCTGCATCATGCTTTACCTGTGATAGATCTTATATCTTGTGTTGCATCTGGGTTGACTGTAGTTTTGCTAGGAGGTTAAACAATGGATTTCTATAGGTTGGTTTGGACAGGGATGATCCAGCCTCTGGTACGACTAGATGACTTTTAGTGGTACCTTCCAACCCTACTTTTCTATGATTCTATGAGAGGAAGAGTCAGCAGGGAGAGAAAGTAAAGCGATGGAGTAGAGTAGTAGGAAAAGGATGTAGAAAGCAGGGGAAATGTTTTCTATATAAAAACAACTGTGAATACTGTAAGGAAAGAAACAAAAAAAATCTGGATGTCAGACTGGCAATCATCTGGACTTATGGTTTTTAGGTCTTCGGAAATACAGAGGTAGTACAGTCATGCAATGGTGTTACAAAAAGGATCTGATAGAGTGAATGAAGCATTCTTCAGACTGGCTGCAGCATAAAGTGATATTTTGAGATGCTAACGCTGTTCTGACGTCTTCAATTTATATTTGGTGATCATTTGCAAAAAAAAATAAATAAATAAACGAATAAGCCAAAAATAAGGTCCATCCATTTTACTCCTTTTACTCACATGACACACAGACATGTGCTACTATGCTGAAGTATTTCCACTACAGAAACTGTAAACTCTAAAATACAAACTGATAGATGGTAATAGCTTTCTGTTGAAAGCCTTTTGGTCTTTTTTCTGAACCAGAAAATATCACACAAATTTAGCTTTCTACTCCTCCTACTCAGTCATATAGTTTGTATATAAGTTTTAGTAGGAACTGGAACAGTAGCCAGTTTTCAAGGAAAAAAATCCACAATATCTTAATACTTTCACAGCTCCTAAATAATGCATTATTAAAAACAGTGTATGATGTGTCATATTACATTATATGTATAGGTAGTAAAGCACACCTTAAGTCCCAGACTTTGAAGGATATATTTATGAAGTTATACGTAGTATTGTGTTCGGGAACACGGCTTCCTTAGTTAAGGCAAAGTTCTTTAAAGAGGCTTTATCCATTGCATTTGGAAATTAGTTAAACTCTTTTCATGGACTAACTACAGTGGATGAGGAACAATGGCCAGAAGCTGCTGGAGAATAGGTTCAGGTTAGAGATTAGGAGGCACTCTTTCACTGTTAGGGTGGCTAGGATCTGGAACCAACTTCCTAGGAAGGTGGTCCTCACTCCTACCTTGGGTAAATTCAAAAAGAGGTAGGATGAACACCTGTCTGGGATCGTGTGATCCCAGCGTGTGCTCCAGCCATTGGGGGGGGGGACGGGGACAGACTAGATGATCTATTTAGGTCCCTTCTGACCCCTAATTACTATGAAACTATGACTAGTGGAGGAGGCACCGAGGGCCCAGAAGGTAGAGGAGATGGAAGTCCATGAGGGATGGTTGTACCAAGGGGGCAATCCTCCAGGCCCAAAGGATAACAGTCCCTAAGAGAAGCAAGGTGGGTAGAAGTGCTCAGAAACCCCCTTGGCTCAGCAAGGCCATTCAGCTATGCCTGAGGACTAAAAGGGTGGCGTACAACCAGTGGAAAGGAGAAGCTATCACCTACTTGTCCCGTGAGTGTAGGAGGACTAATAGGAAGGCCAAGGCAGAGATGGAACTCAGGCTAGCGTCCAGGATTAAGGACAACAAAAAGTCCTTTTTCAAGTATGTTGGGAGCAAGAAGAGGGCACCAAGCAATGTAGGGCCCCTGCAAGATGCAAACGGTAATCTTGTGGCTATGCCAGACAAGAAAGCTGATATTTTTAAGCTTCTTTGCCTCCATTTTCTTGAACAGGGACCAGGATATCCCACCTACCAGAGGCAGGAACAATCTTGGGGATAGCTCTGTCAGGCCTTCAATCAGTACAGATGTAGTTAGAGATCTTCTGGAAGGGCTAGACATTTTTAAATCTGCAGGTCCAGATTCCCTCCACCCAAGACTGTTGAGGGAGCTGGCAGGGGTCATTGTGGAGCCTTTGGCCCAGCTATATGAGCATTTGTGGTCATCTGGCCAGGTGCTGGGAGATTGGAAACTGGCTAATGTGGTCCCAATTTTCAAGAAAGGGAGGAAGGACGACCCAAGTAACCATAGGCCTCGGTGCTTGGGAAGATCTTGGATGGAATCATCAAGGAGCACATCTGTGGGGGGCCTGCAGGGGAGATCATGCTCAGGGGCAATCAGCATGGATTCATCAAAGGCAAGTCCTGCCTAACCAACCTGATTGCCTTTTATGACCAAGTAACTAAATCCTTGGATGATGGTGTTGCCATGCATGTAGTCTTTCTAGACTTTAAGAAGGCCTTTGACACTGTCTCTCACCCCACCTTCATCAATAAATTAAGTGACTGTTGCATTAATGCCCGCACAGTTGGATGGGTAAAAAATTGGCTGATGGGGCGCACCCAAAGAGTAGTGGTGGATGGGTTGTACTCAACCTGGTGAGATGTGAGCAGTGGGGTACCCCAGGACTCAGTCTTTGGGCCCACACTGTTTAACATCTTCATCAGCAACTTGGACAAGGGGGTGGAAAGCACACTGTCCAAGTTTGCTGATGACACTAAGATGAGGGGCAAGGTGGACACACTTGAAGAGAGGCTGCAACTAGATTTAGACAGACTACAAAAGTGGGCAGATGAGAATAGGATGGGATTCAACGTAGACAAATGCAGGGTGCTGAACCTTGGGAGAAGGAATCCACAACATACATACAGGCTGGGGAGTTCCCCTCTTGAAAGCACTGAGGCAGAAAGGGATCTTGGAGTCATTATTGACTCCAAGATGAACATGAGCTGCCAATGCCAGACCGCAGACAGCAAGGCCAGCCATACCTTGTCATTCATCCAAAGGTGCATCTCAAGTCAGTCCAGAGAGGTGATACTCCCCCTCTCTGTGACTTTGGTCAGGCCGCAGTTGGAGTACTGTGTCCAGTACTGGGCTCTGCATTTCAAAAGGGATGTGGCCGGCCTGGAGAGGGTTCAGAGGATGGCCACCCACTTGGTGAGAGGGCAGCAGGACAGGCCCTACGAGAAGAGACCGAGGGACCTGAACCTCTTCAGCCTCAGCAAGAGGAGGCTGAGGGGGGACCTGGTGGCTGCCTACAAACTCATCAGGGGAGATCAACAGCAAATAGGTAGAGTCCTTTTCTCCTCAGCAACACCTGGGGTGACAAGGAACAATGGTAATACGCTGATGGAGAATACGTGTAGGTTAGAGAACAGAAGGCAATATTTTACAGTTAGGGTGGCCAAAATCTGGAAACAACTTCCCAGGGAAGTGGTCCTCGCCCCTACCTTGGGCAAATTCAAGAGGAGGACCCCTGTCTGGGGTCATGTGAACCCAGCATTCCTGCTTGTGGCAGGGAGTCAGGCTAGATGAACTGTTCAGGTCCCTTCTGACCCTACCTACTATGAAACTATGGAAGTGGACTTTAGATTAGAGCCATGGTCCAAGTATTTTTTTTTATCATGTCCATAAAGTCAGCATTACTTATCAATCAAACTTCTAACATGTACAAAGTCCCAGCAGTTGCATGAACAATGGCAAATAACTAAACTGAGCTTTGTTTACAAGTGTTCCAAGAAAATGCAATACACCTAATCAAATAGATGAACATGTCAAATACGCTGGTTGCCCAGAATTCTGCTACTTCAGATAACTTCGGGTCTGGATAGAAAAGTCCTGAAGGTATTTTGGAGTCATAGGAGAAGTAAGGAGAGAGGGATATACAGAAAAAGAATTCCCCTTTTTGAATATTTACTGCTATTGGGCATAATGCAGACTACTCATCTGAACTGACCAGGGAGGATTTATTACAAAGAATGCTGTCTGCTGGAGGACAGGTTCTCTCTTTTTGTAGAAGCTGCACTCCAGGCAATGTTGAATGCTTCATTTACATCCTGGCAGCCATTTCAGGGGGTCTCTGACCACAATATTTGTGCCATCATTAACGTTGCCTTAACATATTTTTAATCTGCATCTGGACCATGTGGAATCTGAGCCTCTTCCAACTGAACAACACATTTAATCACCAACTAGGATCATCTGCAGTCCCATTGATTTGAACCCTACTGAATCAGACCTAAAAAAGTGTCTTTTAAAAATGGTCTTGCTGAGCAGTCTTCCTCTCTGTGCTAATGCTTTCCCCTGCCCTTTTCAATAGTAAGCCATGTCTGGTTTGGCTCAGGGTTTTACTATGCATGCCTAAGGCTTGGCTCAAGTATCTGTGACTTTTTTGATCCAGGCATTTCACTATCCCATGCAGTAGTCCAGCAGTTTGAATAGGGATCAGTCTTTGCGAAATACAGGCATAAAATAGGGAACAGTGTGATTGTTGGTATGGCAATTAGTGAGAGAGAAGCACTATATAATATTGCAGACATGGTCATAATTGTAGTGAACGTATGGGTCATGAACAAAGCACCTTTTTGTTCAGCAGAACTAGAGGAACAAGCAGAGGAACAAGAAGAATAGCCAAGCTCCCGCTTGAGCAAAACAGCCATGTTGATTTTTATTGTATTTTAGGTAACTGAAAGATAACTAGAAGTGCTGAACTTCTGAGTGCTGAAGAAGTGTTGAAAAGCATGCATCATTTCAAATGTGCCAGTTAAATTCTGTGAAATAATATTATAGATGTTATGCCACTGGTGCTGATACCATGTTGCAAGTGTCATTTAGAGATCACTACCTTCAGTAGCAACCAGTCTGGGTTATGACAAATTTCATGGTAGGTATATGTCATTAGCAGGGATCCTAGTTTTCTCTGATCAAAAAATCCAAAATTCTCTGCCTAAACCCCCCCTCCACCTCAACCCAAATCCACATTTTTCCATGTTTAACACAAAACACCACTATATATTATTTGGTTGATATGGAGGTTTTTTTTAATCACAGAAAAATGTGGAGTTTTGGGTTGGGTTGGTTTTTTTTAAGCAGAGACTTTTGGATTTTTTTTTAATCAGAGAAAACCAGAATCTCTGGTTATAAGTGCTTTGACAAGGGTATCAAAATTTATACAACCTAATTTGTTCAACAAGTGATTCTACGTTAAAAGGTATCTGTAATAGTGTCACCAAATCTTCCTGTATCTTTTTGTTTCTATATCTAGTCTTGTACTTGGTCAGATCTTTAGAGCAAGGACTATCTTTTCTTGCGTGTTTATACAGAACCCAATACAATGGGATCCTGACACCTGACTTGGGTTCCTAGGTACTATGATAATGCAAGAGTAATAATTGCTTTCAACATTTTGTTGTATATTTTACATGGCGATTAACTTTTTGATGAGTTTCTCTCTGACCTCAGTATAGGTGTTGGTCCAGTTTACAATAGTGTGTTTGTGTCTTTTCCATCATTTAGATTGCAGCACGATTTCATTTCACTTTATTTTGAAGTGTGACATATACTCTACACACGATATTTTGCATGCATCCGTAGCACTTTATTTTTAAACCACACTATACACAGGGGCATGCCCACATCCTGGTATCTGTATTTATATTCAGGAGCCTGACATTTGAATTTAAATAATGATTCATATTTGGAAACAGTATGAAATCCATGAAAATACAGCACACAGCCATGCTTTAATTAATAATAGGTTAATCTAAGAAGTGGAGACATGTCAATTTTTATTGGCTGCTGTACCAGTTTTTTAGGCCAGTGATGTGCACTGCCCAGTACAAATGAAAGGGAAAAAAAAATCAGATGAGAATTAGAGTAAACCAGAAGCCTAGGTAGCTGCACCATTTAAGAGAAAAAGAAGAAGAAAAAAAGAAAAACTGCTGATGATTTAGGGACAGGTTTACACACTGTTTAGCATGCAAATAATTGGAAAGCATAAGTAAGTGTGGGAGTGATTGCAGTGTACATTTGCAGAATCTGTTAGCATGGCACCAAGTAAAAAGTGAGCTTTTCTGCTTCCAATCCAAATACATTAGAGGTATTCCATTTGACGCAAAATTCCCCCTTAATCAGAACTTTCTTCTCAAACCACCTCAGATGCTCCCAACATTTGTAGGACAGCTTTAAACCATTAGGACCTTGTGAGTATGAATTTAAATGCCAAGTTTGTTTTCACAAATGCAAGGTGCAGCATAGTACAGAGTCTAGCTAGAAATGATGGAGCCAACACGGTCCTAAGCAGCACTAAATGACTTTTCATAGTGAATTACCCTTCACCATATACAATTTTAGATGAAAACTGTCTCTTTGGCTCAGTAGTAAAGGGTCCATTTACAGTGGGTTCTATGTATATCTGGGGGAAAAATGCAAATAGATCATTTGCAACTTTGCATTCATTTAGTGAGCATTGTGTTACTGGTACATTCAAAACATTATCAGTAATGATTACATCAGCAACAACATAGTAAGAACTCAGCCACCATCACTGCTGACAGCATGACAGTGCACACTGCTGGTGGCATGAAATAAAGACTGTTGATGTATCCTGTCCCCTCCAGTGAACTGTAAAATAAAGCCCTCTTTCTGGTTTACCACCTCATTTAAATGCTCCTGACAGTACAGTTCACAATCTATTCTGCCCTCCATTTTGGTCAATAAAAAATCTTGAACGTGAAATTTGAGTTCATTGTATGGGGATCTGCCATGTTTAATATCAACGTTTTGACTTTGCTACCTTTGGAAACAAAGGGGTGAGGGATTTCATAATCTTCAAAACTATATTTCTGGGCTATGACAGAAACATTAATGAAGATATTTTTCAGTTATGTATGTACTCTCAAAAGACAACATGAAAGGCTGGTAACAAAATTAGTCACTGTTCCAAAGCCTTCCAGAAAAGTGAAATACCTTTAAAATAGTCCCTTTGAGACAGAAGCCAGGATTAATGACTGTAGCTGAATTTACCCTGAGAGAAAAACGTCTGCACATCAAATGAAACATAAAATATATCTTTTAAAAATTATAGATTGAGATATGAATATGATCTCTACTTTTAAAAGAGGCCAATAATTGTTGCCTCTTCTGAAAGGGTTAAGAGTTTCTGATTAGCTTTTGGGTCATGTATCACACTTGGAGTGCCTAAGCTTAACGACACACTTCATTGAACTCCATCTAGCAAGCTTCATGCTTATGAAGGTGTTCCTCTTGATTGCTTTTCGTCTGGGCTACAAAACGAATTGGTTGGAGGCTGACATTGATTAAGTGCAAGAGAACCATGTTTTACTGTGACAGCTGCTAAGCCTCTGTCAACAAATCAATGTTTTTTTTTTTGTCTTCTTAACTCTCCCGTTAGCATCCTGCTGTTACTAGAGATGAAAAACATCTCTATAGCTTTCTTGTGATTGACCACTTTCTGATTTGCCAATCACATAAAATGTTTCTCTGAAGGGAGAGCCTAACCTTTTATTCCGAGCAGATATTTGTCTTTGGAGTCTCCAGAATGTATAGAACACATGAGGGTAGTGTGTTTCACTTGTTATAAGCAGAGAATAGATTCAAAATTAATTATGATTAAGGCTCTATTCCTTGTAACGTCATAAAGGCTGAAAGTGTAAATGCTAGCAGCATTTGCATAGAAGGACACTAAAATTAGAGACTAAATCTGAGCTTTGAAAGCAGGTTACAATACAAATGAATGAGGGCACAATGATCTTCCCTTACTGACAATCAAAGCAACAGGAACCAATTTTCTTTGTCTGAGCTATAAAAAGCCTGGAACAATAACTCTGAGTGGCATGGACTGCTTTAGTCATCTCAGGGAGGGGTTAACTCATGTCTGGGGATACCAGTTTATAACAGGACTGTACAACTGACAGAATGCAGGCCACATGCAGCCCACAAGGGGCCATCATGTGGCCTGCAAGCCTCACACAGCATGCAAGCTGTTGACATGTGGCCTGTGGGCTCCAGTGACTGCCTCTCCTGCTGTTACATAGTGGGAAAAGGACAGGGGTCCATCCATGTGCTATCTATGCAGCACATATGGCAGAGGGACTGGATACCACAAATGGGGTTTGGGGTCCGTGCACTGCTTGCACAGCCCGTATGGCAGACAGCAGAGGACTACATGCCACTGGCGGGAGTCTTGGATATGCATGTTACCAGTGTAGCCCATGCAGTGGGACATCCTGGCAGGGCTGCCCCCACAGCATGCGGACCATGAGACCTCAAGGCCACATGCTGGTGCCATGTGCAGTGCCCAGCTGCACCAAAGTCAGACAGCCTTGATTTACAAGTTGACTTTGAGCCTCAGGTGAGAAAGGATAAAACGGCTCACAGTTATTTACTGTAAATTTCATTTTGGTGCCATAAGTGGGTGGCATAATCACTTACGGCAGGGGTTATCAAATTTTGTGATACTGCAACCCCCAGTGCTAGATGGGGGGGTGGGGGAGGGATAGGGAGCTTGCATGCAGCAGCCACCACTGCCATCCACCACTCCGTGCTGCTGCAGTGCACTGCTTCCCTGTGCTGCCATGTGAACCCACTAGGAAGTTTGCAGCCCCCTTTTAAGTTGCTCATGACTTCTGATGTAAGGGTTCATAACAGTTGTCCCCAGAAGTGCCTACACCCAAGAAGCCCCAAGAATAAGAAGAAAACAAGAATATTCATAAATGATGTAGTCAGACCTCCTGACTAGCATAACACCACTATGGAGTCAAATAGCATAAATGATCACAGTTTAGGTATTGTATTCACTCAAATCCACGATGAGTTTCTCCTCCCATTTAACATGTTCTGGAGGAAGCCTTTTTCCTTAAATTTGAGTATGAGCCAGGAGGCAGCAGCTGCTGTGACTCCAGCTCTGGCCCCAACCCAGGTTCAGGCACTGAGAGGGGTCAGGCAGCAGGGAGTAAGGGGTAGGGGTCAGGCCCCTTGAATCTCCTACTGCCTGTCCCCTGCTGCAGTGGTGGGGGGGAGAGGATTGTAACATGACCTTCCAAATAGTTAGATTCTATACATGGAAAATTATAAGAAATTGCCATGTACAGAATCTAATTATTAGAGTGGGAAGGGTGTCTTAAATTCAGAGTCATCTTGGAATCAGGAAAATATAGCATCTGCACAATATATTGTGGTTTCTCATACTGGCAACTTTCATGGGTGGAATTTATTTGATAGGAGAAGACAAAATGTACCATCACCTATTTTCTCCCCAATCTGTCCCCTTTTCACTGCCATCTGAATTGCAAATATTTTCATATTTTATTACAATTATTCTGAGCATAAGAAAACTTCTTGTTATTAGTAAATAGGAAGAAACTTTACCTTAGCAGCAAGTTATCCCAGGCTGCCTGCTGCAAGGTTTCTTTAGCAGCAGATCAGAAAAATATTTTTGTTTTTGTTTCCAATTAACTTGGAACCATTTTCAACAAATTAGCAGGAAAAAAAATCACAAGATCTGCACTGAAATGTTTCCATTTGAAGGATTTCAAATAAAAGCAAATAAGTTTGGACATGGACTAGAGTCATGATGGTATCTTAATCATCACAAAACTGATACGTAGAAAGTTATAGCAATCCTCCCTTGCAACCTGGTGGTTAGGGCCTCATGAAAGATATTGAAAACCCTGGTTGAAAATCCCCTCTCTGCCCAATGTGGAACTTGAACTTAGATCTTCTCTGTTCATATTAGATCACTTCCCAATGGATACATAAGGACCACTACCTCTTTCTCCTGTGAAGGCAGGAATGACACCTACATTTTGTGAATGGCACCTACATTAGCTGGGACACCAACCTTTGACAATGACTTGGGAGGGCAGAAGCATGCTGCTGGCCTGATTGCCTCTGCCACAGCCAGCAGTCTGGATACAGTGGCTATCTGTGTGCTACCATTCATCAGGAAAAGCAAATGAAATCTATGGCCTGGAAGAGCTGTTCCCTTCCCTCTGTCACAGAGTTTTTTTGAGGGATTCTCCCCCAGTGATTTAAGAGTCTCAGCCATTCACTAGGTTTTTGAATGATCAGAAAAACCTTGTCTCCCTATCATTTTACATATAGAGAGGACATTGTCCAAAGTGCAAAGAAACACCATCATGAGGCTGTGTGGTCCCAAATGACCCTGGAAAGAGACATTTCCATTTGGCTCTCATTTTATACAGCCCTCTCCAACAGGCAGAGAAAATTTGGGAGGTTTCATAGTTTCTCGGGTCAGAAGGGACCTGAACAGATCATTGAGTCTGATCCCCTGCCCTGGGAAGGAATGAGTGCTGGGATCATAATACCCCAGCCAGATATCTATCCAACCTCCTCACAAAGACCCCCCAAGTAGGGGAGAGCACCCCTTCGCTTGGAAGCCCATTCCAGAGCCTGGCAGCCCTAACCATAAAGTAATCCCTCCTGATATCAAGCCTGAACCTGCTCTCAATCAATTTGTGGCTGTTATTCCTTGTTATTCCCAGGTGGTGCCCAGGAAAACAGAGCCTCATCTATTTTCCACTGGTCCCCGCTGGCAAGTTCATAGACTGCCACCAGATCCCCTCTCAGTCTTGTGGAGGCTGAATAGATTCAGGACCTTTAGTTTATCTTCGCAGGGCCTGGCCTGCTGCCCCAGACCATGGGAGCAGTCCTTCTCTGGACCCTCTCAAGTTTAGCCACACCCCTTTTGAAATGTGTCGCCCAGAACTGGACACAGTACTCCAACTGTAGCCTGACCAGCACTGCATAGAGGGGAAGGATCACTTCCCTGGACCTGCTTGTGATGCATCTGTGATGCACAAGGTGCGGTTAGCCTTACTGACCGCTTCCTCGCGTGGGCGGCGCATGTCCATTCTGGAGTCAACGATAACTCCAAGATCCCTTCCAGTCACTGCGTTGTTGAGAAGGGTGTTACCCTCCCTATAGGTATGTTGCAGGTTCCTTCTCCCTAGATGCAGCACCTTGCACTTGTCTGTGTTGAATTCCATTCTATTCTCATCCGTCCACCTCTGTAACCTGTCTAGATCTAGCTGGATTCTGTCCCTCCCCTCCAGCATGCCCACTTCTCCCCACGTCTTTGTGTCATCAGTAATTCGGACAACATGCTTTCCACACTCACCTCCAAGTCGCTGATAAAGATGTTGAATAGCACAGGCCCAAGGACCAAGACCTGGGGAACTCCGCTGCCCACGTCCCTCCAGGTTGAAAACAACCCATCCACCACCACTCTGGGTGTGACCAATTTGCCACCCATCTGATTGTGTAGGCATCAATGCCACAGTCACCTGGGTTTTTTTTATGAGAATGGGGTGAGAAACAATGTCAAAGGCCTTCTTGAAGTCCAGGTAGACAACATCCACCTCAATGCCCGCATCCAAGGACTTTGTGATCTGGTTGTAAAAGGAAACAAGGTTAGTCAGGCAGGATCTGCCTGCAATGAACCCATGTCAGTTGCCTGTGAGCATTACCTTCCATGCTGGGCCCCCACAGATGTATTCCTTGATAATTTTCTCAAAGGTCTTCCAAAGAACTGAGATAAGACTAACTGACCTAAGACTACCCAGGTCCTCTTTTCTCCCCTTCTTGCAAATGGGAACCACATTTGCCCTTTTCCAGTCCTCTGGGACCTGGCCAGAGCACCACAAGCATTCATACAGCCATGCCAGGGGCCCTTGGATAAAGAGCATCCAGACCTGCTGATTTATATATGTCCAGCCCCTCCAAGATCATCCCTGAACCCTAGGCACAGCGTTGTGTCCCCTGATCCTGTCCATAATACTAGTGGGGGAGTTGTCCCAGTCCCTGCTCAAAAATATGGAGACAAAGAACTCGTTAAAGAGATCAGCTTTTCCTTTTGCTGCAGTCACCAGATTGCCAAGCTGTCCTGTAGGGGTCCCACGTTACCTGGTGCCTTCTTCTTACCCCCTGTGTATTTGAAAAAGGACTTTTTGTTATCCTTAATTCTGGTTGCCAGCCCTAGTTCCATCTCTGCCTTGGGCTTCCTAACAGCCTACCTGCAATCACAAGCAATGGAGGTGTAACCCTCCTTGGTAATTGCCACTTGCTTCAACTGATTGTATGCCACCTTTTTTGCCCTAAGGCCCTCCTGGATGCCTTTATTGAGCCAAGGGGGCTTTTTAGCACTCTTTCCCCATTTGGTTCTTGTTGGGACTGACTCCCTCTGAGCTCAGAGGATCATCTCCTTAAGGAACAACCACCCGTCCTGGACTCCCATGTCATTGAAGCTCCAAGCCCCCAAACTCTCTCTTACTAATCTCCTTAGCCCATTGAAGTCAGCCCTCCTAGAGTCAAAGACTTTTGCCTCACTGCTTGCTTTCACCACCCTGTGCTAGATAGTAAATTCCAGCAGACCATGGTCACTAATGCCTGGGTAGTCGAGTACCCACAGATCTCTCACCAGGTCATTGCCTGTGGCAAGGACCAATTCTAACAAGGCATTTCCTCTGTTGAGTTTATATACCTTCTCGGTTAGGTGGAGGTCCTGTATGCAGGCTAAAAACCTACGTGAGCATTCAGACCTGGTTGACTGATCCTCCCAGCAGATGTCTGGGTAGTTTAGGTCACCCATAACAACCATATCCATTGTCCTTGCAGCCTCCGTTAGCTGACCTGAAAATTCCAGGTCCAGCTCATCCCCCTGGTGGGGTGGTCTGTAGTACTATCAAGTCCCTTTCCCCATGACCCCCCTGCATTCTAACCCAGAGCACCTCAGTTTGCCCCTCTTCTGAACCCATCCTGATCATCGAGGATATGTACTGCTCTTTAATGTAGAGTGCTACACCCACCGCTTTTCTCCCTACTCTCTCTCGTCTATACAACCTATAGCCCTTGATGTCTACTGCCCAGTTGTGGGTAGAATCCCACCAGGTTTCTCTAAGCACAACCAGGTCTGGGTTTTTGCTAGCTAGCAGAAGGGCAAGAGGGAGATTGATCAGTAAACCAGAAAGAGTCAAAAAGCCCTAATCCTGGAATGAATGTATCTGCCAAACAGACTTGTCTAGGATATGGCTGTCCTCTTCATTCCTCCAATCTTGGACTCCACCCAAAATCTTAAGAAAATGTTGAAGCTACTATATTAAGAATTCAGGATTCAGAAAAATCTACATGTAATGTTAACTCTATCCTTTATACATGTACGTCAGGATAGCTTATAATCACATAGCCCAGTAGTATGCCTTGCATTAAAAGGTGTCACTACATTTATTTTTCTACATTTCTGAGGTATGTATATTTAACACAAAGGCTTGATAACATTTTTCAGAACCACTAGGTTTTTGTGGATGCCACATGAGAAAATAGATTCTGGCCCTGATTATCCTAAGACAAGTCTCTCAAACTTCTAGCATTTAGGGCATACCAACACTAATTTGTACTGTGCTAGGGAGTCCTGAAGTCAAGCATAATGGGTGCTGACAAATGTGCAGGCCCCCACTCTAACTCATGGTGCTTTACATAATGTGTCAAAAGTTAAAGCACTCCCTCCTCCCTGGACACAGCAGATGTCTGCCTGTTGGATTGGCAGCATTGGGGGGAGGGGGAATTGAGCTTGCCTGCAGGCAAGCAGCCAACCAAGGAGTGTCCCCTTGCCCCGCCCCCCTCCCCCTGCCAGCTCAGGGGCTGTCAGCAGGAAGATGGGGGGAAGCCAGAAGCAGTGAATTGTTGGCTAGGGTTTGCCCAACCTGATTTGGAGGGAGGGAGCTGAGGGGGAGCATGAGGTGGGGTGGCACCAATGCATCTGTCCATGCAAACCCAAGCTGGCAACTCACTGCTGCTGGCTTCCCCTTCCTGTCTCCCTTTCTTCTGACAAACCTAGGGACAGAGCTGTACTGCATCAGCCCACCCCCAATCACTCAACAAATTAACCCTAGGAAATGAACACAAGTTCCCTAAGGCGCTCTAAAGTACAGTGCCTTCATCTGATACCTCATTTGAGGAGGGTTAATTTTTCACATGATTGACCACATTAAAAGCACTCTGCAGCCATGCACATGTGTCACAGCATGGCTGTAGAGAGCTTTCAGGTGGCTGATCATGCAAAAAGTATAATTTCTGTTTGCGCCTGATGTGCTTTCTCTACACATGCTACTTGTCAAAATGTGTGCAAATCAGTGGCCACATAATGGCCCTTGGGACATGCCAATATGCATGACAGAAACAGTAAGCTTATTGGCACATGCCCAGGGCTACCTAAACTGGCTTTATTCCAACCATTTTTGGGGGCTGTGTGCATGGAAATGGTGTACAGTGTTTTATTTATAGATTCATAGGGACCTTGTAGATCTTCTAGTCCGACCCCCTGCCCTGGGCAGGAGAGAAAACTAGGCTCAAATGACCCCAGTCAGGTAAACTTCGAGCCTCCTCTTAAAGACCCCCATGGTAGGAGCCATCACCACTTCCCTTGGAAGTTGGTTCCAGATCTTAGCCACCCTGGCTGTGTAGTAGTGCCTGGGGGACTCCACTGCCCACTTCCCTGCAGGTCGAAAATGATCCATCCATCACCACTCTCTGAGTACAACCCCTCAGCCAATTTGCAATCCATCTGACTGTATAGGAATCAATGCCACAGTCACCTAGTTTTTTAATAAGAATGGGGTGGAAAACAGTATCAAAGACTGTCTTGAAGTCCAGAAAGACTACATCAACCTTGACATCTGCATCCAATGATTGGGTGACCTGATCATAGAAGGCAATCAGGTTGGCCTGACAGGACCTGCCCCTAATGAAACCATGCTGGTTGCCCTTGAGCATCATCCCCACTGCTGGCCGATCACACATGTGCTCCCTGATAATCTTCTCAAAGAGCTTCCCCAGGATTGAAGTAAGACTAACTGGTCTATAGTTGCCTGGGGCCTCCTTCTCCCCTTTTTTAAAGCTGAGGACCACATCGGCCCTCTTCCAGTCATCCAGCACCTGGCCAGAGCACCACAAGTGCTCGTAAAGCCATGCCAGGGGCCCCACAATAACCCCTGCCAATTCTCTCAACACCCTAGAGTGAAGAGCATCTGAACCTGCTGATTTGAAAACTTCCAGCCCCTCCAGAAGTTCTCTAACCCGGTCCTCCCTGACCCTAGGCTTGGTGGAGTTTCTCCCAAGTCTGTCCTGAATCCTGGTAGGGAAGTCCCAGTCCCTGCATAAGAAAATAGAGCCCTAGTTCCATATCTGCCTTAACTTTCCTAACAGCCCCCATACAGACCCAAGCAGTGGAGGTATACTCCTCTTTGGTGATAGCCCCTCCCAAAGCATGCAAATAGGCCTTCAGAAGTTTTGGTTTTAAACAGGGGTAACCCAGTCACTTAACTCACAGGGAGGCTGTGTAAGTCTTAACTAAATGATTTGTGAAGTACATGTAATGGTTAAACCCATTAGGACCCCATATATTTCAGCTTTGTGAACAGCTTCTGTTCACCAGGCCACCTCCTTGGAGTCACCAGGAACAATGGCCACAAGCTGAAGGAGGATAGATTTAGGTTAGATATTAGGAAGAACTACTTCACTGTAAGGGTGGCCAGAGCCTGGAATAGGCTTCCCAGAGAGGTGGTGCTCTCACCTTTCCTGGAAATCTTCAAGAGGAGACTGGATAGGCACCTGGCTGGGGTCTTATGACCCCTCCCACCCCCAGTGCTCCTTCCTGCCCGTGGCAGGGCGTCGGACTAGATGATCTGTCTAGGTCTCTTCCCACTCATTGATTCTATGATTCCCATAGGCCAGGGGTTGCCATCACACAGCATCCCACATTGCTGCATAGGTGCTGCCTGCCCAAGGCAGGGAGTGGGGCAAGTTCACACATGGCAGCTGCCACCGCTCCATGTCCAGCCGCTTCCCACCTGCCCTCCCTCACTCAGCAGCTGGCAGTACACTGCTCTGCACTGGGGGTACAATGATGCAAAAGGGTTGAAAACCCCTGTCATAAACCAAAGAAACATTTGATGGGGAGGCAGGGAGGTTCCTTTCCTTGGGCCTAGTATTTCTCCAAGAATATGTTTACATGTAACATAAATGAAATGCAAACTGAATGTTAAAAGGATCTTAATAGCCCCACATAATGCAGCAGGTGTGATTTCGAGAAGCTCAGAACTCAGTCGAATCAAAACCAGTTATGCTGCAACACTCAACACCAACCCTCTTCAATGAGACTATTTCCTTGCAAATTTAAATTTTCTAGCTTCAGCTGCTTTGGGATGAGAAGTTGAACAGAATGCTATTTTTAATGCAGAGAGAGTACATTTTAAATAGTCCTATCAAAACTGGAAGAGCAGTTTTTTCTAAAATATGCTAATTTTGGGAGAGAAATCTGGGTTAGGAATTTTCTGCCTGAAATGTGACAATTTTAGAAAGGAACTACGGCTTGCACATTCACTAGGTTTGATTCTGATCTCAGCTATCCTGATGAACAGTAGGAGTAATTCTGTTGTAGTTAATTGAGATTCTTACTGTAAAAGCCATATGTACAAAATGAAACTCATCGTGTATTGTGCAAGGTTATTTCTAAAATACCTGAAAAAAGGCTGTGGCTAAAATTAAGCTTGTACATATCTGGGTTTAGTTTTGTTTGCTTTACAGGATTATTGTTTGTGAGGATATCATTTGTATTTGTAGATCATCTCATCCTCTGTCATACTTAACAGACACAATATTACAGCATGGATTTTTTCCAATATGGATAGAACAACATCCTGACAAATTGCATTAACTGTTAATACAACATTAGCAAATTATATAGAACAACACACAAAACTGCAGTTTTCAATAAGCTAGTTGTTGATTCCTGTCAGGCTCAACCAAAGTTAGTGTACTCATAGTACCATCCTCTCCCACTCAATTGTGGAACTATAGCATAATTAAATATCTGCTGCCTTACTATCTTGGACAAAAGTCTTGTCAAAAAATTCGTAAAGGACATTTCTGGGAAAAAAATAACATACCTATTTATCTGTTTCCCTCTCTACTCCATTCCCTGATAATTCCAGTACAAATATTCTGGGTGGATTAAATTTTGCAGTTTTTTATTTGCTCCTATTTCTTTACCTTATTATTGTACCTCAGATTCCAGCCTGAGAGGACTATTTTTCAAAGGGAAAAAGTGAGGGGGTTCCTGCACATTTTAACTTGAGTGCCTCTGAAGGACCTGCTAGCCAGTGTAACAAGTACTGGAAACTGTTACAGTGATGTGCTGACATACCATCAGGACCTAAAATAAGAGTAAAAAGTCATTTCTTACAGATCATCCAATCACCCTTTGAGAGTAGGGCCATTTTAGGTCACAGCTAAGCTGAAACAATTTTAACTGGCCACTAAAAGGTGAAATCCCATTATCTCAATTAGGTATACAGATAAAATGTGTTTCCTGAAATCCCCCCAAACGGTTACTGTATTTTGTAAGTCATTTTTCCCCATGTGCCCATACCAACCTCTGATTCTGCAGAGGTTCCTGTTTTGTCTAATTAAAAGTCACAGATACATTGTCCCACTATTTCCTGCAGTGAATGTCCAGAATTCATCACACACTTATACATTTTCTTTGTAATTTAACAGTAACTATTGTACAAATCAGCCTTCCCCTATTGTTTGCAGGGTAGAGAGAGTTGTGAACATACATCCAAACATTTTGCATTCATAGCCTATTTGATGTTGGGTGTCATTTTCTGCATATTCAAATTAATTGCCCAATTTCTGCACTTACTTTCACCATATATTTAAAATGTAAGCTCTCCTTGTCACTCCAAATTGGAAAAAGTGAAGAGAACCATATTACCTGATGGTTCTTCTGAGAAGTCAACACAAAATAATGAATGGTAACAGGGATGGCAAAGGCTTTTTCTTTGGCTTTTAACTTAACATTTTGGTTTTATGCTAATACAGGTCATGTACATTTGTTAATAAATGTGAACACTGGGACATCAAGTGGAAGCATGACACTGAATGCCTCAACATTTTGAGCACCCTTCATATCAACAGATCTTCATTCATGACATTTAACTTACAGGGACATCCTAGTCAGAATGAAGTGCCATGGCCAAACTCCAGATGATAAATCCCAAGAATCAGGACTTCACCCTCAAATGGTCCAGAGAGGCAGAGTTTAGATCTAGGACTTGCCCAAACTCTTGCTCCTAATTGGTCTGCGGTGTTGGTTTAGGCCCATCTTGAATTTCTAAAGTTTCATGCAATGTAAGGCAAGCTTTCTGGTAAAATAAGTTTAAAATACACCTCCTGATATAATCAGGAAGGAACTGCTTACAAAATTTCTCAAGCATCAGATGGAAAATACATATTTATTTATAATTTGAGTGATGATTAAAGAGAAAAATGCCATTTCTGTAGTAAACTGGGAATGTGGGACTTAACACGTAACTTTTAATGTATTTAAATTTGCGTTTATTTTACTGATAACATATTTCAGCTCCCATAGCAGTGTGTTTATCTACAAACGTTAATAGTTTTGCTGTAAAGGGATGGGACCCAGTACAGTTTGCTTTCAACTTCATTTAAATAAATGCATCTATCACACACTCATAACCACAGTATACAAATGCCTACTCCTTTGTTATTCATAGATTATTACGTAGATATGGTCTCCCACTTGAATGTTTTATTCTTCTTCAGAATATTAAGCCAATGAAAGACACAATAGCACAGGAGTTAAAAACCAGATGATGACACAGTTTAAATTTACAATTATGCATGTACTCTTGAGAGTTAAGGATTCATAGAAACATGAAATACCGTAAGGAATCATATAGACAACCCTCAATCCTCTGGATCATGGTGTACATGTAAGAGGTCTAGTCAGATGCCTGATGAATCTGTTTGTGGCTGACAAGCCCAATTCAAGAGCGACACAGCTTGTAACAAGTTTCACAGATCCATATGTTGTCTGAGCTGGAATCCAAGTTTACACATGCTGCTTTCTTCTTTCTCACTTTGCTTCCATCCTCTGGATCAAAGCCGGTTCGTGTTGAGCTGCACCCAGTGCCAGATGTTCCCTCCAGATGGAACAGGGTTCTGTGCGCTCCTTCCAGCTTTTAACGCTGACATTGAATGACTACATATCATTTTTGCACACATCATGGTACTGCTAGAGGGCGACCCCTCTTTCTAGAGCCATCTCAAATCACCTTATCAAAATATTCTTGCAGATACAGTCATACAGTCTTCTTCCATTCTCCTGACATGGCCTATCCATCACAACCTCTTCTTGATAGTGGTTTCTAAGTATGTCAGTCCTGCATGCTCCACTACTTCTGTGTTTGGTATTCTGTCTTCCCACTTTATTTTCAGGATCTTATGCAGATATATCATGTGGAAGCCATTCAGTCTCTTGATGTGCCTAGCATATGTAGTCCACATTTCTGAATCACAAAGGAGGGATGACAGCACACAAGTCTCATAAATTTGCATCTTCACCTTAGCTGATATAGTTTTCCTCTATTCCAGGAACGTTTTTCTGATAGCCTAAAATTTTTAGCTGCTTTTCCAATTCTACTAGTCAGTTCAGTCTGTAGATTGCTACTCTGGAGAGTTAAAGATTCATAAAAATGTACAAAATACTGGAAGGAATCAATGGTAATGCATATTGTTTCTTGCATGTCATGTTCCAAGGGACTCGCAGAATCTGACCAAACAATACTTCACTACTATTTAAAGTCTATATTGCACCATATACAGAGTCTGAAAAAAACATGAGGTATCCTGACTATGGCAAGTACCATTTCACAAATGCAGAAGTCAAGTACATACACAACTTCAAGTTACACAACTGGCACTAAGATGTCCAATAATCCAAGCTGAAGTGAACTGTGGCGGAGACCTGCACATTACAGAAGAACTGGTTTTGAACCATCTCTAAAACCTTCTCAAAGCCAGTGCTTTTTCTCAAGAGCACACACAAACTTCCTCTTGCTCCAGTTACATTCTCTTTATTTACCACATACTGAAAACATAACAATTGTTTGAACTTATGCAAAGTACTCTAGCCAATGACAGACATGTTGAGTCATCTGCCTAAATTTCCTGAAGTCTTGCATTTTGTGTTACTTTCCTTTTCATTGTTCCCTTGTCTTTAATGTTTTATTTATCTGAGTTGTGCTGAATTATGGGAAAATGAGTCACTTCAAGTCACTACCAGACCTTAAGAAGCCATATTCAAATCAAACAACAAGTCATCTCAACCCCAGGTTGTCCATCTGTAACTTTTCATGAAAACAGTGTTAGTAGAATGTTCCATAATTCATTTGGGTAGAACAGATGCAAATGCATAATGAAGGGGTTAAGCATGCTTCTTTGAATGAACTTAAATCAGATGTGGTTTTCTTGGTTTTGTGCTTTGACATATGAATCATTTGCCAACTAAGAAAAGCTACATCTGACTATATTGTGCTTCTATTCTACAATGGGTTCCTTCTGCATTTCTTTCTTGCTCTGAAGTTGGCTAATGCAGTCATGCTGGTATTTCGTCTATGGGATAGAGAGGATGGGAACTAATTTAAGGTGCAGGTTGGCCACAAATCCATATACAACAATCTACCGGACTGTTATAAGATACCCCCGTTGTTTAAAGCCCTAACTATATTATTTGCTACTTGCAGAACTGTTGCTTGCTTTTGTCCCATATAATAAAATTATACTAAGTTTCATTTAGTAGACTTAATGACATGTCTTTTACTGCAAGTTTAGGATAAAAATCTATTTACTCACTTCTTTAAACAGCACCCCATTTTTCATATGCACCCTTAATATATGTATGTATGCCTTTCCCCACACTCATTCCTGATACCTTGTAAACACATGCAGCAATTAGCTAGTTAGATTTGCTAAGGTAAACCTAAAAAGAAATTTTAGACAGTCAGAAACCAAGCGAGGATGCTCTTGTATCATCTCTGCCTTTTATGAGTGTGAGTTGGAAACAGAGGAAGTGGGTATTTTTTTCCTTGTTTAAAACCTAGATTGCACTTTTCAAAGTACTCTGGAGTAGATGAATATTTTTAGTTGTATACTGTCAGAACTGAATTTGAATGTAATGCTGGATAACACAGAGTTAAGTGTTGACATGCGCATACGAGGTAGTGGAAAATCCCCAGAGGGCTGACAAGCATGCCCAGCACGTATCCCCTGTGTGACCTCTGGCTTGTCAGTCATGGCTCTGCCATGAAGAAATCTAAACTGACACCCTGTGCATGCTCAGTCTTACACAAAGTATAACATAATTTGACCAGAAATTTCTATGAAGAAAGCTACCTGATTGGCCACCAAAATCATATAAAAGGCTTGTAAGTTTCCGCCCACAGCGGAGACCAGACCCGACCTGAGAGCTGAGGCTGCTATCGCAGGAACTGCTCCTCAGGAGAGCCTTTAGGCCCAGAGCCCTGGTTCAATCCCAGAGCTCCACTGGTCTCCCTGCTGTCACGGCTTTGAAGCCCATCTTTGACTGATTGATTTCATCTACGTCTTGTTTACCTGGTACTGACCTTTATTCTGACCTCACCGACTATGCACCCAGCTTATCCTTGGCATTGTTATCATCGCTGTTACAGACCTGGCTTCACCCACGTTCTCTCCTCATTCATCTCATCGACCGTTCACCTTACCATCACCGATGACGCATTACAGTTGTTCGTTGTTCCCTTTTATGAGCTGTCGACCAGTTCTGGGACTATTGAGTTGGGCAGCCGCACCTAACCTCTGGGCTAGAAAGCAAGGGCTCGGCTTGGGAACCTCATGAACTGACAGACACCTTTGTTTGTTTGTTCATGTATACTGTAACTGAACAAGCAAGTCTTCTGCCTACGCTTCATCATCTTGTAGCGTAAGTCAAAATAAAATCCACTTTATTTGAAATGGCACATGTCCCGTACCGCTCAGACTCCTCGCCGCTAATCCCACCTGTTCGATCCGTACCCCGGCCCACCGTGACCTTGGGGCCTGTCCCTGACATATACAAAGACTCACTGGTGAAGGCCAGGAGCACCAATGAATTCTATTTTTGTCCTTCAAGCTCTTCTTTATCATCTCTCTTGCTTTCATGGCCTCTTCCTGCAATCTCTAGCTAGCTCTCATAATAGTTATAAACATGAACAGTTCTCATTCCAGTGCTCAATATTTGTGAAGAACTTGATTTTTTTCCCCTCCATTTTCTCCTTTTAAAAGAGCTTGGATAGATCATATACCTGAAGAAAAGCAATAATATTTTGCTTTAAAAAATGGCTGAGTTACTATGGAACTGAAAACAGACACAGCTCACAAAATCCCCCTCTCTCAGGAGGGAAAAATACTTCCAAAGACAAGCCCAAATGTAGTAATTGACCCTTAAACTGGCAACACCAGAAAAAAAAAAAACATTGCACCCTGACAGTGCTGCCCTGGGACTCTGACCGGACTGGACTCAATCTTCCAAGGTCCCTTCCAGCCCTAATGTCTATAAAATCTATAAACTTTTTATTACTCATATTGGACCATTTATTCCTGTCAGCTATGATCTGTCCCACTGAACAAAGCCAATTCTTGCTTCATGCACATCATATTCTGCAGTCTTCCTTTTTTCCCCTTACTCTCTGTCCCCTTCCATGTCTTTCTATCCGTACTGTTGACTCATAACCAAGACACTACTAAAATAAATATACCATGGTACTAGCAGGACTTTTGACAACCTCCAATTTGATCACATTTCTTGCCCCCGATCCCCTCCCCCCACCCACACACACACCTTTTTATATGCCTTGGTGATGTAAAAGATGAGCTCTCTGGGGGAAGATTACATATTTGTTTTGCACCCAGCACAATGGAGTACCAGTGCTGGCTTCAGCCTTCAGAGGTACCATAATACAAGCAAGCAAGCATTTGCTAAAAGGAAATAGCAAGAAAGGATTTTCATATAAATTTTCATGAGCAAGGCAGCTCTTATCAATCCTGAAAGAGTAGGAGTGTAAGGAGGTCCTCTGCCTTCAGGGGCCCAAACCAGGTAGGCAGTGGAGCAAGGCTGCTGCTGCAGCAAAAGAGATTTGCTTCAGGTATGAAAGGGGGGAAGGTCAGCATACATTTTCTCAGTCCATATTAAGAGAAAAGGTATGTGACCTGCTAATGTATGCATGCGTCTACACTGCAGAGATACTAATACAGTGTACAGATTACCAAACTAGCTTTAAGACCAAACACAGACATTTAGGGAGGTTAATCAGGTTCCAAATGTCTGCCCTATTTAAACTTAGCCAAACTTATGCTTACAGACCCAGCCTCAGTGACCAGAAATCAATCTGAACCTGTCACTGTACAGAAGTTCCATGCAAACAAACTGGTCTAAAAATGTGGAACCCAGTTTAAAATGAACCTGGATCAATGTAGTATCATACTTACTTGATTTAGGTCAAACTGGTGCATGAAATGTCTGTACACTTTTCCTGTGCGGCCCCAGGGCTGGAAAACTCAGCTGCTGGCTCTGCCCCAGCCCCAGCCACAGCACTACACTTTGCCCCACCCCCTGCCCTGCACTGGACTATTTTTTTTTAATACCCCAGCCACTTGCACTCCCCCAGCCTCCCAGCCTGCATGCTGCTCCAGGTGCTCTCACTGCCACTAAAAGTAAGTCCCGGTAGGTGAAAGGCAGGAGGGATAGGGGTATAGGGTCATGGCGGGGAGCGCTGAGGAGCTAAAAATAGCTCCTGGTTCCTCCCAAGCCCCCCTGATCCTGCCAGCAACACTCATGGATTGTGCCCCTCATGGACCCCAGCAACACTCCATGGGTTGTGCCTGCCCCCCACTCATTCCCCAGTGGACCCCCAGTTCCCCCCAGCCTACTCGCTCCCCCAACCTGCCCTGCTAACCTCCCCTCACCCCATCCTGACTTATCAGGAAGCCATTTTTGGAACCAATTTAATCTCCCTTTAACACTCCTTAATGTCTGTACTTAGCCTAAATGGGCTATCTCAGGTACCAATAGCAGTCTGCTTCTGAGACTTCAGTGAAAATATATACATCTCTTTCAGGACAATGCATACATCAGGAGACAGTACTTCTAAAAATGCTTCCAAATTTTGGAAACGTTTTGCCTTTTAATAATAATAAAAACAATTCTTAAGTTCAGCTTGCAAAAACAACCAAATCACCTACTTTCTTTTGAAATTTTAATCTTTAACATGAATGGTTTAAGTTCTGGTGAAGGTTTATCCAGTTGTTTTGGCTTTCTGGAGTTCCATATTCCATCTTTACCCATCATTTTTAATCTAAATTGGATAATTACATACATGACCCCAATAGACATATGACTAACTGCATGTTCCTCACTTTGACATTCAAATGCTTCCCTAGACCCTTTCATATACGTATGCAAACTACTTCTGAATGTTTAGAGAGGGGTGTTATGCACACAAGAATCTACACACAGATTCTGCATGTGGCATTTGAAGAATTTGGGCCAGTGCACCCTAATTTAATGAACTGCAGTTTAACGATGCATTTACACAGATCCTCCTACAAAATAGATGGACGTATGACATCTGCACTAAAATTAAGTGAATTTATCATATTCAGTGCTAATGCAATGAATATAGCAACCCTTTCTAATAAGTGACAAACCATTATTAACTCTTTTGATATTCATTATGGTAACATTAGTCATGGTGAACCCTTGCAGTATTAATATAATATGGTACATTATATACTGTCAAACTGAATGATTGCATAATGACAACATGCTTATTCCAGATTCATTTTTTTTAAACTTCCCTGCCTCCCCTCCTCCCAGCCCACTCAGCCACCCAAGTCTTATTGGTCTTAAGGCTTTTGGAGATCCCATCATATGTAAATTACACTTTTCTTTCTTTAAATATATAACTAAAACAATATTCCATTCTATATAAAACATTCAATTGCTGTTTTCACAGATCATCAGATATCAACTCCTGATCTTCCCCATCTAAACTAACTATTAACACTTAAAATAATTCTTGCTCATGGTACCGTAGAGCATATACCCTTCATGGTATATGCTCTCAAGATGTTCGTAAAATGCATTTTAGAAGGTTGTACTGGCATTAGCGTCTTTCTCTTACATAAAAGAGAACCTAGTTGGGATTAGGTATTTTGCAAGGAATTCTTTACATTCTCTTCTTTCTAGTCTATTTAACCCATTAAAACAAAGTTTGAAAAAAAGATATACATGTAATTTATATAATGTTATTTACACACACATACACTCTCCACTTTTCCCTCTCCCAACAACCCCCAATCACCCTCCTTTGCCCCCTGGCAAAAAAGAAAGAAGAAAAAAAAAAACCTCTCTAAATCCTTGACAACAAATTAAAAACTCATGCTCTCAGAAGACAACTTTCACCAATATAATCAGATAAACTACCCTCAGGTCAAATGACTACCTGCCAAAAATGTAATCCAAAGGCTAACTCCCATATTTCTCCATCCAATTTCCCCCCCAAATACCTTGAAGAAAGGAAAAATATTACGTTGTAACATAGAAATCCTTTGAAATTCTTGCTTTAAATAACACTTATGGTTAGACCCTCAGGCTGCCATCATTTTCTCACTAAAGATTAAATAAATTCAATAGGACTCCTGTAGGAATCTATGACTGCCTGAGGGGTAATAATTTCAGGTTGTATTTGGCAGATATGTACTAAGGCTCTTCTGTATATAACACAGAGTACAGCAGGTTGCTTCAGCTTTTCTATCTATTCATTAAAACTGGCCTGTCAACAGAACACTATTTTTAGTTAGCTGGTTAAATCAGATTGTGGATCAAAAAACAAAGGAAATTAAAATATCACACTCTCACCCCTCTCTGTCAAGTTTCCTCCTCTCTAAGGCAATGCTTTTTTGACATGGCCCTTCCCAACTCAGAAGCAAAATGACAGGTGCCAAACACACAAGAGCTCCCAATCTGCATTTGAGAAGAACTCCCTTCTTCCCCAGTAGGGCATGAAAACAAAATGGAAATCTTATCCTTCTTCCTGGATATACTGATAATACAGCCCCACACCCTTCTAGGACTTACTGGAGGGAGACCCGCTCTATTGTTATGGGGTGTGGAGGGGAGGGAGCGGGGTTGGCAACATAGGAGCTTGATGCAATGGTCCTTTCTCCTTCTCCATCCCAGACAGGCTGGAAACATTCCAGACTGGTAGGGCTTTGTTCCTCCTAAGTACTTATCCCAGCAACACGAATGCATGTATCTGAATAAGTGGAGCCTACTGCTTTCCTCCTCTTCCATACATAGAGTTTTCTGTCAGGATACTGCTGGTGACCCCCAAAATGATGTTTTGGGGACCTCTGGCACACACTCATTTAATGGTGCAATGGGATGTAATTCCCAATACCAATATTCATGCTTCTTGCCATGCCACATGTGCATGGCAGGGGGCATTACTGTTGGGATCAGATGTCACTGCAAAGGGAGCCCAGGGTCATAATTCCAGGCTCCTCCTGGCATTGGAAAACTGATTGTCAGCTGGCCCCTGGGACCTCACCAGGACTCAACTCGACTTCCAGGGCTGAAGGGCTTCCATTGTTGTGGACATTAAGCCCTGCTGGGAACCTCCAATCCTTCCCCACTCCTCCCCCTGACTGGCAGCCCAGCCAGAGCTGCCAGGTGTGAAGTTTAAAGTCCCTGATACAGAAGTCCGGGGATGCTGCACCAGTAGCACTCTTTAAAACTCCTGTGGACCAAATGCTGCAGTGAGAAGCATAGGCAACTGGAAAGGTGAAATCTCCTGTTTCCCAAACTGCCCATATCCCACACCATGAAGTGGTACTTTCAGCTGGGGAGCCAGGAGCTTCCAAATCCTCAGCTGCTGCTTCCACAGACACCCCAGGAATTTAGAAAAAAAAAAAGAGGGCATGCATCTGGGGCTCCAGCTACACATCTGCTTTTTAAAGGCCTGGAGTGCAGTGAGCCTGAGATGAGGGAGAAACTCAGTGCTGTTAGGCTCATGGCATCTCACTCTCCATCTGCCTCTGGGGATCAGGCAAGAGCATTGGGTCCAGGACCCAACGCTAACCCAAGCCTGACCACACTGATCAGGTATGGGGCACCTTTGTCCTGGACCCTGGGGCAGCCCCATGCCTGATTTTTACACTTAGCTTGGCATCAGGAAACATCATGGTCAGCCCCAACACACCACACGTTCAATTTAAAGCATAGTACTGTATTATCATGCCATAACTTGCCTTTAACATGCAGCCTGGTTTCTATTTATGGAGTAATTAATCCCATCTTAAATGTAAGTGTGCCAGAGCCCTATGATTTAATACCCAAGTAGGATGCATTGGGAAGGTCACCCCATTCAGAGCTATGGCCTTGGGCTTTTTGCAGACCATGGAATGTGTCTCTGCAGTATTTACAGTCCAGTTGTATTTTCAGGTTTTGTTCTGCAACTACGCAGCCTTCCTCTTTTTGTAAATTTGCCCTCCAGAAACACAGAATACTTCTGCCTATCAACATGTAGTCAGAAAGGTTTGATGGGGATTATGTGCACTGCTTTATTTGGCATCTGAATTCTTCTCTATGGAAGCAGCAGTACCATACTGATCGTAACTTTTTTCCCAACAAAGTCAGGGAAAACAAGACTTCCAGGCACAAATAAACACCGAATCGACAGAATTACACTGAAGTGAGTACATGAAAAATGAAATAAGATACAAGGGGTAAAGAAACTTTAAGACAGCTCAGTCTCCATGGACTTGGAACGAAAAACAAAACAAAACAAAAAACGTTTAAAAAATGGCACCAGTCATAAAAGAAGCCAAGCAATTTTGCATCGAGAAGCAACTAGGAACAAAAGGCCCTTGCCCCTAATAAATATCCTTAAATCTAATAAAGAGAGACTTCATAGATATTGACTCTATAAGACCTTCCTTTATGATATACCACAAATACTCTCTGTTCTTAGCCATAGAGAAATACAGCACAAGAGACTGTCAGTACAGGTCAACCCTCTTAAAAGCAGAAAAAAAAAGATGGATCCCCAATATGCCAACCTCTTCATGAACCACCTGGAAGAGGAGTTTTTAAAAAAAACTGTGCCACCCATCCTGCACTACATGGATATGGCATTTACATCATCTGGACTGATTACCTGGATTCACTCAGACTTCCACCATAAGTTTAACAACTACCACACTTTGATCAAATTCTCTCTGGAATACTCCTACAGTAAACGTCAACTTTCTAGACACCTACCTATGTCCAGGAGGGCACCCTGTATACAAAGAACCCAAGAAGTGATGATCTACAATCAGGCCCTCAGATATCACTGCATGTGCTCCAAGGAGAACATGTGTGATACTCATCTTGCCAAAATGAAAACTACCTTTATCCAGCAAGGACACCCCAGCAGAGAAATAGACCATATCTTTGAAAGAGCCACCAAGATACCAGCAGCAACTAAAATACAAGAAAAAAAAAAACCCCACCGACTGCATGCCCTTGGTTGTCACCTACCATCCCCCACTTAAACATATATATAAAAAAATAAAACAACTTACAGCCTATACTTGAAAAAGACCAGATCTTGAAAAAATTATCCCTAGTACCCCTAGTTCTGGCTTTTAAGCAGCCCCCTTACTGATTAACATAAGTAACCTCTCTGCTGAACAACAGGTACATAATGGAAGCCAACCCTTCCTCAGCAATAATGTCAATTCATCTCTACTTCCACAACGGTGAACACTGTCACAACAAAACCATCAGAATCTATGGATTGGATCATGAACATGTCTATCCCAGAATGTGCTAAACCAGAATGCGCACCATATGTCTTCCTGGAAATGCCCTCCTTTACCAAAAGGGTAAAGGGCAGTGACACCAGAACATTTTTCACAGTGGGGAGAAAAAAAAAAGAAAAGAAAAGAAAATGAAAATCATTCCCTATCTGATCTCACAGTTCTAGTGCTCAAAGGAAATCTCCCCAACATCTTTACAAGAGAAGCATGGGAAAAGAAATTCAGCAGCCTATTGGGCTAAGTACAGGTAGCCAAAAAAACTGAGGCTGAAATTGATTCAATCTTTTCAGGTTAGTTTAATCTGCATAGATTGAACCGATAATCAAGTGAACAAACATTCACTTTTGATTTGATATGCAGTCATATGCCTGCAGTGAGCCAGACCAAAAGCTGGGGAGAGCTAGAGCATGCTCAGATGAAGCAGACAGCATGGGCCAGGGCTAATCCTTGGAATGCTGGGGAACTACGAGTTAACTTGAATCTGGAGGGGAATCTGGGACAGAAGTTCAATAAATTGATTTAACCTAAATCAGTTAAGTCTGGTGTTGCATCCTTCCAGGTTTATCTTAAACTGGTTTTGGCCATTTTGAAAGGGGCTTATGTGCACTGAACTTCTGGGCTAGGGGGAGAAGTTAGACATACAGGTTAGACAGTTAGACAGACATTACACATAAACAGGTTTAAATGATTAGAAATGTGTTTAAACCTGTAACAGAACAGACATTTAGTGCACATAAACCAGTTTCAAAATGGCTGAAAACAGTTTAAGAAAAAGCTGGTTGAACCTAGTACCAGACTTAACTGATTTAGCTCAAACCAGTGTATGCATTGTCTGTCCCAGACACCTTTCTAGTTTAAGATAAACGAGAGACCCCCAGCATCTTGGCATGCTCTCTGGACTGGGCTGTCTGCTCCAGCCCAGTCCAGCTGGCCCCACCCCTCTGCTCCCCAGTCAGAGCAGGGACAGGTATAGGTGTGGGTCTGTGCAGGGGGGGGTTTAATTCCCCCCTCCACGTCCCACTGGTGGAGACCTGAACTGGGTCTGCTGGTTGTTCCCCAACTCTGCTGCAGTACCTTCAGTAGAAGGATGGAGGGAAGGGAAATAACCCATCCCTGCCCATCCCCCCAAGAGACTCCACGGACTGGCTGTGCCCCCACCAGGTGACTGCAGTCAGAGGGGGTAGAGCCCTTGGTGGGAGCAGCAGTCCATCATAATCTCCAGCAGCATGAGCCCCTTCCCAGCAGGGGGCCCTGCTGTGGGGCGGGCAGAGCTGTGGCGGGCTGCATGTGGCAACACTGAGGCGTGGAAGGGGCCAGAGCCCCCCAAAGTGCCACCACCATGGCCACTTTCCTCACCCCACAGCACACCACCCCCCTCCTGGCAGGAAAGGGCTCTTTCCCATCATGGTTGCTCTCCTTTTGTCGCTCCAGCAACTGGGTGGGGGCATGGCCAGACATTGTGGGCTAGGTGGATCTGGTCTGTGGAGGGGATTTGTCTGGTCCTCAGTCCTACCAGGATGAGCCATGACTCCCTAGGCATGCAGTGTGGCTAGAGCTGCTCCACAGTAGGAGTGCCTTCCTCAGTAGCCCAGCTGCTGCAGCTCCTTTCCTGATACCACTGGCTCCATCCCCATCGTACAGGCAGGGACCAGCATGCATAGCCCTGACCCCACACTGGCTCCAGGCTCACCTGTCCAGGCTGAGCAGTGGCAGTGGGGAAGAAGTGGCTGCTCAGTGCAGGGCAAAATCCCCTACCCATCCCAATGCAGCGATTCCAGGTGCAGCCATGTGGAGCCAGCACTAGTATGGGTGGTCTCCACCACATGACTGCTGCCTCTGGGCTGCCTCATGGGGCAGTGGTGGCAGCAGAACAGACACAGGGAACCCCAGTGCCAACTCCAGATGGCTACAGCAGACACCAGCAGTGGGAGGGCAAGGGGCTTTTCCCTCCCATGTTGAGTAGCTGTTTCTCCACTGTCACTGTTGCTCAGCCTGGATATGGTGCCTAGGAGCCAGTGCAGGGCTGCCCCGTGTCTCTCCCATGTCACCATTGCCTCTGGGCTGCCTAGCAGGTCAGTGGTGCCATCAGGGCAAACAAAGGACAGCCCAGTGCCAGCTCTGGGCAGCTGCAGCAAGAAGCACTGGAAGCAAGAGAAGAAGGGGCTGCTTTTGCCCCATGTCGGTTCAGGGCTCCCCTTTCCAAGCCGAGCAGCAGAGGCAGGAGAGAAACAGCTACTCAGGGTGGGGGGAAAAGCCCCTTGTCCTCCTTCTGCTGGTGTCTACTGCAGCAATCAAGAGCCAGCACTGAGGTGCTGTGTGTCTGCTCTGCTGCCACCGCTGCCCTGTGTGGCAGCCCAAAGGTGACAGTGATGCAATGGAGACACAGAGCAGGCTGGTGCCAGCTCTGGGCGGCTGCATCTGGAAGTGCCAGCAGTAGGACAGGGAGGGACTCTTCCACCATGCTGAGCAATTGTTTCACCCTGCTGCTGCTGCTCAGCCCAGACAGACAAGCCTGGAGTCATCACTGGGCACATGGGTTCAGGGCTGTGTGTGCTGTTCCCTACCTGTACTGTGGGGCTGGGGCAAAGGAGCTGCTGTGGCCAGGCTGCCAAGAAACTCAGTCCTACCATGGTGCAGTCCCAGCCCTGCTGCATGGCCAGGGAGTAGTGTCTCAGCCTGGTGGGACTGAGGAACCTGCTGAGGGCCAGACAAAGCACCCTCTGCAGGTTACATCGAGCCAGCCTGTGGCATCTGCCTGTGCCACCACCTGGCTACTGGAGCAGCAAGTAGGGAGCACCTGTGAATGGGGCAGGAGCCCCTTCCCAGTGGGGGGGCATGCTGCAGGGTGAAGAAAGCAATCATGGTGGTGGTGCTGGGCTGGGGGGGGGAGCTCTGGCCCCCTCCAGGCCCCAGCACTGCCACATGCAGCTCGCCACAGCTCTGCCTGTCCCACAGTGAGACCCCCTGCTGGGAAGGGGCTTGCACTGCTGAACATTATGACAGGTCCCCACCCCCTCCCACTGCAGTAGCTTGGTGGGGGCACAGCCAGCCCACAGGACCCCTGGGGAGGGGCAGGGATGTCTCAGGGGCCATGGTGCTTGGTGTTGCAGCAGGAGAGGGGGGCAACCGGCAGACCCATCTCAGGTCCCTGCCAATGGGACAGGGATGAGGGAATTAAACAGCTCTCTGGCCAGGTCATCCTGGATTGGCCACACCCTACCCCAGCTTTCCTGCAGCTGAAGGCCTGTTCTAGTGCCCCAGGCTCCTGGCCTGAGCAACTGCAGGCAAGTGCCCACGTTTGTTCTGTTACAAATGAGTCACTCTCTGCATAGGTTGAATCAATTCAGGCTCTGGCTTTTTGAATGTCTGTCCCTAGCCAAAATGGTGCAAGGGATCAGAAACCAGTTCAAATTTATAACACAACAGGGCTAGGGGCAGAAGTTACACATAAACCAGTTTAAGTAATCAGAAACTGGTTTAAACATGTAACAGAACATAAGTTCAGTGTACATAAATCAGTTTCAAAATGGCTGAAACTGGTTTAAGATAAACCTGGTTGAATGTAGTCTCAGACTTAACTGATTTGGGTCAAACCAGTTTATGAAGCTTCTGCCCCAGACCCCTTCCTGATTCTACTTAAATTACAGTCTCCCAGCATGCTTTTCAGCCCTCAGCTGAGCTATGCCATCTGCTCCAGTAGAGAAGAGTAAGGGGGGTGCGGGAGGGAGGCAGGAATTGCTGCCTGCCAGGTAAGCCACACTTGAGGTCTGGGGCCTGGGTGGGTAGTTAAACACACCTTCTGCCACTCAAGCTTATTGCTGGCTGTGACTGTGGACTACAAATCCCAGAGGCACCTGGAAGCAGCCCTTGTCTGTGCCTTGAAAGCAGAAACAGGAAAGGATGAGCAATCCAGAGTCCTGTTGTTGTGATTCTGGACTGCAAATCCCAGAGACCTGCAGTTTAGACTAACCTGTAAAGACTGAATTGATTTAGCCTTGGGCTTTTTGACTGTCTGTACTTAGCCCAGAAATTCAGTGCACATGAACCACTTTCAAAATGGCCAAAACTGGTTTAATATAAACCTGGATGGATGTAGTTTCACACTTAACTGATTTAAATTAAATCAATTTATTGAACTTCTGTTCTAGATCCCTTCCAGATTCAAATTAACTCTCACTCCCCCAACATCCCAGGATGCTTGACATCTCCCCATACACCCCCTCTTGCAGTGTGGATGGGCTAACCTTGACCATAACAGTCTTCTCCAGCCAAGCAGGGAGGTGTGCAGGCATGTTGCTACATTTCTGAAATCAAAACTGAATGTCCGTTCACTTGCTTATCAGTTCAATCTATGCAGTTTAGACTGTGAAGACTGAATCGATTCAGCCTCGGGCTTTTGGACTGTCTGTATTTAGCCCTATTGTATTACAGATTTGAACTGGTTTCCAATCACTTATGTGAGTTTACATGTAATTTCTGTCCCTAGCCTTGGAGACTAAGATCCAGGGTATTAAGATAGACAATGCTCTCATGGTCTATGATGCATTGCTCCATTTCACAGTTGATAATGACCCTATTTAACAATGCTTTGTTCAATTTGCTGTTTATCTTATCTGTGTCTGCTTTGGACTCAGAGGTCTGAGGAAAGGCACAGTGATACCTGAAAACTTGCCTATGTCTATACCAACCATACAGTTGGTCCAATAAAAGGTGTCACCAAGAAACAACAGATGTTTTTCATGAAGACTTGAGTATTAACCAAAGCCTTGCATATTCTCCTTTTATGAGTGACAAAATTTTGTGTTTGGACAACACCATAACTTTATACCATATGCTTGTTCTAGCAATGCAGCCATGGCTTGTTTAGTTTATGGGGATATCTGATGTGAAGCTGTAACTTATATGCAAAGAGCAAGTTCCCGTTCAAACAAGTTTAGCACAGCTCCTACTGATTCAGTTAGAGGAGGCTTCATTCCCAGTGAGCTGAGACACCATATGGGGAAATTCTGCTAATTATATAAAACTGCTCTGGCTTCCAATGGGTAGACACAAAAATAGCCAAAGGAAGAAGTCTGAACTCAGTAGACAGAAGAGAAGAGATCACTTTGGTTTTGAAATTAGGCAGCAAAGCCAGGGCTACAACAAAGCCTTCATCTTGGAAACATAACATGTTTTCAGAGACCATACTAAATTTTATGAACTAAGGGATTTTCTATCTTTAAGCTTTTTTAGTAAATATACCCCCAAAACAAGCAACATATTATTTGGCCCTTTTGGATCACTAGGATAAAAAGTGCCTTTCCAGACAGCATTCAAGTTCACTTTAAAAAATAAATTAAAATGCTTTATTTTTCTCATGATAAAATTATTCATGTCTAGGAAAACTAGCAGAATAATTCTATGCATATGAATTGGTTGCAAAGGTTGGTATATTTTCAACACATAATTATTGTTGAATATTTTGTGAATTATTTCTGAATATATTGTGAATATTTTAAGAAGTATTCACTGGAATGGTATTACATGCAGAGGGGGCTCTGTAGACAAAAGGACCACTTTTATGAATTACCATCAGACAGGCAATTGCGAACTTGGGCTTTGTGTATTTCCAGGGTGAGGGAAAGAATTAGTCAGTTAAAAAACGAATTAGAAATGAATTGCACTGCCCTAACTGTGTTTCTTGCCCTTTGCCTCTGGTGCCATTATGCCTTTGTAAAACATCTCCTCAATAGCTTTTACAGTAAGATGACATTTTATGCACAAGACAGCCTTAGTAAAAGCACTACAGTAGCTACTGTTGATTTCAGTTAATCAAATATAAGCAGGACCCACTTACAAAGTACTAGTTTCCTTGGTATGAGGAGAGTTGGTGGTAAGAAGAGTTGAAGTAAAAAAGAAAAGAAAGAAAAAATTAAAAAGCCATGGAGATATGTACATAATGGTACTCCAGAACAGGTTTTCAAACTACCAAATCAACAATTAATATTTAAAGAAGAAATAAAAGCCAGGTCAGCAGAAAACATGCTCTGGAAGTTATCATAAAGACAATTTTATTGATGCTTTCATTCTGTCGACCCATTGTTATGGACTTTTATTGCTGGATACCTTTAGTTACCCACATAGGAGCACCATTTCAAAAGCCTTAAAAAAATAAAAATAAAATTTCAAACACCAATGAATATTTTATCAGTATTCATTAAGATCTAAAACAATAATGATTAGACCCAACTGAATCCATGAAATTTGGAACTGCTCCTGTGAGCAGGGAAATGCCATAGGGGCTTTGTCAGAGTAACAGAGCCGTTTATTATTATTGAAAGCGTGCTCAGGCTGAACAGAAGTTACCACTGTCATAAACAGAAATGTGCTGAATCCACCTCATTCCCTTCCACTCAAAAGACATAAATAGAAAAAAAATACATGAATTTTCAGCTTAAATCCTTTTGTCCACCTGTCATATGCCGTAAGAGGCTGCATCAAACCTGTCATACCATACTTAGTTATGTGAAGACATGACTGATGAAACCCAGGATGAACCAAACCTGGAACTACTGGAAGTTATAGAGGCTTGGAAAAATATCAGTTAGAGAAACTGCTGTCCCTGTCAGGAAAAGATGTGCAACATGTTTGCTTTTAAAAATGTATACTGAACACTGCCTGTTGTCATAAGAAATGGTAAAGCATTAAGTCGTGTCTCACATGGCATACATTCAGTGTACTGTCACAGTTTCATCAGATAATCAGCATCTGGCTAGAAGCTGGTGGACTCTCTCACCAGGCCAAGAAAGGTCAATACTAGACTCAAGCCTTTTTCAGGCCTCTCCTTCAGAGCACAGCTACTGGATAAGAGGGTTGAGGCCCTCATCTGAGAACCCCTACAGTTTATGGCCCACAGATAATGTGGTAGATGATGTTAATCTGGTGTGGTTTAGTTTGGAGCTAGGAGATGTTCATCTTGGTCAATACTTGGATGGTTGCATGCCTGCCCACTTAGAAACATATGTGTTTAGGGACATTACATACCATTACATAGGGTTAGGCGGCTACTGGAAAGTTACTTTGAGCATATCTAACCAGTGGGCTTTGGGGGCAAATGTGACAGATGAGGTACCCAAGACTTTTTGTTGATTTAGCCAAAGTATTTACACCACCAAAACATCAACAGTATTGCTTGAATAGTGAATCAGTACTAATTTAGCATTGCAACACCTTCCTGGGAAAGAGGTTCAAAACTAAAAGAAAGCAAAGAGCCCACTTGCTATTGATTAAATACTGCTTAATACTACAAAGACAGAAGGGCATCCTCTCACATCTAAGCTGCTTTGTCCGTTTCCATCTATAATTCTTTAAAATGTAATGAATGCTATTGGAAATTAAATCCATATCACTGAAGCTCCTGAAGTCCTCATCCAATAGTGGCTAAAAACAGAACTCAATGGCAGCATAAAACCAGTGTTCCTCAATTAGCAATGGTCAAGGTAGAATTATTAAATGACATTTTAGGGGGAAAGTATTAAAGACACAACAAAAAAGATGTTTTATTTGCCTTTTGTAAGGAGAGAAGAGCTAAATGGCTTCTGCTTCTCCTTTCTCTTTCTTCCATAGTCTTCACATTTCATAATCATGGAAATTAAAATTTACTCATGTAAGCTTTTAGGGCCTTGTTATACCTTACACTCTGAGCTGCACAACTGTTGATTGGTGTTAGTGCTAGCCCGGAGTTTGGAGCAGTCACACCCTTAAGTCTAGAAACCTTCTCTTACCGTCCTCCACCTGCACAGATGTGACTTGTCACTTGAGGCTTGGTGATCCAGGGCAGGACTAGGAGCTGTAGCTGTGAGCTGCCATTAAAGGGTTAGTGAGCCAGGACAGGCTTCTATCCTTGTTCTATGGGCAGGGATACGCAAGAGCCTGGGATACTGGAGGACTTCAGCTTGGGTGGCACATCTGTGGTGAGTTGCTCTATTAAATTGTTGCCAGAGCTGAGTAGTGTGGATCAGAAATAATCCTGCCCCAGAGTGGGGTAACTTTGAGCCTCATAATGAGCATTTAAAACCACTTTGAGGTGTTAATGTGCAGACATTCAAGTGTTAGGAGCTCCAGAAGCCACCCAAAATTATCCCAAGGCCCTTACTTTCACTAGGAGTCCCTCCTTTGTCTGGCTAGGAATCTGTTCAAAAGGAAACCTATCAGCTTGATGGGAATGTCTTTCTGTGAATCAGTTTGGAATGCTAAAGAAAGATACGGTAGCAATTATTCATTAATTAAAGACCAAGTACAAAACTTGGGAACAGAATGCCCATGTCCTGGACACAGCTCTTTGCCACAAGAACTTTTAATGTTCACCCTGGAGAAAATTACTATCCCAGAAGAGATGCAAGCACCTGGAACACTTGAGCCATGTGTCGTGGCAACAGGCACCCCACTTCAAAACAGATTAAATGACTTCCTTTTTATATTCACTCCTTTACACCAATTAGTATCTCATTAAGAACACACCTAAATTTACTTTACATTACTATCATGCAGGGTGTTTTAATATCCATACACTTTTGTGTATTTTTTAGTAAAAAGCATCATTTGGGAGATTGTTTTGTCTATTAAACAAAGTTCTTCTAATTGAAATGTAAACCAAAATTGAAATTAATTAGACAAGTAGTAAAACATCTCTGGAGCTCAATAAAAGTATTTGGTGGGATTCAGTTTCATGAACCCTCAATGCTGGGAGATCATGGCAACTCTGATCCCCCAACCCCAGGTGTTTAACATACCCACCAGGGAAGTCGCGCCCACCCTGTGCTGCCAACTGGGTCCTGGCATGGTCCACCATTGAGCATGTGAGTCCTTGCTACACGTGCAATTAAAGCTGGATATCAACCATCTATAAAGTTAGCACACATTTTTGAGGTCTAACTTTGTAGCTGCTTAGAGGTTTTAACGGCAAGATAGCTGCTTTGTACAAGTAGCTGGTCTCAAAGTAAATGCACAGTTAACTAGTTAATTGCACAATGCCTGTAATGTGTAGAGGGGGGCCTAAATATACCACTCTAGTTAATGCATTACAACTCCTCTACTATGTATGTAGCTATATTGATGTTTAGAGAACTACCTAGCTAACTCTCTGTGTGTATGTATCAACATCATCATAATAGTATGACAAACATATGAAGACAAGCCTAAGTCCCACTGACGTAACAGCTGGACCTAGACTAAGTACCTAAGACCCTTTAGTGCTTTTGAAAATTTTACCCACTTTCTGTATGCACTTTGAAAGTTCGGTATAAATGCTGGGCCACATTACTATCTCATGTAAAACTATATAGTTCCATTAAAGTCAATGGACACATGCCAAATTGCAGAATATTGATAGTGTTATCTTGCCTTTCATATGCTATCCTGTGTATGTATATACGAAGATATTGTCACCAGCAGAAACCAGAAGCCTCTGCTAGCTCAATCCCCATTTAACAGTTAGTATTTCTCATGCAATCTGTCTGAATGATTTAACAATGTTCCTCATTTTGTTTGTCTGTTATTCTGCTTGTTCTTACAAAATATCAGAAAGAATTTCACTAAATCTAGGTTTACAGGCAGCAGGTGGAACTGAATAAAACTGCTGCTACTCTGAAAATAATAAACCAACTTTTGACTGCTGCCTGAGCCATTCAACAACTGCGGCCACAAACCCTGCCACAACCCATGGCACTGCACAGGGAGATTTAAACATTGACCCAGTACTTGCAAAACATCCTTGATTCTATTTTAGAAGATGTCTGCAGTTCAATTTATAATTTTTGTCATGTAGCTTCAGGCTTCTTCTGTACAATACTGGTTAAAAAGAGAGACATTTATTGCTTTATTGGAATTTTTTTCCAGATGCTCTTTGGGTTTTGTGCACTGCTAATCCTGTCCTTAAATTAAAATGTAAATTGGGGATTGTGTGAAAGGAGGGTTTTGTTTAGAATGGTGATAAATTTATTCCTTCTTTTGACATTAAGTATAAAATTGAGGGAAAGATTTCTTCTTTTTTGAAAGTTAAGAGAGGATATTTTCAAGGGAAATATTTATTTGTAACCTTGCATATATTCTACCATTTAGTATTTCAGAATTTGTCTGATTAATCTACACACTAGTTATGCAAGCAAGACTGTTCACCTGGTGAAAGGACCAAGCATATGTACAGCTATTTGAAGGGACAGGACTACCAGCATCTGGCTTAGGTGCATGCATTCAGCTTAAAATTAATGTGAAAGATGAAAACTGTCTTTTTTGGTGTAAATTAGTGAGCGTCTTCCTATATATCACCAGATGATAATGACATCATGTCAGGCTTCTTTAAGGAGTCCTTCCTACTTTTTTTTTATTTATTTTTTTTAACTGCTGAAGAAATATACTCTGAATGCTCTATATGTAAACTTAAAAAAACCTAAGGGTTATTTTCTCCCAAGAATTCAAAAACTGAATATGAAACACAGAATGAACTGTCAAGAACAAGCCAGCTACATAATCAATAAATGCGACCAAATTATCCAGCTCTAGCTAGTTCAAAATGCATCCCGACTACTCAACAGAACAGATCCCCAGGGACATATTACTCTGATATACTATGCTTGATAATGATTCCTCATTTAAAACAGGGTTTGCTTCAAGTCACCATCCTGATTTTGAAATCCCTTATAGAGTGCTATGATTACCTGAGAGATCATCCTCTCAGCAACTGAAACATCACAGAACAGCTACATACCGCTGAAAAAGTAAGCTAAGGAGGTAGATTTGCCTTAATCACAGTATGCAAAGCCAGTGGAGCAGGCTCAGAACATTCAAGGGAGTCAGACTGCCATTATGAAACTTGCTGCCAGATGACACGAGAATAAGAAGCAACTTCACAGCATTCATGGCTGAACGGAAAACTCATCTTTACAGTCACGTGTTACCAAGCAAACGAACAATACTCACCTTTAAAGCTGATGTTCCTATATGCAAATTTAAATTAATTAATTAAAATCCTACCCTTTCTTTTGTTGTTAGAGGAGGAAGTAAGGGAATGCTGTCATTTGTACTCTGAGATGCTCATAATTCTAACAGGTGCCAATGTTAGGAAATAGACTCATACAATATTGTGACTACTTAAGTATATTTGCTGGTCCTGATGGAGGGTATCTAACAACGGCCTTTGTGGGGGGGGGAGGTGGAAAAGCTAACATTTTCTTCACCACATGCATTTCTAGAAGTGTACAAAGAGAAGGAATGCAGTGTCAAAGTGCTTCAAGAACTGCAATCATCAAGCACTTGGTCCATATAATGGGGTACCCATTTACTTTGAGTTGGCTTTTGGCAAAAGTCCAAAATGAAGTGCTTGATCAGTAGTGAGATGCCTTACCTGCTCTTTCCTTTTTTTCAAATCCTTACATTTTTATGCTGTCAATATTGAGATGCGAGATGAGCTCCATATTCTGTTTCCAGTCCCAGTTTTCGAGGCAAAATACATATTGTATCGTATACATAAGCTTACAAACATGCACGTCCACACCTGCACTTACACACACCCCTGTAATGAAAATAGCCTTAGTAGCTACGAATAGCAACATTTCCAAAAGCATCTGTCTCTCAAACAGCAAGGTTTCCCTATGTTAAAGAACTGAAGCGTGCTTGAGCTTTTACCTGAGATTCTTCTCTATTTTACTGCATAACTCTAAAATGATCTTATTACTGGAAAGGAAAAAAAAGTTGCAGATATTTCTTATGCTTGGTTAGGAAGTTGCAGACTAGACACATTAAGGGATGGGTGGAGAGAAAGAGGTGTTTTGTTTTGTTTGTAATAGGTGGCAGTAAAGAGAACAGTTCAGCTGTCATGTTATCTTCCTCTAGTGTTTCAAGATTGCTGGTATATTGCTTCAGGGCATTTATGTTTAAAAAGCTCAGTGGAGCAAAAGGAGATAAGAAGGCACACAAAGATTAATGCTGAAGTTCTCGTTAAAACCAAATACTGTAATCCTAGAAATGAGGGGAAAAAAATCACTCTTTTCCTTGCACATTTAGCTACTATAAAGATGTGGTGTTTCTGGAAAAAAATATTTATAAACGATTCCCTTGACAGCTCTGGGTTGCAATTCACATAATGTGGGCATTGCACCTGTCACAAGTCAACAGTTCTCCGTTGAAACTGATCAGTACATTGGTTTCAGATTAACTGGAAACAGAAATACTGAGTTGAGGCATTATGAGTCAAGAGGAAAACCAAGCTGTTCTCCTAGCAGATCTCACTGTCAGGAATTAGGCAAACCCTGTGGCTCCACTGATTGAGTTGTAAGTGTCTTCATGTTGAATCATTATCTCAATTATTTACCTCAAAAGTTGATACGTTATTATTGATATAATTTATTTTTAATTATACTCCTGTGGTGCTCTTCACTGAAGTACCTCATAAAATTAACGTATTAATAACATCCCTTAGAGTTCAGTATTATTCCTGTTCTACACACCAGAAAACGGAAGCTCGGTGAGAATAAGTGACTTGCCTGAGGTTACATAGGAAGCCAGCAACAGAAGAGAGCAGAAACCTGATTCCCAGCCTCAGCGTTGTATCTATTCTTAATTCCTAAAGCAACTCTCTCCCTCTCTCGCCTTCAATCTATTTTAGCAACTGTATCAAAATAGCAACATATTTTAATAAATAATTCAGACTTTTATCATTTCCTTCTGCATACTGGCCATTTTAAAGGCTTACCCGGCATTTCAACAAATTCCCTTTGAATGGTTGTGCAGTGGGGGACACTTAAAAGGAGCAACACTCATTTTCTTTCCAAAGGAGCTTAAGGGAAACTTTGTGATACTCATTTCTTTTAGTATTCTAGTGGGTTACCACCACAGGACCACTATAGCTCCCTTGCCAAGTCGCACACAAATAAAAGCATGCACAATACTGTGACTCACTAGATTAAGTACAGGTACTTGTCACATACAAACGCCATAAATTATGCTAGACTTAGAAAATGTTAACTTGCATATTCGGTTTAGATCACCCTGAAGTACTTTATGACACTCTGGCTTAAACAGGCCTTGCTCTCTCCCCTGACTTCCCAGGAAACATCTCTTATCACAGCTGATCTTGTCAACCCATCTGATACCTTTAAGAAATCCCTTGGTACTTAACACAGCTGCTTTTCTCTCATTTCCTTCTATTGGTATATTGCCTACAATAGTCTAAGAGCCAAATAGTTCCCTGGGAAACAGAAAAAGTGGGTGGCCTGCTTCCCAATTCTCAAACAGCTTTTTCTGGCAAGTACCACAGCTGCCTGCAAAACTACGGCAGGCACCAAAGACCAGAACTGAGAACAGAAAGGTGAGCACTGAAACAAGCACATCCATCTCGTTCAGCGTTAGCTATTTCTAGATTCTCACACCTTCTTGAGTATCTCTGTTTAAGATTATTTTCAGCATATATATTACCACTTCCACATCAAGATTCATTTTCATATTTCTGGGCAATTGTTCTGAACCTGCAGTACAGTTCACGTGGGCTGACCCCTGTGACTACATGGGGCCCTGTGATGCAGTGACCCATGCCCTGCAGAATTGGGGCCTGTATTTCTAACGTCTTTAGACTAGAGAAAATCAATTGTCCATGTTTGTTGTGGTTCACAACAGCCCACAACAGTATTACCTATACATTTAATTAAGATACCATTTACTTCTCCTTCCATGAAGATCAGCACACCAAGCCTGGTTGACACAACTGTTGACTTCATTTGACATTCCCTAGACTTTCATTTTGGTAGACAGAATTCATGTTCAAAACACCTTGAGTTAATTTTCAGAGCAAGTATTAATAAAATTCTATGCGTAGCATGCAGGAATCCATGAATGAAATCTGACATGTTCAAATCTTGTGACTTTAAAGGAAGCCATGCTTTCTTACATCAAGGCTGAATTTGGTCCTGTATTTTAACTTCTACTCTTTTCCTTTGTTCCATAAATTTTGTAATTCTATCAACAAAAGGAATCAAATGTTCTTGGCAAAATTTGGGGTTTTTTGGATAGATTATAGTACTTTTTATTGATAGATTGGTGTATAAGATGTTTAGTTTTCTTCTTAATATTTAATTATTTTAGTAGGAATTGAAGTAGGCTTACCAAATGATTATTCATATTTCCTGTAGTCTTATTTCCCATTGTACATGAAACCTTTCCATTTCTTGTGCAAAAAGGACTGTCAATGATTTAGCAAATTAACATCGCTCATTTCCTAAAAGCCTAGGATGCATATGACCCAAATGGAGTGGTCTGTATATGCTATCATTATGCAAATGTTCCTCCACGTCTATACTATTACTGTAATAATTATGTCTGCATCATTTCTGCCTTTTTCTTTTTTTAAAAAAAATTAATTCATATGATCATAGGAAAGTAGAGTTGGAAAGGACCTCACAAGGTCATTTAGTCAAGACCCCTGCTCAAGGCAAGATCATCCCTACATAATTCAAAGCCACTGTTATCTCTTTCATAAAAAGAAAAATAAGTATTTTACTCCAATGTGCACTTCAACAAGCTTCTGCTTCTGGCTACAGTTTTTTCCTTATGTGCTGACTGACACAACAACATCTTTAACATTCACAACATAAGACTATACCTGCTTGTATATTTTGGCCTTAGTCACGTGAAGGGAAAGAGTTTTATTTGCTGCTATTATACCAACTAATTTTAGCTCTGAAAAGTATTCACTTGAGAAGCAAGGCTTACCTTCTCATTTGCTCCTGATGCTTATTTCTAGCTTGTGATAAGTGAAAGTTAAGGTAAGGGAGAAATACCTTATGTGACTGGGAAACTACTTGATGACAAAGAGAAGTATGGAATGGAATGCAAGAGCATCTAAAAGCTGCATTCATTTTCTATAGGAAAGTTTGCTTGAAAATGTAAGTGCCCTGCAAGTAGATAACAAAAATCCCTACAAAAAACAAAGAAACATAGAAGAACCCAGAGTATCAGAAGGCCTGGGGGAAGTTAAGGTTGAAAGCAGGCTTCCATCCTTTTAAAATTCAAACAGTTTCAGAGGCTTTCTGTTTAAATTGTTTGTTTTCTGTTTTTTTAAATGATGAAAGTCACATATTTACCCATGTGTGGGCTTATCCATCAAAGTGCATACATACCTACTGCTTTCACAAAATTCATAGACATTTATAAAGGTAAAGTGAGTGCCTGCGTGCATAATAACCTGTTTATTTGTGTGTTATCTGCTTTGGCTATGTAAATATAGGTACTGATTAGGCACAGCATTTATTTCCAGAGCAAAGCATTGTGTCCAAAGATATAGAGATGCTGAAGGAAAAATCATATCTGTAAATTCAGTTTTAAGAGTCTTTGTAGTGCTAAAGAAAACAGCAATATCATGGGTTGTTAGTTTTTGTTCGCATAGCAGTGGATGTTAAGTATCTTGTGCACTTTGAGCAGTAGTATACTTGATTTCTTACCAAGCTGTTGACCACTTTTTGCACTAGCTCATTAGCTTGGAGATAACCAATGACTCAGTTCCACCATTTGGAGATTGGGGTTTTGGACTGGCAGCTGTTTAGGCACTCTGGCTAGGGACAGAAATTACACATAAATTGGTGTAAGTGATTGGAAACCAGTTCAAATCTATAACACAACAGAAGTTCAGTGCACAAACTGCATACAAAATGGCCCAAACTGGTTTAAGATAAACCTGGATGGATGTAGTATCTGACTTAACTGATGTAGGTTAAATCAGTTTATTGAACTTTGGTCCCAGATCTCCTCTCGATTCAAGTTAATTCACAGTCCCCCCCAGCACCCCAGGATGCTTTGCACTTCCCCCCCCCACCAGGGTAGGTGGCCTAGCCTTGGCCCAAACTCCAGCAGAGCAGGGAGGCATACTCTAGCACCTCTGGCTTCTGGCCTGGGCCACTACAGGCATGTGGCTGCATTCCCGGAATCAAAAGTGAATGTCTGTTTGCTTGCTTATTGGTTCAATCTACACAGTTTAGACTAATCCGTGAAGATTGAATTGATTCAGCCTTGGGCTTTTTAACTGTCTGTACTTAACCAGAGTAAAAATAGACTAGAATAAGAGGTATTTTAGGCTTCAATCTGTTCTCAAGTCAGGAAGCATCTAAAAGCATTGTGAATCATGGATGGCTACAGCATAAAAATTAATACCCAAGAGTGCACATGTGAAATGGTATTTGAATATTATCTGTTGATTACTTAAGGGATCCCTCAGTTTCACTTAATTTTGCCTAAAGCTGAACTATAATGTGAACTAAATATAAAATAGACACCTACACAGAGTCCAAAACCGAACATCCCCAAATCTTTGACCTCTTCCTGTTGGAACAAAGCCTAAACTAATGAAATTCAGTAACAGAGCCCCAAATGGTTTTACATGGCACAAGGTTTGATTGTTTATGGAATATACTTTTCCTTGACCAGTTCTACTGAATCTATTGACTTCAAGTAAAATGACAGTGGAAGATCTATCTTTGCGACTTCAGATAATGTATTGTAGAGTGGATGCCAAAAATCAGCTCACAAAAGCATGTCTATAGATGTTTATAGAAAAATGAGATGGAGATATGCTGTCATACCTGACTTTGCACTATAACAATATATACTAAAAAGGAGGAGGGATCTAGACATGGTAAAATACTTAGATTGTTATGAAAGGAAATAGTTTATTTACTGGGATCCAGCAATATTTTTCAGACTGAAGTAGAGTGAACTAGGTGATATAATGTTCAGAAAATGAATATTCCAAGTAACATTCTTGCTACTCTGTCACAATGACTGTTATGGAGATAAATAGCAGATTCATTTTGCCTAGGCATTGGAGATGATAAACTATGTAAGACAGAACAAATGGCCAGAGCTGGGTATGTAATAACTGGGTACCATTCTGGTACAGCTATATTTTTTTTTTAGTAATTAACTCTTTGACATAAAGATGACCATAACTGTTTAATTTCAGTATGGTTATGGTTTGGTTTGGGCTGCCTAGATTTAGATCTATAATCTCTTAAAAACATGTAGGGTGAGGCAATAAGGTTGACATTGTAACTTTCTACCCAGAATCTGTGCTTTTAGGACTCATGGAGACACAGCAGGACTCACAATTTGTCAAAATAGCACAAGGAGCTTTCCCCCTCAGTATTACATAGGGCCTGCTTGGTTCAAACCACAACGATCAAGACACTAACTTTTATCACTAATGATAATTTTTATCATTCCTACCACAGATAAGCTCTCATACTTGGGGCTGATAATGCCTTTCAAACATATACATTTCCAGTAGGAAACATAATAGCAACAGCTTGTGAGGAAAAAAACAAACAAACAACCTGATAAAAACATAGAATATAGAACACAGAAGATTTGACTTTTTGATGATGCCTGTACTATGAGACTACGGTGTAGAGCCCCTGTAGAAAAACCTATGCAAGTCAGGGAAATCTTCAAAGACTTTTGGACCATCAGAGTACTATAAAGCAGCCAGACTGCAACCTGAAGAAGAGTGCCTTGCATTTGAAAGCTTGTCTAACTCTATCCCAACTACTCACCCAGTCCAACAAAAAAAAAATTTCACCCGAATATTTGCCTCTCCTGCAGTTATCAGGTAATTTGTCTATTCCCTCCCATTCATTTCTTTGTCATAAAAGTTACTGGGATGACACTATTTCAGAACTGCCAGTTGGCTGCAAGATGAATTAAAAAATTACAAAGGGTTGAGAGAAAAGTCCTTTCTTTAAAAATACAGCCATATTGGATTATGAAAAAATGTGCTAAGGAAAGGTATTAGAACTCTGTCTCGTAAATGGATTTATGTTTCAAGAATGTGACACAATTTAAAATAACCTTCTTTATGAAAACTTCACTTGAAAAAACAGTGTTGCATCAATCCTCCTTGACATTCATAACAATGACAAAATATCCTCTTGCGTTTTCATGTGTAATATTTTCTAAATGGCATAATAAAAGTTGTCATACACCCCCCCTGTGTACTAACAGAAGAGTGCAATCCTTTGTTCAGTGCGTGACTGCATTTGCACATTATAGAACTATGAAATATTTACAAAGGGAAGGTTAAATCAATACAGCTTTAAAATTTGCACTCCAGTCTGCTGGGACTTATATCATCTTGATTTAATGAAGTAAAAGGAGTGAGAATGTTGACACACAGAAAAAATATTTCGTTTCCCCTTTATTGTACATACAAAAGGTATTAAAGTAGAATTTGCTGGTGATTCATGCAGTAATTAATTATTACACCTCTTCTGCTTCGGTTGTTATTTGAGTTATCTCATATGGAAAAACAGAGAAACCAAAAAAAAAGGTGTGGGGGGTGGGGGGAGGGGGGGGGAAATGGAGATGCATTAAGTAGCAAAGCAGCAGTCTTGCTTAACATGTCCTGCTTATTAGATAGGGGTTAAGATATAAACCATTCTTTATGCTTAAGAAAATAATAATAATTTACTAGAAGTTTTCTACAGACTGTGAAAGAAAAAAACTATTGGGATATATTAAGATGATATGAAGTTTATAATTAAGGGAGCATATACATATGCCTTATCTTGTTGCTTGAGTACTTATATTCATAAATTTTATTAGCATAAATTATAGTAACATACATAAATTTAAGATGTATTCCACAGCAGGATAAAAATATGCCCATCGCTATTCATTAAGCTCTCACTTCACCCATGGAAGAAAGGCTAAATTTCTGCTTTAATCCTGAATACAGCTGAGGGAAATATGCATAGCACATCACTTATTAGATAAATGCAGAAAATTCAGGTTTTGCCTCTGAACAGTCTCCAAAAAGATTTGGATATTTAAAAAAAAAAAAACAGAACCAAATTTGCCCATTATCTAGAATAGTTTGACATTGTATGGAAACATACTTCAGAATATGTGTTGTTCTCCAGTTGATGATTTTGACCAGGTATTTCATTCTTTACTCTTTGCTATTCATTATTTATGGAATGTGATAGTTCACTAAATCATTAATTTATTATTTCCGCTCCATGATTAAGTGAATTACACTTTAATAAACCAAAAGAAGGAAACCTGGGAGCCTTGTTACATGCTGCACTCTGAGGTGCTCAAAAGTTGATAGGTAGGTGTTGGTGCTAATTCAACTTGATTGCTAATTCAAGTTTGAAGCAATCTCATCTTAAGGCTAAAGACCTTCTCTGACTGACCCCAACCTGCACAGCTGTGACTTGCCACTAGAGCGCTGGCAAACAGGGACATGGCTAAAAGCAACAATTGTGTGTAATGATGAGTGCTGTTAAAGAAGTATAACTCCTTGATAAAAGGAAATTGTGTTCATTATCTTCGTGAAAGACTTTAGCAATGTTTTGCAGACAACTCTTTACAACAACCAGCAGCTCTCTCCACTCTCAAGTGGTCTCTGCCAGTTCTAAATAACATGTGCTCTAATGTTTCAGTTTCACTGTTCTCTTAAAGAAACAGTGTACTATTCCCACATAGTGAGTTAGCACTACAGGGCTGGTGAGTCAGGACAGGCTTATATCCCAGCTCTGGGTGGGGGTGGGGAGGGAGAGATAGAGGCTTGGGGGGCAGGAACATAAAGCTGGGAGTTTGTGAGTTAATGGGATGGAGGTGGGCAATGAAATGGGAGGTGGAAAGGAAAATAGGAGGTAGAAAGGAAATGAAGACGGGCAAAGAGTAGTGAAATGAGAGATGTCTGCTTCTGAAGGATAAAATAAAACCAAAAAGAAAAAGAATTCAAAAACAAATTAAAGTAAAAGAAGTAAATTAGAGGTCTCATGTACAGGCAGTCCTTGACTTACAATGTTTCAAATTACAACGTTTCACACTTAAAACTTTTATAAATTGAAACCCTGTTTCAACTTTGATGCCAGTTTCGACTTTATAGTGACACCACATCAGCGAACAAGTTCATTGCATCACCTATCTCCCTGGAGAACATCTGTCCAAACTTCCTTGGACACTTTCTTTAAGAAAGTAGACAAGACTCCAGAAAAACCTGCAGCCAAGACTCCTGAGAAGACTCCAGCCAAGAACCTTTCAAAGCGTCCAATCAAGAGCCTTTCAAAAAGTCCAGCAAAGTCACCTCAAAGAAGTCCTTCCAAATCAATATGATTGCTATTTACAATATAAATACATTGATGTTGCTATATTACTCATCTATAATTGATTGAGTACAAAATTCTGGAGTATTTTTGGTGAAAATAGGGTATCAGGCCTTGGTTCAGGAATCAATCCCCCATTTATAACATTGTTTCTTATTAGAAAATTGGTTCCAAGTTGCAACGTATCAAGTTAAGATTTGGTTTTCAGGAGCCAATTGCATCGTAAGTCCGAGGACTGCCTGTATTCATAAATCAGGATTTGGGATTGGGATGCGGGGGTGCTGGTTATGCTTCTTGGGGTAGTTGGAAGATGGCAGTGACATGGGAATGTGCTTTTAGGGAAGCTACTGCCCCTGCCCCAGGTAGGAAGCCCTAGCTCATGGAGACCCAATCTGGCACCCTATCTTATTCTCACCCCCGCTCCCTAGATTTCTTCTCAAAACATAGTGGTTGGTCCTAGGCACTAAATGAAGTAGTAATCATGTGGGAACAAAACACATATGATTATATAAAGACTGTCATAGTGAAGGCCAGCTTAAAGTTGCATAGGTAATCTTATATCTGGCATTTCCCACTTTGAGTGTTTGGCTTTCAATTTCAACAAGATCATTTTGGGGGGTCTAGTAATGGAAAATGTGCCTAAACTCTTGCTGCTGAAAGCTATTAAAAATCTGAAGGGTTTCTAATGTGGGAGGTTGCAAATAGACTTTCAGAATGAGATCAAGGAGTCATGATAATCTTGTGAAGGGCAGGGTTGTTTTTTGTTTCATTTCTTACATTCTTTGTTGTTTCATTCCATGACTAGAAAAATAGACACTGTCTAGAGTCTGGGCTATTGCTGGGCACAGAACAACAACAACATTTTATTTTATAGTACCTGCAATAACTCTGTACTATAATGCATTAGGGTATTTTGAGTTTGAGAGGGACTACTTGACATTCTGCTGAGAGTTAGTGAATTAAGCATTTACTTTCTGGAAGCCCTACTTAAGATTTTAAGCAAGGTCAATCCTGAACATAACGTAAATAAAAATAGCACCTATTTTTGTATATTAAAAAATCGTCCATACAGTTCACTTTGATAAAATGTCTACCCAAAACTGAAAAAGCAGTAGCTATCCTCAATTACTTTCATTTTCTTGGAAACCATGCACATCGCCTCCTCCAAGGCACAAGGCAAAGTTGGGGGGCCGAGGGAGAAGGAATCTACTGACTCTGGAAACTGTGTGTCCTTTCTTTAAATGTCCATGGGTCAAATAGACTGAAAAGAATGTACAGAGCTAACCACTTCTATATCTGGCATGAAGCATCAAGTCCAGGACCATGCTCTACAGCCTGTGCAAGGCTTGTTGTGGCAAACAGAACATTAGTTAGCAGCTTCATGTAGGGGTTCAGTATAGATATTTCTCCCTGCCATAACTTCAGATTGAAAGAAATGGGAAGTAAGAAGTCAATGGTGGGAAAGATTCTAGAAAGACATTAGTGAAGTATATTAAAAGTCAGAATAGCTTTACAAATGCTACTATTATTACAATAGATAACAACATTCCTAGCCCTCATTCAAAATCCAGGGATTTCTCCCTCCCAAGAGAGTGCCCTCCCCCACTGGTACTGCAGGGCTCCCCCTTCCACACTTTCCTTTTGACCCATGACTGTTGCATTCTTTTCCATCCCATAGCCAGCCCCACTATAAAGAATAGAGGATACTCTAATCCCTGCCTAGCCTGGTGTTGAGTCAAATCTTCTCTAGCCAAGTGGAGTCTAAAACTTAGGTCAACCGGTTCAAGTATCTGTGGCTCAAAAAGTGAGCGTATCCTTCCTGTCCTCTTTTCTGTACAGCTTGGAAAAAAATTCTGGTTTGGAGTGTTAGCAGAATTCACAGTTATTACTAGGTATTATTTGACAGGAGTTACAATGTGAATGCTTCTGCTATGCCCCCCCACAGTATGTATGCCCTGTATCCATACATGCTACAAGTCTTGACCCCATTCTGAATGATAGCTGCCAATGCATCACAGGATGTCTGAAGCCTACCAGCCTAAACAGTGTGTACCTGCTGGCTGGCATCATTCTGCCTGTCTTCAGAAGAGCAGTCGCCAACAGGATAGAATGGTTGACACAAAGTTAAGATGCAAGACACCACTGTATGACCATCCCACAGCATATAATTATCAGAAGTCACGCAGGAGCTTCCTCACCAGCACCCAACCTCGAAATGTCACATGTGAGGAGAAATGACTACAGATGTGGAATGAGATACTGAAGAAGAAACAATACACATTCCAGCAGTTGAGCCCTTACCACCAGGGACAGATGAACCATGGCAAAAGGCGATGATGTCTCAACTGCCTACATACCAGAGTCAGACGTTCCAAGGAACTAATGAAGAAGCAGGGCTATACCATTGGTTCAACCACCTGTGATTGCAGCACAGAGCCTCAAACCATGCAAAGCCTACTGCAATGCCCACTGTTTGAAGGTGCATGTACAATGAAATATCTTGCAAAGTATAATAAACAAGCACAAGTTTGTGTAGCAAAATGGTCAAATATTGTATAGAGACAAGAAAAAAAAAAACAGCAGCTGATTAGAATAGGATTGCACTTGGAGACTCATGGCAGAAAACAGACAGTATAGCATCACAAATGGCAGGCAAACATTAGTGGCACAACAAAAAGTAATGTAAAGTAGAACTGCTTAATTGCAGCCCTAGTTGCTCTGTGGTAGAGCTGACCTTGGCAAGTGCTCAGGAGCATGAAGTACCTGAATTTGTAGACCCTGGGAATTCCCACATAGAATCAGCTCCCTCAAATCCCAGAAGCACCATCCCTGCTTATATACACTCCTTGGGAAATCTCAGAGTACCTGTCTGTAAGGGAAAGTTCAGGTTCCCCATTTACAAGAACAGTCCTCACCATCTCCAGGGGCATGTCTCTATAGGCTGGGAAAGCCAACATGAGTCAGAGCACATAAGCATGGGACCTACAGAGTCCCCAGTGTGCCATGCTTCCACCCCAAAACCCATATGGCCCCAAGGCTCCATACTGGAACTACACAGACTTATGCTTCACACAGAGGCACAAGTTGGCAAAGGTCCCAGCAAGGAGACATGGAGTAACATGGGACCTGGAGAATTCCTGGTGCCCCATGCCTCCATGTAGGGACCCATGCTGACCTATGCCTCTGTGAATCACAGGTTAGTACAGGATCCAGAGCAGATCATGGGATGAAGGCACAGGTGCTGGGAATTCCTTAGGCTTCACCATCCTTCACCACCTTACTGAAACCCACACTGCCCTATGAATCACACAGACACAACTTGATGCAGGGCACCAGAGATTCCCAAGGTCCCACACATCCCTATGCTGGGACCCTGGCTGTACCTTGCCTCCCCATGAAGCGTGGATCAGCACAGGACCTGGGTCCAGATAAGAAGATGAGGGTCAGCAAGGGATGCAGGGAATTCCTGGACAAAGACAGGGACTCAATTCAGGAAGTGGGCAACAAGTTTCACGCAATGAAGTTGGGTGGAAAATTAGGGTTGGAGACTTCAGGAGGTCATCTACTCCAACCCTCTGCTCAAAGCAGAACCATCCCCAACTAGATCATCCCAGCCAAAGGTTTGTCTAGCCAGATCTTAAAATCTCCAAGGATGGCAATTCCACAACCTCTCTGGGAAACTTGTTCCAGTGCTTTACTACCCTCCTAGTGAGAAAGTTTTTCCTAATATCTAACCTAAACTTCCCTTGATGCAACTTGAGACCATTGCTCCTTGTTCTGCTGTTAGCCACCACTGATAACTGTGTTGCTTCATCCTCTTTGGAATCACCCTTCAAGTAGTTGAATTTGAAGGCTGCTATTAAATTCTCCCCACCTCCCCTCAGTCTTTTCTTGTCTGAACTAAATAAGCCCAGTTCCTTCACCAGCTTCTCAGAAATCACATGCCCCAGCCCGCTAATCATTTTTGTTGCCCTCCACTGGACTCTCTCCAATTTGCCTTCACCCTTTCTGTAGTGGAGCTAAAACTGGACACAATACTCCAGATGTGTCCTCACCTGGGCCAAATAGAGGGGAGTAATTGCTTCCCTTGATCTGCTGGCAATGCTCCTACGAATGCAGGCTAGTATACTATTAGCCTTCTTGGCAACAAGAGCACACTGTTGGCTCATGTTCAGCTTATTGTCCATTGTAACCCCCAGATTCCTTTCTGAAGAGCTGCTGCTTAGTCAGTCAGCCCCCAGCCTACAGCAGGACAGAACAATCCCGTGCCCTAAGTACAGAACTTTGCATTTCTTATTATTGAACCTCATGAGTTTTCTTTTGGTCCTTAGAAATGGAAAAGGATCTGAGCCAAAATATACAGGCATATCTGATCCCATTCAGGATCATCCACCAAATTTCAATTAGCTACTTAAACAGCCTGCTCTTTCTTATCTGTTGCTCCACTGTGTAAGCTTTTTGGCAATATAAGTGCTTCTGAGGCAAAACTTAGCAGTTATATGAAACCAGAGAGAATATTTTTTAACATGACCAAGAGACTGCTTCTCTAACAATTATATTGTGATTGTTACTTATTAAGGCACTAAATATTGTTTCCCTGCTGCTGCCAGTATGAGAATAAGGTAGTATCAATTCTGATAAAGGTCTTCACAATGTGGACACCTGTCCCTTAGGATCTGGTTGAGGGGCATGAAGCGCTCTCACAAAGTCCAATGGATGACAACCAGGTGGCACTAATGACCCTATCCAGATTTGAACTAGCAACATAAACATGAAAAATGTTGCATATTTCTTTAAAAAATATTCTATGTTTTTAAGAATTCTGGTGAGAGCAATTAGTAACACCAAAGTAACTTTATGGAAAATATCTGTTAACATGTGAATAGAAGTTTCTAAATAAGTTGTTTGTAGTAAATTAAATCTTTGTTAATCACATTATTGTATGAATTGCCAATATACTCATCAATTCATTTGTATGCCCTACTAGCATGACTGACTACTGGTAGTTATTTTCACTCCTCTGATATAATTATATATACATTCTATTTTGCTTAGTTTTGTGTACCACACCAATCATGATGGTGTCTGAGTGCCAGGCAAAAGCTAGATATGACTTTTAATTTGGGTTACTCAATGTCAAATCCTGGTGCAAGTGAAATTAATGGAAGTTTTAGTACTGACTTCAATAGAAGCAGGAACATGCTTTTAGTGATACAAGGCATTTTTAAGAGCACAGTTAATAAAACATAATATCCAGCAAAATAAGAACAACAGATAAGCATCCAAGTGACAAAGCGATGGCAATGGATGAGAATGCTGTTGTGGGGTAATGGCTTCCTGCTGTTATATAAATGCTGATGTAAAGCTTAGATGTTTGTTCTTAAAGCAACCAACATGTTCCTGTGACAGCTTCTACCACCCTGACTTTATTTATTTCATATAAAATGACTGATGTTGTGTATATCTAATCATTCCCTCTGATGGATGTTACTGCAAGAACAACTGTTGCTCACTCTACATTATTGACCTGCTATATTATGATTGGCTTAGAGAACAGTTCTAATATATGTATTTCTGATGCTATAGAAGGATAGGACTCTTAGAGAAGTACGTTTTTGTATTATGAACAATTATAGCTAAAAAAAAAAAAAATTACAAAGCCTATTGTTCACCTATGAATAGAATTGCTTTTATTACTATTAGAAGCCATCTTGCTAATAAATTTCAGTCACTAACCTGATTGGTTGAGATGAGGCATCAACTGAAACAAATAAAAGCATATGGATTTGAATTCATAGCTAACAAGCCTATTGCTAAGCTCAGGGTCTCCTAGACATGGACCTACTTGTCCACTTTCTAGGTTCAAGTGGAGAAGCATAAGAAAAAAAAATGGAAATTTAACTCAAATGAGAAGCAGAGTCTGACAATGCAACCTCCATGCAACTAAGCTTCCTTAAAAAAATCAGTAGAACAGGATCAGGATCACAACAAAGCCACAAAATGTTCAATAGTACTACACAAAACCATGACGCTGCTCCTGATTATAAATGCCAAAACTCCGAGGCCAACAGCAGCCAAAGCATAGGCACTGACTTTTATTTTTGCCCAGGCACGCTAAGATAATCCTCCCCCACAGTATGGCCAGAGCAGAGCTAAGTGGAACACCTGGGGTTGGGGGTGGATGTGGCTGCTTGCTGAAGGCTCAGGGCTCCCCGCTCTGCTGCCCACCCCCCAAGAACCCCGTGCCAGCTGTACCACCATGGCGAGGTGCTGCCTACCCACCCAGCAGCAGGGCACACTACTCAGTGCTGCCACCCACAATGCTGCTGGGTGGACAGGGGGTGCCTCACCATGGCAGCGTGGATGGTGTGGGGATCTTGGGGGGAGGCCAGAAGGGCAAGGATCCCCAAGGCCGCAGCCGGCAGCCCGCATCTGCCCCTGCACACAAATCTGGGGGGCACATGCTTCCCATACCCCCCTCCCCAGAAGTGCACACAGCACCAGGAAGCTGCTCCTTCCACCGCCTGGATGAGTCACCCATGACTCTGTCACACTCCCCACCCTGGCTTGGCGGCACCTCCAAGCTCAACCTTCACCCCACTCCCTCCCTCACCATGGGCCTTGATCTGCCCCTCTCCCTACCCCCAGACTTAACTGCAGGAAGCTAGGGGAGCTGCTTTCCACCACTGCCTGGGGCTATATTCCTGGCACAAGGGGAACCCCTCTCCTCCCCCCCAACTTCCTGCGGTAAATGCAAAACCCGGATCCCCGCACAATACTGGGAATCCAGGAAAAATGCTGACCCAGGGTCATACTGCCTGGGACTGGGACTTAATGTTCCCATTTCTGGACTGTCCCACCCAATTTAGGAATGGGTGGTCATCTTACCCTGTTCCCAAGGGGGGGCAGAGCCCTCAGGTCCCCGCATACTTAGTGCCTATGAACCAGAGACTGAGTAAGGAAAGGCATGCTGCCCACCCTCCTGCATCCTGTCTGCAGTAGTATAAAGATATAGCTCTTCAGGCCATATATATACAGATACAAGGACAAAACCAACAGTGTAGACCATTGGAATTTACATTAGAAGCTGCACACGCTACATTTACCAGTAAGTACAAACAAGCCCCTCTTTGTTACCATTTTTCCTGCAAGCAATTCCATAATGCACCGCTTAAAAGTTACCCTAATTAAAAAAAAAAAGAAAGAAAAAAAATAGCTACTAGCTACTGGCATCTGGCATGAACCTACAAAATAACTTAACAAAAAAAAAGGACCTGCCCTAGCAAGCATTTAGTTGTTCCACATTAACATTACAGAAACTTGAACAGCAAGGGTTTTAGGAATGCTGTGTGTAGATACACCATATCCTTTATCAGAAAATTAGGAAGGGAATTCTGGCCCCAGGTATTTTGTCTGCAATTTCAATGGGGATAAGGTTTCATTCTAGATCTGCAGCTGGGACATACTGCACCATTTGGAAGAGTCATGATATTGCCAACGCTGAGCTGCAACATATACTCCTGCTGAGATGCACTTGTCTAGTGTAAAAAGAGTCTATCTTTCACACTGGTCTACTCATCTGTTGCCTACCACAAAGCCTAACTTTACTGGGAGTTTCAAGCACTCAGCACACCTCAGGATCAGTCCCTGAAATTGCTTTCAATTAAATGAATAAATAAAACTGTGGCACAATTATGGTCTCAAAAATAGCTAATGCTATTTTTCTAAATCTTTCAGAATGTCAACTCATCATTCAAGGGAAGATAAAAGTAAAAGCATAGAAACTCAAACTGTGTGCATCAAGCAGAACAATTCAAAAGAAAACAATTCTACAAGCTTCTCAAAAATCTCTATGACTGACAATTAGTAATTTTTTAAAATTTAGGTGAATTTTGTTTAGCACTCTTTTTATTTTTTAATTCTATTCAGCTCACAAAGAATAAAAACCTCATCAGAACAAAGGAATGGAACAATATAGTTTTAAAAAGTAGAGCACCTTGGTGAGTACCCTGTAATGCTATCCCATCAAAATTAAGAGAAAAAACAAACCATCCATCACAATGCTCTGCACAATTTAGACTACAAAAATATTTTTTTAAATACAATTAAAATATGTTATTGTCAATATTTGATTTTTAGTATACAATTTGTTGTTTTTTTCCCAGTTCCAAGATGGCAACCTCCCTTCCCAAAATGAGTACTTCTGGGGGCAAGGGAGGAGACATCTGGTGGCAAAAGTCAAGGGTTAAGGGGAAGGATTAAGATGGCAACCAGGGGGCAAGGCACCTGTCAAGGGGTGGGGCTACTGTCTTCAGTATACTGTATATACAGACCTCAGCAACTCAGCAAAACTTGTTAAGTGGCCCTCCACCCGAAATAATTGCCTGCCCCACCCTAAAACATCTGGGTCAGACTGTACCCACTCTACACATATGCTTTACTGTGGAGTTGACTAACTAGCTCTTCAGTAAAGCATTGCAGTCTACACGTGTGCTGGTGTTGGGGCACAGTAAATGAATTAAGCTTACCGGTACCATCAGAGACAGCATTACTATATGGTGTGATTATGTGCAATCAAATGCAAATGTAAACCATGACAGGGATTGGCAGGGGCAAGAGGGTTCTGCAAATAGGTAGAGCTCTTTTCTCCCCAGCACCACCTGGGGTGACAAGGAACAATGGTAATAAGCTGATGGAGAATAGGTTTAGGTTAGAGATCAGAAGGCAATATTTTATAGTTAGGGTGCCAAAATCTGGAACCAACTTCCCAGGGAAGTGGTCCTCACCCCTACCTTGGGCAAATTCAAGAGGAAATTGGATGATCCTGTCTGGGGTTTTGTGAACCCAGCATTCATTCCTGCCTGTGGCAGGGGGTCAGGCTAGATGATCTGTTCAGATCCCTCCTGACTCTACTCTAGCTACTCTAAAACTATGAAACTATGCCTGTCGCCAGCCCCTCTGCTGCCCAATGCCATCACAGTTTCATAGTTGGTAGGGTCGGAAGGGACCTGAGCAGATCATCAAGTCCGACCCCCTGCCATGGGCAGGAAAGGATGCTGGGGTCCGATGACCCTGGCTAGGTGATTATCTAGCCTCCTTCTGAAGACCCCCAGGGTAGGAGCGTGCACCACTTCCCTTGGAAATTGGTTCCAGATCCTACCCACCTGACTGTGAAGTAGTGCCTTCTCACGTCTAGCCTAAATCTACTCTCCATCAACTTATGGCCATTATTCCTTGTTACTCCTGGTAGTACTCAGAGGAACAGGGACTCTCCCATTGCCTGCTCGTCCCCCTTGGGCAGTTTATAGATCGCCAACAGATCCCCTCAGCCTTCTCCTGCGGAGGCTGAACAGGTTCAGGTCCCATAGCCTCTCCTTGTAGGGGCTGCCTTGCTGCCCCCTGATCATGCGAGTGGCCCTCCTCTGGACCCTCTCCATGCTGTCCACATCCCTCCTGAAGCGCAGCGCCCAGAACTGGATGCAATACTCCAACTGCAGCCTGACCAATGTCGCACAGAGGGGGAGGATCACCTCCTTGGACCTGCTCAAGATGCATCTATGGATGCATGACAAGGTGCAGTTAGCCTTACTGACAACGTCCTCACAGTGGCAGCCCATGTTCATCTTGGAATCAATAATGACTCCAAGATCCTTTTCTGCCTCTGTGTACCTGGAGCCCATGGCTGAACCCCTGGGTCCCTTGCCAGCACAGGGCTGCTCTGCCGCAGCTCTGTTGCAGTCCTGGGCACACATGCAACTGCTGCATTTGGGAGCAGTTGATCACAGTGTGAACTGTGCTGTAGTTTATTACAGCTCATTAACTGCACGTGTACATGCACCCTCTGAGTAGCATTTTAGTCTTAGATGAAGCCTGCTGAAATCAATGGTATACCTTGGAGGAGCGGGGGGGAAGAGTGCTTGATGTAAATCAAAGTAGTCAGAGCTGGGCCTCTGCTAACAATTCCAGTGAAATAAATAGGATTACTTTCATAGTTAAGTATAGCCAAACTGGAGGAAGGAAACTAGAATCAGGTGTTTTCCAGGACTGAGGCCTCTGTTCTGTCTTAATCACACTTAATTGACTTTGCAAGTTTTTCCTGTTGAATTAATGGAATCACCTACATGCTCCAAGATATTTAAGGCAGCTGATTCATTCCAGCATACGGTATACTCTTCAGGACAGAATGCTAGTTTAAAAGCTCTAGGGAGTGCTTTGCATACCTATTGTACTACATAAAAAAGCCAAAGTTACTACAAATGAAAATGGGCTTACTGTTCACAGGACTCTTCTTCTCAGATTATTTAATGTGTATTTTCTGTCTTTGAAAGTGAATTTAGAACTTGTAAAATTTAAGAACAAGTGCACTGTCTTGAATACACAGCACTGTCTCTGAGCCCGCTGTCAGGCATGTTGTCTACAAAGTTAGTCCTGAAACCTCTGCCTTGGTACCTCAATCCTAATATACTAGAAACCCTTTACTATTGTTGCTTTCTTACTATCTTGAGCTGAGAGACAGTATCATGCCAAATTGTGTGTTGATTTATCATCTGAACTCAGTAGGAAGGAAGGTTCCAATTTCACTTGTTCTTGTGATTTAAGATGGTCAAATTGAATTTATAGCTACAGAGGTGAGTGGCTATGCTGCATTAACAGAAAGCAGCTCACTTGGTTTTCTCTGGTTTTGGAAAACAATTTTGCTAGCTATAATTCACTTTCATTTGTTGAAATGTATATCATTCACCTTTTATTCTTAAGAAACTGATAATTTTCAGCTCTGATAGGCTTATAACATTTGTTGTAAGATTTTTAAGAGGCAAAAATTAAATGCTTCATGTTTGTAAGTTGTACTGTTGTTATTATAATTATTTACAACTTCTCAAGATTGTTCATTATTTGTCAAAGCTCATTATGTAAAGGATGTAACAACAAGAAAGATTATGTTTAAGCAGAAATCCAAATAGACAAAAGAATGCTTTTTTAGGTTTGCCTGTACTGACATTTTAGGGTCACACTTGAATCAGCCTGAGTCATATCAGATATTGTGCCCTGTCTCTTGTACCTGGCTAGTCTTCACCAAAGCTATTCTACATTGTATTTCTTATTTGCATCATGGGACACTTCTAGGAATTGTTCTATGGACTGCTTGTCTTTACTTAGGCAGTTGACAAAGTGGGATGCTGAAGGGTAAGAAATTGGGAACCGGAAGTTATGAGACTTCTGTTGGCAAGCTGTTCCTAATCTAAACACATTGCCGACAGCAGCGTCACCTGGAGACAAGTTGGGCAGATTCAGCCTGAAATCAATCTACATATCAGCAGCCTAGTGTAAGTTGATGATTCTCAACCAGGGACCTGCAAGACACTGGAGTGTCACTAAATCCTTTGAAGGGTGCCATGAGGTATAAGTAGATAAGCCTGCTGATAGCCCCTCTGCAAGGAGGTAAGCACTGTAATCCATAAATCAGTTTTTGAAATTGGATGCTGCTCAATTCACAAAAGTTATGAGGGATGCCTTGAAGTCAGAAAGGTTAAGAAAAACTAGTGTAGATAGTCATTGGGCATGGGTTTGAGGATGACCTTAGCTATGATTTTTTTTTTTTCAATAATTCCATGTTTGGAGATACAGGAGACAAAGTAGATGATAAGAATAAATTGATGTAGTCTACCTTACTTTCATGGGTATCCAAAAACAGACTACTGGACTGGTCTAATTGTTCTGCATAGGTCAAGAAAAACTCAAACAAGGAGTAAAAATTCAGGACTGATAAGCATTGTATAAAAAAACCTTTCGAACTGCCCTGCTTAGATTTATCCCTGACCCAAACCAGTGTCTCAGGCCAGGGTTCCAAAGGGGGTGGCTAGAAGCCAACTCTATATTAATGGTTTCTACTCAAGCAGGTTACACAAGGTTGTAGATTCTTGGTCTGTGACAGAAAAGCTGAATTAGTCAGTGAATGGCTGCTGTAGGAGGAATGCAAGGGGCTGTGTTGACTCAAGTGTAGAGTTCATGCTTTTGTACGTATAGATCCTTTTCTGACTCACCAGTCACCTTAATTAGTGACTGTGTTCTATGATTAACCGCTCACTCATGGCTGCACTTAGTGTTGCATAATCACACAACTGCATATGTCGTCTCATATCATCCCAGACCCTACTCCTGGGGCCCCAACAGGGTTTGCAAGCCTGGCGAAGATCTTGTCTCCCTTCTTCAGTGTCGGGGGCATGGTGTCTTGGCAGGGGAGGAGAGTCCCTGGTCACGGATCCAGCTCGTTATACAACTTGCGAAGTAGGAATGGAATAGAGGCAACTACTGGAACACAGCATCTCCTTTCCCTGCAGCCAACCAGCATCTCAGACATGTGGTGCAGCAACCCAAGGGGACCCCAGCCCACCCCTTGTCTGTTGGCTCTCTAAGCTGCTGTTGCCACGGCCACGGGACTGCCCCATGGGATAGCAGTGCTAGTGCATAGCAGACACAGGGCAACCCACTCCGGGCTCCAGGCAGCAGGGAACTGGCAGCAGCAGCAGGGGAAAGGGCCCAATTGGGGCCCTCCCCAATAAGCAACAACTTTTGTCCTGTGCTACCATTGCTGACCCCAGGCAGCTGAGCCCAGAGCAGGTGTGAGGTTGAGGCTGTGCAGCATGGGTTCCCACCAGTACCATGGGGCTAGGGCCAGTGGTGGTGGCAGCCAAAAGGAGCTGCTGCCATCTGGGCTGCCTAGAAAGGCAGTCCAACTGCAGAGCCACCCCAGCCCCCTTGTGTGCCCAGGAGGAAAGAGGACTCGCTGGGGCTGTACTGTGCCTGAGTCAGGGGACCAAGGGACCCATTGCAGACTGGACAAAGACCTGCCATGGACCAGATCTTGCCTACAGGCTGTATTTTGGCCATCCCTGCTTTAGGATTTGCTCCCACATTTAAAAACTGAGGCTAAGTGCAGATATTCAGAAAGCCTAAAGCAGAATCTATGTGCCATGGTGTTCTGTAAGCAGAGTAGTTTAGATCAGTAGTGAACACAACACACATTCATCCTTTGATAGAGGTGGGGGGCTAAACTTATACCAGGTTCTGCCAGTTTTAAACCAGTCTGTGTGCACCAAACTTCTGTTCTATTATGGGTATAGACCAGTTTTGTGTGCTAAACTCCTGTTCTGTTACGGGTATAAACTGGTTTCTGATCACTTACTTATATAGGTAAAAGTGTAATGTCTATACCTGGCCTGAAAGACTACACCTTAGCCATTTATCATCATGTTTGTGACAATTAGGTTGTACTATAGCCAGCATATTCCACCTGACATCACGGAATCATTTTGACTAGCTCATTTAAACGTGGAGCGCATCACTGAATAATTTTGATTGCTATAGTAACATACTTGGTTTTCTAAATGTATTCAGTTCACACATTGCTCTTGATGGAACTTGCTATTGGTTTGCCTGCTCAGAAGGAGCTCATTTTGTGATGAATAAAGTATCAAGGAAAAGATAAAAGGCAATGTACATCATGAACAGAGAAAGGAGGAAGAAAACACTATCCTTTGGTAATGTTGATTCCTTTTGTAAAAGGGTTTGTTTTCCATTTACTGTTGCTTTAAAAAGAAAGAACAATTCATTATGATCCCCTTCCCCCTCTCCCGCACGTGCAAGTACCTCGGCTATAGTGCTCTTTCCAAGGTGATTTAAATCCCAATAGTGCATGCCAAGGAGAGATGTCCCTGATGCTTCCCATGGGCATTTTGCTGAGCTAGCCAAAGTACATACTCATGCTATATATCACTTTGGCACCATTAAAGCATTACAGAGCACCACGTGATCTTGAAGGAATTAATCACTGCTTAACAGTGTGTGCTCCTATGTTTATGAAGTCATTTGGAATATCTGCTTGTAACCACTATCACTGCTAGAATAGAATACGTGCAGGTAATGAACCATGATACAGTTGAACTCAACAGTTTTCTAATTGATGATTAATATTTCTGAACAATCATCTTACATATTTTCTTGTGTGCTGGAATGCTATTTTCAAACTGTACCTAATTCTGCAGGGATGGCTGTAATCAAAATGTCCCAGATATACAGACAAAGACATTGACCTACGGAGCATGACCATTTAAGTAGCAATTTATTTATATAAATTTTATTTATATAAATAAAAATATATAAAAATAGAAATATCTGGAGATGTATATAATTTTATTCTAAGAGTTGTCCAATGGTCCAAGTTTTCCCCTTGCATAGTTCTCCCCAAGTTAACTTCTATTCTGAGGACTAAGGAACACGCACACATACTCAAATAAGTGTAGGTATCTTTATATAAAAACCATGTGGCATTTTGAGGTCTGATAAATTAACTATATTTTTAATAGTATCTGACTATTGCAAGTGATTTGCGATTTCAATTTGGGGGGGTAAAAAAAAAAAAGTTAATCAACAAGGATTAACTGGTTTTAAACAACAGTTTCAACAATAAAAGGAAAAGTATACAATATATTGTTAGTTGCGTTGGCCTAACTCCCCTTTAATGCTTATGACAGGCATATATCCATACTGAGGTGTATTTATGGATTGAGTTTAGTGAAAGTCTTTGGGCCCAGCTCCCAGTGAGAGACACACAGGTGAAAGCCCATTGTGCCCCCAAGAGCTAAAGACCCCCAGAAGACCCTGACCCCAGCACAGAGCTGAGAGGTAAGTTGGCATGGTGGGCAGGTGGAAGTTACTTGCAGAATAGTGGCTGAGTAAAGCCAAGGAGGGTAATGCCCCCCCCCACCCTGACTCCTACTTAGCCCAGCCCCCCCAGGGAGCTGTGCAAACAGGTGTACTCTGAGCCTGGCACACGAGTTAGTGTGGAAGACCATAAAATGGTGGGGACATGTCTTCCCCCACAAAGTCCTGCCTCTTCCCCTGCTGGAGTACCCACTGCCTCACACCACTAAGGCCTCCACCCAGATGGAGCCCATGGCTTTGGGGACTGTCTGACATGGCTGCCAACAACTGGGTACAGGAGCAAGGTGACCCCCATCTGTAGGGTATGCTCCCTAGTGCAGTCTCTAGAATGCCAGGTGAGGGAGCTCCAGGCAGAGGTGAACAGGCTTCACACCATCAGGACCCACAAGCAGGAGATCGATGATTACTACCAGGTGCTTCACCAGAAGAATGTAAAGCACAAGAACCAAGAGGAAGGGAATCAGATGTCGAAGGTGAGTGGTTGCTCCTTAAGGAGACGATCCTCCATGCCCAAAGGGAGGTAATCCCAACAAGGGTCAAAGGGAGCAGGAGGGCACATAAACCC